>NC_087511.1:9161358-9472176 GCF_036417665.1 Passer domesticus | reverse complement strand
TTGGAGCTGGGTGAACAGATTCGGCCTCTATCACACCGAATCCCCCACAGTTCACAATTGCAGTCTGGTACAGTCTGTTTTTATACTGTTTTTCTGGCCTGAGGCAGGGTGTCCTCTTGTTCTTTTCATAATAAATCATATTCATGCTGCCTCCTTTCTTTGAGCTGAACCGAAGAATACAGTTCCTGTCCACCGATGGATGCAGGTCGGACATATTCATGTGGACTCCTTTCTTTGAGCTGAACTGAAGAATTCAGTTCCTGTCGACCAATAAACGCAGGTTGCAGGTCGAGCATATGCATGTTGTTCCTTCGGATAGTGTAGCAGGCTCAGGGCCTGCAAGGCCTTGGCGATCAGAGGCCTAAGAGCTAGGAAATGCCAAGTCAACATGACCCTAGCAGTCCCACTCTTCCGCCTTTCGGACCCTGCTTATCTCCCTGTAAGCCCATAGGTCACTCTCCCCTGACCCTTACTATTGGATAGTTTTCAAAACCCCTGTAGGGTATAAAAACCCCTAATTCTGCCCGGTTGGGCAGAAGAGCTGTCACTGGACCCTTCACGGAGACCCGAATAAAAGAATCCTGCGGAACCCTATACAGCGCTTCTCATCTCTCTCCCCTGCGTCTGCTGCCGCGGCACCTAGCAAGCTAAGAGAGCTGGAGATCACAAAAGAGCTGATTATCACTAAGAGCTGCAAATCACTATAGCTTGCCTAGGTTGCCTGAGCCCCTGCTGAGCTATCCCAGCCTCCAGCTCTCCCCGCTGGGCTTCTGCTCTGTGGGTAGTGTCCGGCAATAGCTGGCCCCAGAACAGATAGCCGGGGCTCCGAGCCAGATAGGGTAGTGTTTTACAATACAATTAAGGGCAGACAGCAATAGCCGCATTTGGAGGCAGATCGTCCTCACTATCTTGATCTCACATATGTGCAGGTGGTCCCCACCCTGGCTAGGCCCTTTTGATTGCAAATTAGTTCCCTTCCTGCTGATTTTGCAATGGTATGTGGTCTTCCTTTGCCTGTGGGATTTCTCGGAATCCGCATGTAAGTTTAAATCATCTATATATATTCCTTCTAAAACATCATAACCTATATTTATTTCATATTCTTAACAGCACGAATTATATATATATATATATATATATATATATATATAACATGACTATTTTCCCTTGGAGCAGATCTCTGAATGACCTTCCTAAAAATCTCGTTCTTGACTCTAAAAATGGTGTGAACTGCACTGAGGAGACCTTGCAGACAGCAATAAGAACATGCTTTCCTTAACATCCAAGGGAAATTCTAAATTCTCAAAAGCTCTTGTAACACGCATGAAGGAGGAAAAGGGGGTGAAAAGGGGTTTGTTTCAAACCCGCTCTGGGCAGGTTTGTTTTTATCTCAAGCCTTTGTGCTCTGGGCAGCAAATAAAGCTGTTATGGTTTAGGAATTGTATTGGCCAGTTTAGTACTCCCACTGAAAGACCTCATACCATGGTCCTACTTGCACATCCCCCCCCCCGCAACAGTACGGAGACTAAAATTTGAGGCACAAAAAGGTAAGGATCATGGGTTGAGATAACAATTTACCAAAAAGCAGCAATGAAATAAGAAAACAAACAGTAAATTAATAACAGTGTATAAGATAGGTGAACAATTCACATGCAATTGCTCACTATGTGGTACCTGGTGCCAGCTAACTGCACACTCCGGCAAACCACAAAGACACTACTGCCCTCTTGCTTATTAATGTGATTAGCAAAAGAATCAGAACAAAACAATGACTTATTTAGAGACAGGCTTATTTATTACATGAATGATAAGCAAATAACAGAAATAAGCTAAATGGATAATTGTTGCAGCCTAAATTGCTGCTAGTAAAGTCCAGGGTAAGGAAGCAAAAAGGGCCTTTGCATAATATCCACAGATGCTTAATTCAGCTGTGCGGTGAGATGTTCAGAGTCCCAAGGCACACACATGTGGAGGGTCCAGGTTTCTCTCTCCTGAGGGGCCAGGGGTGACCTTGGTCTTGGGGCAGTACAAAGATAAGGGCCAATCAGGGAACAGGGAGGGAGTGGCTCAGGGACATAGGAACAGGGGAAGGAGCCAATGGGGTCTTAAGAGCTTTTTGAGGGAAGCTTCTTGTGTTTCCCCAACTCAGGGGTTGCCCCCCAGGGTCTCCACAACTCCCCATTTTGATATTACTAAGAAAGCTTCTCTGAAGGATCAACTGAATCAACACAAAATGACAAAAACAATCAAAAGCACCCATAAGACAATTTTCAAAATGCAAACAATTCCAAGTCCCTGTTATAAGTAAAAATAAAAATTGACCCAATTGTAACAAAAATAAAAAAATAAAATTTATTCACGACCGTATTACAGTCCCAACAACCACCAATAAAAAATGACAGAGCAGACCCCGGGATACAGGCTGGGTGGACGCAGATCCGGCCTCTATCGCACCGAATCTCCCTTCGTCCACACTTGCTGCTTCACAGGGACAGTTCTTGTACTCTTTTTCTTGCCCGTGGCAGAGTCCCTTTGTCTCCTTTCAAAGTTCATCATATTCATGCTGGTTTCTTTTTTCACTCAAAGCTGCACAAAACATCGTCCAGGAAGAGACAAATGTTCCTCCTCTGATTCCTGGAATCCTGTATTCAGGTGGAAGGTGTTGATGGCCCTGGTTATCTCAGATGTGTATCTTCATGGGCCATCATCACTGGGCATCCTGGGGTACATGCCACTGTGAACGACCATCTCCTGTGCAGCGAGTTTCCTTCATATGTTAATGCCGAGTTCCCCCCTTGTCAGCCAGCCGAGATGTCACTCTAGGATTAAACCCTGGCCCCCTCCTTTAATAGCATGTTTGATACATATATCTATAATCCATTGTCACAAATTTCTATCATATCCCTAACGCTTATGATGCTGTTGAGTCAGGGACGGAATGAAAGACTCCAGTCTTCATAAGGTGAATCAGGCCAGTTTGATGAAAGCAGTGGATCCTTCTATAATGTGACTCACTAAGGTGAGACTTGATTGGTCTCAAAGGAAAAACCTCTCACTATTGGTGAACTATGAATAGCACACTCTGGAGAACCATATCTATAAACAATGGTTACAGAAAGAGAGATATTAATTGTTTTAATTCTTTTCTCTAAGTTTCCCACAGCTTGCCAGGATTTTCCTGGGACAGCTATGTCTCTCTCTGTTCAGAGGATATGTGATTACCACAGACTTAATTAGAGATAAGCTTATTTCTGTTATCTGCTTACTATTTGTGAAAAACCCCAATCACTTTTTTCTAGAATTTTAAAAGTTTAATAGTAATAAAATGGTTATAAAAATAGTAATATAATTAGAGCAATAAAAATTTGGACAATTAGGATTTAGGACAAAACGAGACAATAAAAGCAAAGAGTTACACTGGTCCGGGTAGCTCTTTCTGGGCAAAATAAGCCCGAGAAAGGACACCAGTTAACAGAGGATTAACCCTTAAAAACAATAGCCTGTTGCATATTCATACACCTCATACATGATGCATAAATTCCATTCAAACAAAGGATTCTGTCTGGTCAGTGTCAGCTTCTTCCTCTTAATCCTAATGGCGTCTTCAAGGCTGAGCGAGGCGGGAAGAAGTTAGTTTCTTCTGATAATGAAGCAATAAATTCTCTTTCTCTGAAAGATTTAGGTGTCCTGTGACTGCTATCAGGTGTGAGTACCTCCTTCCTTTCTTTAAAAAAATATCTCACATACATAGTTCCTATTATAACATTATGTTATAACCTAAAACTATATTTAACACACTACTTAAGAAAATTAATACAGCATAACTTTCTAACATAACACATACAATATTAATTTTCATATTTGCGAAAAGCCATTAATAAAATATGCATTTTTCACAATCCCCCCTCTTATTCTTTGTAAATCATTTGGCTTGAGCAATATTTCTTGTCTACTTGCATCTTCTGGACTATGCTGGCAAAATAAGGGATTACACAAGGAAGAAATATCAAAACAGTTGTAACACATAGAAGGAAAAAAAAATCTTAATTTCTTCTAATACATTACCTCACCAGCTGTGTTTTAACATTGTTTCCTAATTTTTGGACTGGTACCTTGGTTATTTTTTTTTTTTTCTCTGATATCTTTTGCTTTTTTTAGAATGACTTCTCCGTGGTCATCAATTTTCAACAATCTGATATATTAAACTTTGCACAAACACCCCCTTCTTTAGCCAGTAAATAGTCCAAAGCCAACCTATTCTGATACACTACCGTTTCTGTTTGGCTTTGCAGACTCAATATTAATTCCAATGCCTGAGCAGCTTTATTTGTTATCATTTCTATAACTGCTTGGAGTCTTCTCATACGATTCAGCATATAATTTGGTGTCAATACAGAGTTAGATTGCTGTGCTGGTTTTACTCTTTTGTTTACTGGTTCTTTTTTTTTTTTTTTACCAAATCCTAAACTGTATCTTTAAATGTAAAACAAATCCATCTCTCTCCTTTATGGACATTCAATTCCCCGTCTATTACCACTTTTTCCTAAGTTTCTTGCAATCCAATAATTTTCCCCATTTTGCCTGCAGGTACTTAATTTGGATGGGTTATAACAGTGGCTGTTGACATGGGTGTGTGCAATAAAAGAAGAACTTTGGTTTCTTTCCATGTGATGTTTTCTGTAGCATTTGTGACACGATCTTGCTGGTATCCTGTGGTATTTTCTGAAACCCCCATGAAAGGGAGTGTTATGTTTTGAGGTTGGTACAATGCTAGTGCTCTTATGAAAATACACTTTTTTTAGTGGCTTCTGTGAGATGTGATCAGGAACAGAGCAAAGCAGCTTCTAACTTAGGAATAAGGGAAACAAACTTTATTAACTACAACATCTAAAAAGGAACAGACACAGAATTAAGAATGAAAACTTTCTAAATACATTTTTTTCTCTTCTATTTCTTTTACAGCATGAAATGACATAGTAGATTTTTACTCTGTTATTATTTTTTCAGATAATTAACTTTTAGTCTTTCATTACTCTTTAAATAATCAACTTTTAAGTCTATTAGGGAGAGAGGTTTTCTTTGTACTATAGGCTTTTCTCAGAAACACAATTGAAACTTCTTGTGTTTCTATGTTATTTGTGGCACTGTTTGGAGAACATTTGCTTGTGTGACTTTTTCTTTCCATGTCTAGTGTTCTTACTACTGCACATGGACTAGGACTGTTTTTAGAGTTCTTTTTTTAAGGATGCTCTGCCTAGTTTTAACAAAAGTAGCAGTTTTTTAACTTCAGGACACCAGTTTCTCTTAAATTTTATTTCTTAGAGCTGAAGAGCTTCGTAAACAGAGATTTTTTTTCTTCTCTGAAGACAGAGAGCATCCCACACTTTCTTTAGCTGTCTTTGTTTTCGCTACTGCTTTACTGCACTCTTTTTGGCTTCAAGGCATTGTTTCTTCTTAAATGTAGTTTTTGGGTCACAAGAAAAACATGGGTCTGGTTATGGCTATACAAGAAAGAGTTTAGCTTAAGGTTTCTTTATTGTCTCTCCTTACTTCTTTGGACATCTCTCACATGCACTAATTTTCATTACACTTGCTTACTGTGGTAATCGGCGGAAGAAATGCGGCACTCAATATGAGTGATCAGCAAATCTCAAAACTTTATTGATAGGCACATACATTTATATTGGTGTTAATGAGGCTAATACATATTGCAAAAGGCGAGCTCATTATTGGTTAGTTACTTATCAGCTAACTACGCCTACCTTATCATTCTTGAGGCTACTATGTTGCAGCTGTTCACATATTTTCTTCATGTTTCTAACTAACGATCCTCTCCCCCATCCTGATGTTGCACCAAGGGCACAGTGCCCTTGCCAGGTTTGGACACTGACTGCTGACTCCTATCCTCGTCTCCTTCATCCCTAACTAACAGTATTATGTCAGTGTGACCTTTGTCAGCTAGCCAGCTGTTCACAAAATCCTCCACACTTCCCCTGTTTTTCTGTTGCACAAGCATAGTCTGATTAGATGCAGCAAATATCATTCTTTGAACTATGTTCTGTAAGCACATGCAAAAACAAGGCAAAACTAACACTACTAACAAAGCTATAATGCCTACTATAATGATAATTCTAACAATAGAGCGCAACCATGATCCCAAGCCTAATGATTTGAGCCACTCATCAATGCCAGAGCCCGATTCTACTTGTAAATTTCCAGTTAACCTTCGCAGCTCAGAGAGCTGGGAATGAATGGACTGGGAATGATCAGAGAGGTTCATGCAACACATGCTCTCAAATTCTTCACAACCATGGTCTTGTGCCAGTAAAAGGAAATCAATTGCAGCTCTATTCTGAAGCGTTGCATGGCGAATAGAATCAACATCAAGCAAAAGGCTAGAAAGTGCTAAAGAGGTGGCATTAGTTTGTTTAGCAAGCCAGCATCCTAGCTTGTTTAAAATGGCATGGGCACCTGCTGCTGATACCCCTGGAGCTAAAAAGGATGCTGCCACTATGGCCCCTGGGGACCAAAATTTTACATCATCTTTGCAGTCAGCAGCAAACGCATGGGCCATTCTTTTAATTCTGTGATAGCAGCGGCTCATATTAAGGATCATTGACGTATTGGGTGTGAGTAGAGACAAGCGACCAATTGTACATGGCCCCCCGCTCAGCAGCGATGGGACACCGGGCCAAGCACGATCCCCACACATTAAAAAGTAACCTGCTGGTAATTGAATAGGGTCATTTGATGAGATCGACATCCTCTTTGTGGTATAATTGCACCAGGTTGTTGCATTACGGTAAATGGCCATGCTGGAGGTTACAATAGTAGAATAGTTTTTGGCTGGCAGCTGACTTTTATGCTTAAACCTAAGGCATGCATCCGCCATCACTGAGCCTAACAGTTCCAACTCTTGGGGTTCCTGTGGTGCTATAGGAAAATGAGAAATCCATTGGTCCCAGTTATCTACACTGACCCTGGCGTCATTGGTTTTGCAGGTGGGTATTTTTGATGGGCATGGCCAGGGATCTGCCGGTAGCCCAACCAAACAGGTTGTAAATGGATTACCGGGAGAAGATAATGACAAGCAAATAGCCTCCTGGTTAGTTAAATTTGCCATGGTGATCTAAATATTAGTCTTGGGCTGAGGTGGGGCCCATGCTTGGTGGGTTCCCACTCCTTTGGCAATGTCTGGGCTGTCTATTAAGAGGGCAAATACGAGTAAAACAGTAGCATAAGTCTGCCACATCACCCTGATTTTCCTGGGTGCTGTTTTGAACCATCCAGACATTTGGGAAATTAAGACTGTCTCTTCTTTCCTCTCCCCCTTTTCTTTCTTGAGCCGCCCAGACTTAATCTTTTTAGAGCTCTTAAACAATCGTCCCACGCTTGGTTAGGATCTTGATCCCTCAGAATCGGACCTACTACATCTAGCTGGGAGAGGGGAATGCCCCGACCACACTTAGACTGTAAGATACACGACTGAGATTGCCCTAAAGCGCGTCTGGCAAGGTGCTGTGTTTCCCACCTAAACCATGCGAGAATTTTCTGTTCTGGGGACTCATACAACTGTAACCCTTGGCGGCCAGGTAATCCTGTAAAGGCCTGGAGTTCTGCTTGCCAGGAATCCCGCTGCCAATAAAATGCACAGCTTCTGCACCACAGCTCAGGTAACTGGGACTGATGCACCCACTTACTTTGCTGACACCCCCCGCAAAAGAACAATATCCATGCAGCACACTGAGTATTTTGACACTTAATACAAGCTAATCTCTTAGGCCCTCTATAATAAAACATATGAAGCGCCGGAATCAGGCTTAGTATACAGTCCAGAGATTGACACCGATCAATCGCTCGGTCAATGGCAAAGCTACACTGTCCTTTCAGTTTGAGAAGTATCGGTCGAATGGTGATCAGCAGCTTTGCCTCCACTCGCCGACGGTCCTCTTCACTCAGTTGTCTGAGGTCTGGTTCCATCTAACACAGCTGCTCGGGTCCATTTAGCAGGTACCCACAAGGATCCTGTAGGGGTAGAAACACAAAGATACCCGCGGCCCCAGTATAATACCTTAGCAGGACCTTGCCATTGTCCTGTCTTGGGATCTCTATATTTTACCCATACGTTCTGCTTCACACTATCTTTCTCTGTTACATAATGACGAATTACAGCAGGAACTTTGCTTTCCCCAAAAACACACAGGTGATTTAAGACAAATAGACACTTTAGCAACCTCTCTTGCGGCTCTCTAATATCTTTGTATTTACCTAGATATTTCTTCAAGGTACCATTAGCTCTTTCTACAATCGCTTGTCCTGTCGGGGAATTAGGGATGCCTGTCACGTGTTCAATCCCCCACATTTGCATGAACTGTTTTATTCTTTTGCTGCAGTAGGCAGGCCCATTGTCTGTCTTAATATGTCGTGGCACTCCCATTACTGCAAAGCAGCTACTAAGATGCCTCTCCACGTGCCCTGGTTTCTCACCAGTTTGTGCTGTGGCCCATATAAAATGACTGTAGGTGTCTATAGTAACATGCACATACTTTATCCTTCCAAACTCAGCAACATGTGTGACATCCATTTGCCAGGTCTCATTTGTATTCAGCCCTCTGGGGTTAACTCCTAGACCTAACCCGCAGCCCCCGTTATGATGACTACATATGGGACAGGCTTTGACTATTGCCCGTGCCTCTTCCAGAGATATCTGAAATTCTCTATGGAGGCCTTTTGCATTTTGGTGAAACATGGAGTGTGCCTCTCTGGCCAAAGTCTGCCTGGGAATTGGAGTCACATGTGTGATTGAGACTAGCTTATCTGCTCGTGCATTACCCTCTCCCAGACCAATATCCCACTTATGACTTCTGATATGAATGACAGAGAAAGGATACTTCCTCAGTTTAATTGCCCTCTGTAACTGTATAAACAGCTAATGTAACCTGTTGTTTTGAACTTCTTTTATAGAGGCATCTTCTATTCGCTCGCATACTCCAGCGACATATAAAGAATCTGTCACAATATTGAGGGGCCCAGAAAAATGCATCATGGCCCAAACAACAGCCAGTAACTCCATCGTTTGTAAAGTATCCAACTCGGAGGCCTGGAGAATTTGATGGTGCCATTGTCCCTTTTCCTGCCAGGTCACTGCAGCAATTTTGGATTTTCTTCCCGCATCCGTGTAGGCTGTTATAGCATCCGACAGGGGTTTCTGTGACCTTTTTGGGCATTGAATCCAACCCCATTGCCCTACCCAATTCAACGGTATATTGGGGATATCATCAGTGGCAATCACACTTCCGGCTCCCAACAGTGCCTCTTGTAATTCCACACTGTTTAACAGGTACCAGGTCAATGTATCTTTCTTCATTGGTACCCGTATCTGATCAGGCTCCTTTCCCATGATCTGTAGTGTCCGTTCACGACCCTTCTTGAGCAGCTCAGCCAAAATTTCAATTTTTTGAAGAAGGGTTTTATGCTGTTGAAGTGGAGGAGATATCCATTCCAAGGCCCACACCTCCCCCGTTTTTCTGTTTTGCTGAGTAAGTGCACCTAGTAAGTATTTAGTTCCACACCAAACTGTCAGCTGTATAGGGAGGTTAAGGTCTCGTCTCCGGACACTGCCCTGTGTCACACAGTCCAGTATCTGTCTGTCTTCTTTGCTTGTTGAATGGTCAACGTTTCTCTTGCTCTTGATAAAGTTTCACATTCTTCATTGAAATCCATCTGGATTTTGCACCTGTTAAAACACAAACAAATCCCACGTCCCCGCAGGAATGAAGAATTTTCTCAAAATCTTAGAGGTGAAGAATGGGTCCTGGTTTCATTTTGCAATGTTACATAGAGAAATGTTAAGATAAGAGTAATTAGGAATAAATTCAGATAATACACACAATCAACAACACATACAAAATCAGAAAATTACCAAACACTACAACACTGAACTCTTATCCCAGAATCTGCGACAGCTGATAAACCTTAAAATGACAGAGAATTGGAGAAATCATGTCCGGATTCATGTTTCTCCAAATCACCTCTGAAAATGGCTCAGCCGTCATAGATGGTCAAATTACCAAGTCAAAAGGACTTGAATACTATTTGATGCAGAAAACATCTGGGTTGATTGTCAATCACTCCATCCAAATAGAGCTAGAGCTTGGCCAGAGCCCGAACTCTAATTGGTGAGTGTCACTTAACATACTTTTTAAACAGGACTTTTAAAAACAATCCTTATAAACAAAAAACTTTAGGGTTACAAACCAATTAAATTATCAAACAATTGAATCCTTCTGAAGTTTCTGTCAAGACAGAGATTTTCCAAACACAGCAAACTTCTTGAATTCTCTGCTGGAGTATTCCTGTAATAATAATTAAAAGAACTACAAAACTGGCAATTTGGATAAAAACCCTCAAAAACATCTAAATAGTTAGGAAATAAAAGACAGGATCCTGAAGAGACACGTGTCTTGCAGGTGATCACACAAAAAAAATAGAAAAACACATGAAAGCCGGCTGCAAACACCACAACAACACACCAACAACAACTCTCATCACAAAAATCTGAAAACTCCCTAACAAGAAGTTCTTGAAGGGGTTAAGACAACCTTCCCAAAGTATTCATCTAGTATTAACAACAATCACTATCTATCAGCATTACTTACAAAAACTGAAAATAACAAAGGTTATAAACTTAATATAAATAATTCTTAAAACTTTGAATCATTGGGGAATCGACTGATGACCCCACAACAGGGTCTGATTGACCTTTCCCAAATGCTTTGTCTTCCAAGACACCTTGGGTAATTAAATCTTTACTAATACTTTCATCTTTACACGACATTTTGTTTCCCTGGGAATAATTTTTTACAAGAGAAGCAGTTCTTTTTTTTTTTTTTTTTTTTTTTTTTTAATGAATTAAGCTGGCATTTTGTTATACTGAGATTTCTTACTGATTGACAACAATCATTAACTGAAAGATAACAGGCTGGTAAGGCTGGACAGTTTGCATAGATATTTTAAAACAAAACTGAGAAAGATGACAGATAATTTCAAACACAAATAATTTCACTTAAAATAAGGACAGTACAAAAATAATTAGCACATTTACATCCATTTATCTAATGCCATCTCTTAATGAATAGAAGAGAGCAAAGACTATAAAGACCATAGTATACAGAAATATTACAGTTTAAATCTTCTCACATGTAGTCCAAAAAGAAACTAGGAAGTTTATTTAGATTTTGTTCCCTTAAAAGGTTGTTCCTGCCTCAGGTAAGGGAAAGGCAATGAAGTCATCAAACTTTAAGCAATCAAACCCAAATACTCTAACAGTTTTAAAAAAGCAAACACATTTGCAAAAAAAACACCAAAAAACTGGTAAACAAACTGTAAAGCCTGTGGAACAGTTGGGTAAAATGCCCCGTATAACATCTGGATGAAGCACTGTGTGAATTTTCAGAAGTTTTTCATCCTGATCTTGAAGAAAATTCCTGACCTGTTTTTTCTCAGACACTTGTTTGAATTGTTGCGATGGGCTGGCTGCTGTGGTTGCTAGGCAGCTGTGACAGGGCGGTGCTTTGAGGAATGTCTGCCCGCGCCCATCTCCGCCTGCTCCGGCAGAGCCTCAGTCTGCGCTATCCCGGGGGTGCGGAAAGGAACGCCCTCGCCCAGACCCGCGCAGCCCCGATCTCCTTTGGGCTCCGCTCCGCCTGGATCTCCGCTCGGGCTGGTTCCCCCTGGCTCTGCACCAACACCCGCAGCCAGCGGGGGCATGTCCCGCACCGCTTGTGCTTTTGTGCGCTTGCAAAAAGTGAAAAAGCCCTCCCAGCTCCAGCTTTCGGGTTTCGCGTTACTGGTGCGCGTCCGCCGCCGCTACCACTGGCACTGCGCTTGTCGCTGCCGCATATTCAGCCCCCGCGTCTCGCCTTGTCTGGCCCGGCCCTGGCTGGCACTTCCCTCGCGATCTGTGCGCTTTCTCCACGGACAGCTGCCGTGCGAGTTTTTGTCACCGTGCGTGTCATTGGACCCGCGGTGCGCGTGCCCGCCGCCGGCACCGAGCATGCCACCACTGCCACACGCGTTCTCGCTGCCGTGTCTGCCCCGGGCTCTCCCGCGGCCCTCGTCGCCCTCCTGGTCCCGAACTTACGCCACTCTGTCAATTAATGTACTGTATAAGGATTTTGAGAAACTCCTTGTGCATACCCGTAAGCTAACAACTGTGGGAGCTCTTTCTGCAAGTCTATGTCCTTAACCTGACGCTTTTTTAAAAAGCAAGTAAATAAATCATATGCTGCTTGCCTTTCCATTTCCATTTCCATTTTTGAGAACGTCGACGTTTTTGCAGCCCTTCAAGGTCTCGGCAGCACGTATCGGCCGGGCTCTTCTATAAGGTCACCCAGGGTGCGGCACTTTTCGCTTTTTCAGCAGTGCTTATTCGCCATCCTTGCTGCTGTAGGACCCGAACTCGTTCACCGATCCACCGTGGTTGCCGTTACCGATTTAACGTCCGGGGTCACCATTTGTGGTAATCGGCGGAAGAAATGCGGCACTCAATATGAGTGATCAGCAAATCTCAAAACTTTATTGATAGGCACATACATTTATATTGGTGTTAATGAGGCTAATACATATTGCAAAAGGCGAGCTCATTATTGGTTAGTTACTTATCAGCTAACTACGCCTACCTTATCATTCTTGAGGCTACTATGTTGCAGCTGTTCACATATTTTCTTCATGTTTCTAACTAACGATCCTCTCCCCCATCCTGATGTTGCACCAAGGGCACAGTGCCCTTGCCAGGTTTGGACACTGACTGCTGACTCCTATCCTCGTCTCCTTCATCCCTAACTAACAGTATTATGTCAGTGTGACCTTTGTCAGCTAGCCAGCTGTTCACAAAATCCTCCACAGCTTACTATTTTTTGCTTCATGTCTTTCTCTTTATTCTGATTCAGGAGGATCAGTATTTGTAAGGTTTCTATTATTCTAGAAAGGGGTTAAAATCTTTGCTTCTGTTTGCTTAGAATTTCTACAGCGGCTAGGCACTTTCTTGCACTGTATTTTTTATTTTTAGCTGTGTGTGCTGCCAGCTCGATATCAAATTCTAAAGCAGCACAAGCACTGGCTCTCTCTCTCTTTATCTCTCTCCCGGAAGATAAGAAGAGAGCTTGATGTTTCTCAGGGCTCTTCTACTTTTCTATCATACAAAGTCTTCACTCCTCTCTTTTGCTCAAGGCTCCAGCTTACTTCACTTAGCCCCATAGCTTCCCCTCTTTTACCTAGCCTTAGCTAAGCAAGAGAAGTCTAACTTCTTTCACAGACCAAAACTTAGAAAGTGTTTTCTTAAAAGTTCTTGCTTTTAACTTTTTGTGTTCTCAGAAGCAGTCTATACCTTCAGTGGCCAAACCAGGTCAAATACATTATATTCAAATATAAACACTGATTGGTTTGACCAGTACCTCCCAAAAAACTCACTTTTTTTGACTTACCACAGGAGGAAAATGATGAATCTGACTCCATGTTCTTAGAAGGCTAATTTATTATTTTATTATATTATAATAAAGAATGCTATACTGGACTGTACTAAAGAAGAGAGAAAGGATACAGACAGAAGGCTAAAAGATAATAACGAAAAACTCCTGATTCTCTCCAGAGCCCCAACACAGCTGGATGGTGATTAGTCATTAAGTAAAAACAATTCACATGCAACCAATGAAACATGCACCTGTTGGTAAACGATGTCCGAACCACATTCCATAGCAGCAAAAGAGGAGAAGCAAATCAGATAATTATTTTTCTCATTTTTCTCTGAGGCTTCTCAGCTTCCCAGTAGAGAAATCCTGGCAAAGGGATTTTTCCAGAAAATATGATGGTGGCAGTATCCCGAAAGGGAAAAAGACAACAAATGAATGACTAAAACAAGAATAACAGAGGTCCAGTATGGCTTATACTCCCACCTCCCATGCTTGTGAGGTTGCAACGCACAGCAGGTGTATTTGATCTTCTTGGCGGTGAAATATAGAGGCCAATCTGGTCTTGCACTCTATTTCCTTGCCACTTTCTCTTAGCTAATGTCCAGGCAAACTGGTTTTTTGACACCCCTTAACTGTAGTTTCCCACCGTTCTTCAGGTATCTCCCATTCAACAGGCACTAATAATTCCCATCCACAAAACAAAGTTATTACTTCAACACTTATTGCAACAAGAGCATAAATTTTGTGAACTACAATACTAATTATTCCCACAATTCAAACATTTACTTATAACCCAGCTAGCATGTCCAGTATTGGGATGAATCAAATAAAGTTTACAGTATGTTACTGATGGAAATGGTAATTCCCCTTCTTCCCTGTACAATTCACAGGCTAAGGTCAGAATACAAGAACTCTTTGACCAAAACAGGCCTGATCCTTCTGTCTGAAGTATTCCTCCCCAAGGAGATGTTTTATTCAGGCAGTGCTTGAAACCAGTGATGTAAGCTTTGCCTTATTTCTTAATTAGGTGTTATTCTTTGTACATTTCTTGGATCATTTGGGTTTTCCCAAACCATTCCCACCCAGTCCTCATTTGAAAGTTAATTTGGTATCACCTGGTTTAAATGTGATAGTCCATTCCTCAAATTCCTTCACAAGTCCTTTGATTTTGCTGGCATGAATTCACACTCTTTGCATGGTTTGGATTGCTGTTTCAGTAGTACCTGGAAAGGACTTCTTAATAGCATAGTAATAAAGGAAAGACAATACTGCATTAACTTTTACCATTATTTTTTTTCCAAACTTTGTGGGTTTAGCTAAAAGCTTTCTCCACAGCCACCTCTTTTTCTTGTATCCAGCTGTGCTAATGATGGCTGCAGAAGCAAATTCTTCTTTCTGTGAGCTACAATTAGTTAAACAAGAAAGGCCAGGCCGGTTTTAATGCGAGATGAATCACATCTATTGCTTATTACTTTATGGGCAACATTTAACTGTTTTAGCCTTACAGACCCATTCCTCAGAACAAAAGCCTCCTCTTTCTTTTTTTTCTTTTTTTTTCACTGCATTTCTTTCAATGCCCTTCCTCACCTTTCCCCTGCTGCCACCACTTCACTGCAGGGCTCCAGTCAGGGCAGATCCTGCCCTAGCGGGAGCGGGGAAGACAAAACTTACAGACAGCCATGGGCATGTGTTGGGAACTCCCCATGTGTGGAGACATGAGGCTTGACTCCATTTCAGAAGGCTGATTTATTATCTTATGATATATATTATATTGAAATACTACATTAAAACTATACTAAAAGAACAGAGAAAAGATCATCAGAAGATTTGAAAGAACAAGAATAGAATGCATAACAAAATCTTGTGACTCTCAGAGTCCGATGTAGCTGCATCTGTGATTGGCTCTTAATTAGAAACAACCTATATGCACCAATCACAGATGCACCTGTTGCATTCCACAGCAGCAGATAGTTATTGTTTACATTTCTTTCCTGAGGCCCTAAGCTCCTCAGGAGGGAAAAATCCTACCAAATATCATGGCTACATCTCACCCTTTAAATTTATTAAATTAAATAGAAAAAAAGAAGTGTTTGTAATCTCTTTTACTGGGCCCTTGCAGAAGACAGAACAAACACTTCTTGAGGTTTATCTGTTACCAATCAAAACCTCAATCAACTGCTGATGTGGAATGGTCACAGAAATTCTTCACCTGTAGAACATCAAATTCTATCATATCACTAAAACAATCTTACAATATAAGAAAATGCAAAAAACTCATGCAAAGAATGTTCATTGTTTCAAGTCCAAACAGCTGAATTTCAGGACAGAGTCCATGGGCTGAAGATGTTCCTCTTTGACATCTCTGGAAGTCCCTTTTGGTCCTGAAACAGGCTTGCAGAATTCTGAAACAAAGAACTGCTATAGAAAATCAACAAGAATTATCAAAAATCCATTGACAGTTATCAAACAATTCAGAGAAAATTTCTGGAATGCCCTGGCCACAGCCCTTCATTGAACCACTTGGGCTGAGGCTAATTTGTGGCTTTTCAATGCTTTTGAGCTGCTAGCTCTTTCCACTTTTCTTTTTTTTTTTTTTCTGAAAGAAGAGCAGCAGCAGCAGAGGGCCTTTCTTAGGACCCTTCGGTGGCCCTGGTCCGGGTGGGCAGACCAGGGAACCCAAACCTGGCCCACCGAACGGTGGCACAGGACCATGTGGGGAAAGCAAAGTCCCCAAACCCAACACTGGATGGGGCAGCGGTCCCGGCCCAGGGAAATGAGACAAACGGCCCAGAACCAGCCCGTGAGGCGGGCTCTGTGTGCTCACAACCTGGCAGGACCATGCTGCAAGTGTCTTCAGAGCAGAAATGACCAAACACTTCCTCCCCGCAGAAGCACCGGTGCACAACGGCAGCTGGGGAAGAGAAGCTTGCTCAGGAATTGTCATACCAGATCTGGGGGGTTCTTGTCCCCAGAGCAAGCGAGCAATGCTTGCTTTGCACTGTTTCTCTTGCTCCTGCAATGCAAACGCTACTGCTCCTGCTTTCTTCCCCTTGGCACCACCCCTATCCCCTCTGGGCTGGGGACCAGAGGCAGAAGCCTCAGGACCCAACTCCCCCATGCCGCTGCAGTGCATGGGGGAAGGCAGACACCCCAGACCCAAGGGAAAAGTCCCTGACCACACGCGAAGTGACCCATGAAACACGCTGAGTTTGACAGCAGGCAGCCGGGCCGTGTCCGCAGTCAGCTGGTGAGCCATGCTCCCTCCACGGAGGGACAGGCTATCCGCAGGGTCTGATGCGAAGGACGGAGCTCCAGAAGCCGGCGGGACAGCCGGGGTGGGCGGTGAGGGCGGCACGGGTGCTGGGATCGGCTCTTGAGACGGTCCCGCAGGCTCAGCATTGTTCTCGGCATGCTCTCGCATTGCAAGTGGGTTGGCAGGAGGCAGCAGGACCAGCACAGGCGGCGGGGGCACATCCCCCGCCGGGCTGGGCGCAGCAGCCGAGTCTTCTCCGGGGTCCGGACGCTGCAGCACAGGCGCAGTCATCAGAGCAGCCGGCGGAGCCGGCCCGGGAGGCAGCAGGACAGGCTCTTGTTGATCGCGGCTGCAATCAATTGTGTTGCCTGGCAACATGGGCGGATCCATGGGAGGCGGTGCTGCCGTGGTCGGGACGCCGGCAAACTCTGCCAGAGACGGCAGCGGGGCCGCAGGCGAGGCCGGGTGGGGCCGCCGGCCCGGGAGGCGCCGCGGCCGTCTCCCTATCCCCCCGGCTAGAAAGAGAGGGGGGGAAAGGCTGCGCACACTCCAAAGGCGCAGAAAAAAACTCTTGCTCAGCTATGGGCGATGCAGGGGGGCTGGGAACCAGCAGTTCGTCTTCTTCAAGAGGTTCCTCTTCTGCCGTACCTGGTGGAAATGGGGGGTGGCTGTGACACTCAGCCACGAGCCCCCCCACAGCCTCTCTTCGCTTCAAAACACGGAAGAGGGCTTGGAACGCCGAAAAAATTTTCGGAAATCCAAAATCCCAGGCAACCATGCACACACAAACAGACTCCATGAAATCCCAGAGATCTAAATCAAGGTAGTATATCAAATCTGTAAAAAATCCATGAAATTTTGCCCATCTGAAAAACTCATAATAATGTCTCTCCAACATATTGATTCTGTCCTTGTGTCCCCACCTGCGCCAGAGGTTAATAACTCTCTCATCTGACGCAGAAAACCAAACCTGAGTTTCCGAAGGTAGATTTTGCCATGTTTCCACCCACCTTCTGCGAAGGGCAGTAGTTTCAGGAAGGGAAGAGTTAACAGTACCTTGAGACAGTGTCCTTGATGGATCAGCAACTGCGCAGCTCTGCTGCTCTGCAGGTCTCTGGACACGAGGTCCGGGAAACTTCAAAAGGCTCTTCTGTTTGCAAGCCTGGCTGTGAACTGCCTATCTTCAGGGTGTTGGTTCTTCAGCTCTAGGCTTGACTCTGTGGTCACTTCTGGGGTGACCATCAATGCCACACGTTTGGGGGTCACCAATTGTTGGGAACTCCCCATGTGTGGAGACACGAGGCTTGACTCCATTTCAGAAGGCTGATTTTTATCTTATGATATATATTATAATACTACATTAAAACTATACTAAAAGAACAGAGAGAAAAGATAATCAGAAGGCTTGAAAGAACAAGAATAGAATGCATAACAAAATCTTGTGACTCTCAGAGTCCGATGCAGCTGTATCTGTGATTGGCTCTTATTTAGAAACAACCAACATCCACCAATCACAGATGCACCTGTTGCATTCCACAGCAGCAGATAGTTATTGTTTACATTTCTTTCCTGAGGCCCTCAGCTCCTCAGGAGAGGGAAATCCTGGCAAAAGGATTTTTCATAAAATATCATGGCTACAGGCATGGGGGCCCTGGGGGCATGCCTTGGATCCCTTTCACCCCTCTCTTTTTTTTTTTCTCTCTCTCCCTCGCTCTCTCTTTCTCTCTCTTTCGACCCACTTGCCGGGGCCGATGCTGCCATCCTGGACTTGGGACCCAGACAAGCTGGGAGCCACCTCAGCAGTTCCGCCACTGAGCCAGCCCCGCTCCTGGCCGGCAAACCTGTGTAATCTGCTCCCAGCACCGCCACTGGGTCACCTCCATGAATCAGTCCCTGCCGCAGCCCCCGAGACTCGGCCACTCGTACGGGAGCGGTCAAACACCTCCCAACCTTGACAACCCCAAACTTGGCATCCCCAGGTGCTCCTGACATTCTTTTTCTTTCCTTAGTCAACATATCCTCTTTTCCCTTTGTTATAAATGAAAAATGCAAATTAGCCAATTTTAATAAAAATATTAAAAATAAAATTTATTTCACGATCGTAAAAACAGTCTCGACAGCCACCACCAAAACGGACAGCGTATCACCCCCAGTCGGTGATACGGGTGAACGTGAGGAAAGGACCAACTGGTACCTAGACCTCCCCGTCCACACCAACTGCTTCAAGGTAGCAGTTCTTATACAGTTTATTTGGCCCGCGGCAGAAGTCTTTGTTTCTTTCTGAGTTCTTCATATTCAAGTTGGTTTCTTTCTCTGGCTTGGGCTGCACAAAGCCTCCGTCCGGGAATAGGATCATCCACTTCCGTGGATCCCGGAATCTGGCATTCAAATTCACTGTGTTGATGGTCCTGGTCTCCTCAAGATAGGCATCTTGTCTGGGCCATCAGCACGTTTTTGGGTGTAGGTGCTGTTGAACAGCTTATCCTGGGTGTAGCTGGAGTCCCCTTTCGGATGCAAATGCTGTGATGTCCATCTGCCCAGGTTTCGGTTGCCTAGATTTCCCAACCTGAAGGAAAAAGGGATTCTCCCCCCCCCCCAGTTTATTTCATACACATATATTTTTATACAACGTTTATTTCCACGAATTACTAACTATATTCCTAACACCTTCAAGGAGGGCTCATTCTGCTAAACCTTTTCTGGACCCCAGTTCGACACTGAACAACCTCCTAACAACCATGTGTTAAGGCACTTCTCTGCCCTTCATGCAGAAACTGCATTCACCACTCTTGTTTTTCTCCAGCACCAAGACATCATCATTCCACATTCCAACATCCCAGAGTCTGCTAACCACGCCCCCCCCCCCCCCCCCCGCTCTTCTTTAACTTCTCTTTTTCTTCTCTTCTTACTTTCTTTTCTTTTCCTTATATTTTTCTTTTTTCTTTGATTCAACACACCTCGGACTGTACAAGGTGTACACACAACTAGTTTACTTCCAAAAGTAAGCTTACAACTTTCTTTTACTAGGATTGCAGTAGCTGTTATAGCTTAAATACATACTGGCCAGCTGTGACTAACTGGGTCTAACATCTTTGATAAATAAGCTACTGGTTTCTTTAATCCTCCCCACTCCTGAATTGAAATTTTATGAGCTACTCCATTTTCTACATTTATGTACAAATTAAAAGGGTTTTTCTAACAAGGGTAAGCTTCAAGCTGGTACTTAGGCTAGTTTTAACTTCAACTCTTCTAATTTAACATCATTTTCCTTTGTTAATTTTCTATATAAAAATTTTATTGCTTGTTTGTACTCATCAATCTATAATCTTCAATATTCCAATAATCTGAGTAGTTTTCTGATTTCCCTCTTTGAAGAGGGAGGGGGAAGATATAAAATTCCTGCAATTCTCTCGTGGTTGAGTTTCCAGCTACTCTTATTTATTAAATGTGTAAATTATTTTATCTCTGGTTCTACAAATTGCAGTTTCCCTTTTGATACCCTTTTTCCCTCAGAAAATTCAAAAGTTATATAGTAGCTTTTCTAACTTTAACTTCGGTTTAAAAAAAATATAGTTTCAACTGGGCTTCTTTACTGGGAGAAGAGGGGTATTATGAGGTGACATACAAGGTTCTAATGTCCCATCATTTTTAAGTTCTTCTATTACTGTCTTTAAACCTTCCTGTCCTTTTAAAAATATAGGGTACTGACGTACACGTGTGGGACAATCCTTTTTCAGTTGTGACACTTATGGGGTCAATATTTAATCCTCCCCTATTTTCTTCCCAGCCCAAACTTTCTTTTTAATTCTTCTTTATTTTCATGGCTGAGTTTTAAAACTCTAGTTGTCATTTTCCCTTCTTCTGGTATAACTCCTATTCCTAGTTTTACTTGTAAGTTTCTTCCTAATAAGTTGCTACCTGCCCCAGGAACTAATAATACATCCGTTATCTAAATTCTAGTTTCTCCCTTAATTACTACATCTTTGATGACAGGAACTGTGAAACTCATTCCTTTTGCTCTTGTTACCTTTACAGTGTCTTTGCTTACACTATAACCTTTTGGAATATTTAACAGGAATGTTCTTTCTGCCTGTGTCTGCCACAAATTCTAATTTTTCTTCTTGAGGACTTACATTTTAAGTTGTCACAGACTCTAGATGGTATCCGTCTTTTAAAATATAGAGCTTATGACTCTTCTATTCTTCTTCTGTGCCCATCTCTCGGAAGATTTTTTTTTTTTAGATCTTTTACCTGATTAATACAATTTCTTTTATAATATCCTAAGTCTGTCTAACTAGTCAGTCGGAGTTTCTTCTTTCTCTCTTAAAAGCTCTCCCTTAAAAACCCTTTTTTGCATTTCGCCTTCGATATGCTGCTTTATTTATTCCCTTGATTATTAATTACGATAGAATTTGGAGAGGGTTGCCTTTTAACTGAGCTCCTAGTGTTTCGATAAGGTGGTTCCTCTAGCGAGAGTTTCCCTGAACAGCCGGAGCTGTGGTTACCAAGGGAACAGAGCTCACGGCAGGACGGGGTGTGAGGGAAGGATATCCCCCCGAGGCTCGGTCGGAGCGTGGGTGGGGTCCGCTGCCGGAACCACCAGAGGGGGATTTTCCGGTGGAGACCGAGCCGGAGTGTGGGTAATCCCCTCACATGGCTTATGGCGGCTGATTCGGCAGCTCCCGGCAGAGACAAGGCAGGCAGGAGACGCCGGCAGCAGTGGCGGTGCCTAGCGCAGCCGGCACGGGCAGGGCAGCGTGGATAGGACAGCGGAGACCACGGACCATGCGGCAGGACAGATACCCCCCCCCGCCCTTCTTCCCCAGCATGGCCGGCGGAGCGGCCGCGGGCCAGGCGGCTGGGACCAGGGCAGACAAATTCACCGGCGGGGCCGGGGCTGGAGTGTGGGCGGGGACCGGCGGAGCTGCCACGAGCAGGGAGCCTGCACTTGGAACGGGAAACGGGGCAGGCGGAGCTGAGGCGGGCAGCGAGCCGGGACCTGGGACAGGCGCCTCGGCCGCGAACGGAGGAGGCAAGACCTGCAAAGGATCCCACTCTTTTTCTGTTTTTTTTTTTTTTTTTTTTTTTTTTTTTTTTTTTTGTTTGTTTGTTTTAATTTATTTATTTTATTTTTGTTGTTTTTTTGTTTGGTTGTTTGTTTTTTTTTCTCTTGTTCCTCTCCCTTTCCTTTCCCTTTTTTTATTTTATTGCTTTGTCTCGGTTTTTTTTTTTTTTTTACATTTTAAAGATGTTATTTTCTTATGATCTCCCCCCCTAGTATGCGGTATATTCTTTTTTCTTCTGGATTAAATGCGTTTTTTACAAATAAATCCAGAGCCTAACAAATCCAAACTTCTGCTTGGATACTTTGAAATGGTCGAAGAGCTAACTCACGACCTCCTAATGTTGTTTTTCTCATCACCTTTTTATTTATCCTTTGGCAAATTATATATCTTTCAGTTACTTGCTTTGCTACTGCAAAAATCCCAATGCACACATAGTTCTTTAAAAAAATGATCACACAAAACCTGGGTAGCTCAGTTGGTTTTCTGATGCATGTCTTCTAATATTTTCCTAGTAAGCATTGTATTAAGTAATTGTCTTCCATCGGGAAGTTTCCATTTCCCTGATTCATCTTGTTCACCTCCTATCTTGGTTTTTTTTTTTCTCTGCTTCACTAAACTTTGGAATGTCAAATTTTTCCTCATTTGGAGTTAATATTAACATAACTCTTCCACATCCATTTTCTGCTGCATCCTTAGCTTCCTGATCTGCCAAATTATTTCCTCTAATTATTTCTGGGGTCTTTACCTCTTGATGTTCCTTAATATGTACTATAGCTATCTCTTTTAGGTAATTTTAATGCCTCTAATGAAGCGATTCGTGGAATAAATAGACTCCACAACCTGATGTAGTTATAAAGTGGGTATGTATGTCAGCGCCCGGCACAAGGCACAAGCGAGATAGCTCTCGTGAAAACTTGTGCCTCGAGCTTCAGTCTGACCCACATCTCTATTCACAAAGGTGTTCCATATGCAATACATTGCACAACCTTGTCATGCGTATTCAACCCCTGGCCCCGCCTGTCCTCGCTTCGCATGCTAAATAGGTCCACGCCCTTCTGGGCATGAGTGGTTTGCTGTGGTGGTCGCACAGGGGTCTTTGGGTGGTCTCTGAGGCTGAAGATTGTGGTCTTCCTCATGATTGAACTTTTGAACTTTTCTCCTTTGCGCGTGCGCTTTTGGTCCTCTGGTGCTTGTCTGAGTCCGTCTGTCAGTCTTGATAAGCTTGGAGACAGAGGAGCCCCTTTATCTGGGTTCTTTGCATCCCTTGGTCTCCTCCGGTATTGTTCTTTATGCAAGAAGCTTCAGAAATTTGCATTTCCTATGCCCTTTGTACCATGGCAGAGGTTTCTTAAGTAAATTGTTAAAATTCAACACATAATTCTACAAGCTAAAATTTAAATGCTTAATTCATTTTGTTAACTCAAGTGAACTTCAAAAATTTCTATTTCACTAAAACCTCTAAAATAAGTTCCTTATATACTAATCCTTTTCCTCTTGAATTAAGTAATCTCCCTTTTTAAATTTTTAAAGGTATGTACTACTCTAAAGGCATACTTTGAATCAGTATATACAGTTCCTTTATTTTGTGCTAAATATTCTAGTGCTTTTTTTAAAGTATATAATTCACAAGTTTGAGCTTACTAGTTTCAGGTTAATTTCCCTTTTTCCATAGTTTGCATGTTTTTCCCATCAACTACTGCATACCCTGTATTTTTTTTTTCTTTTGCAAGGAGTTGTATTTCTGTTAGCTAACATACCCTAAGACAGCCCTTTGGAAGTTATCTCTGCTAGTATGCTTTTATTCCCCCTTTTTTTTCCTGTATCCAACTTACTGGTTTTCTGTTCCATTTTCAAGGTCTTATCTATTCATCCCCTGCCTCTGTTTCTCACTTTCACTAACAGCTTAAATACCACATTTCTTTCAAGTACACACACACAAAAATAAAAAACCTTTTTTTCACACTACTTTTCAATACAATACACCTCCCTCCAAGAAAATATAATAAAGCTTAAAATACACACTCTACATTAGATATACTTTAATTCGTCTACATTCACTCACTTTTATTTCTCATTCACTTTCACGCATTCTTTCACACCCTCAGGACACTAAGCGGACCCCTGTCGCCAGAGAATTCCGGGTCCCTGTGGCCCCCCCTCGTCTTGGGTTTGGCCTCAGGGTTTCAGTATCCTGGGGCCTCCTGGAAGGGCCCTGGCTCTGGTGCCTCTGGTGCCAGTTCATCTGTGAGGCTAATTTGCGTGCCATTCACACTCTTTAGCCATGGCCCCCTCCACGCCACTGGGAGAACAGTGGCCTGTTTGTGGGTCACACACACGTTCTGCCACAGTCCCCACCCGCCCGGGGGAGTTATGGCTGATTTTGTGTTTGACTCTCTCACACACACAAAAAGACAACAGTAAGGTACCTTTTACTTTCAAATCACCTATTATAGTTCTAGGTGTTACTGGCCAGTCCCGGTGCTCTTGGATATCCCTCAACCCAGCTCTGTTATCCAACCCCAGATGCTCTTGGACAATTTTATCCCTCAATCCAGCTGTGTTCAAACCCAGGTGCTCTTGGGCATTTTTTTTTAATCCCTCAATCTAGCTGTGTTGTCCAACCCCAGATGCTCTTGGGTATATCCTCAGTCCAGCAGAATTTTGCTCAACCCCAGATGCTCTTGGGCACTCTTATCCCTCAATCCAGCAGAAGTTTTAGGGGCCCCTTTTGTCCCGTTTCCTAGTGGATTGGGCTAGGAAACTCCTCTGCTCCTTTCCTCCAAGGGGTCCAACCCCTCCCTGAGACCCAGTCCCAGGTTACCCCGGGGGACTCTCACTCCTTTTATCTCTTTTATTGGCTCTTTACTGGCCCCTTTTCTCGAGAAAAGACGGAAACGCAGCATGAGAAACCCTGCACTCACTTGGCAGGTCTGGGATAACCAGCCTACTTCTCATTCACACACACTCATCCCCCTGTACCTGCCCCCCCCCCCCCAAAGTACTTACCAATCCTTTTTCCTTTCCAGGTTCTTCTTGTGCACTACTAGTCTTAGGGGCCCAATTACTGCGCTTTTAGGGAGCCTTTTCCCCTTTTCTTTGTTTTATTGCCTCCTTTTTCCACCAATCGATAACCTGCATCTGTCAGTCACAGTAAGGGAAACAGAGGAAGGCTGCCTAATCGGGCCGGGCGCGCCTTCCTCACCCTGACTCTCCTAAGGCACCGGCAGCGAGGTGTTAGTAACCATTTTCTGCTACTGTAATTGTGAAAAACGCCAATCACTTGTTTTTAGAATTTTTAAAAGTTTAATAGTAATAGTAAGAAATAGTAATAAAATGGTTATAAAAATAGCTGAAGTAAATAGGGCGGGAGATCTTTCTCCTTTTTAATGCCTTTATTAAAAAGAATTAGCTCAGGTAGGGAGAAACCGACAGGTCGCGCCCACACCGCTGGTGCTCCCAGGAGTGGCACGGAGGAGGAGGATGATGCAGCTGTGTCTGCTGGTCTGCAAGCAGAGCTAGGGCTTCCATCCTCACGGAAGAGTAGGAAATTCCGCTTTTTCGGTCTTAACATTTCAGGTCCTCTTTCTAGTTAAGACCTTTTCAGGTTAGGGTGAGAAGTAAAAGGATCTTAGCAGATACTGGATTAAGTTCCTCATCCTTAGAGGTCACTTAGGTCTCTTAATTCCATGTTAGCTCGTTGTTTTTAGGTTTTTTTTTTCTGGAACGTTGCAAAATCTGGTGAAATGCATTCTCATCTGCATACTAGCTGTGAGGTCACTCCGCCCCTGCTACCTGCAGGGGTCTGGTGTCACCCCTGGCAAGCATCAGGGGGGACAATGGCTAATCACCAACCATTAACAGGTAATTGAAGGAGAACTCTTAACAAGAGATGGCTGCAACATGCAGGTAACTTTCAATTCAACAGCAACTGGCTTAACTCTGCAACCTTAAAAAAATTGATAACTTTTTATTCATAACAATAGTAATATAATTAGAGTAATAAAAATTTGGACAATTAGGACTCAGGACAATACGAGACAATAAAAACAAAGAGTTACGATGGTCCGGGTACCTTTTTCTGGGCAAAATAAGCCCGGAAAAGGACACACGCTAACAGAGGATTAACCCTTAAAAACAATAGCCTGTTGCATATTCATATACATGATGCATAAATTCCATTCAAACTATTTTGTCTGGTCAGTGTCAACTTCCTCTTAATCCTAATGGCATCTTCAAGGCTGAGCGAGGTGTGAAGAAGTTAGTTTCTTCTGATAATGAAGCAATAAATTCTCTTTCTCTGAAAGATTTAGGTGTCCTGTGACTGGCATCAGGTGTGAGTACCTCCTTCCTTTCTTTAAAAAAATATCCCACATACATAGTTTCTATTATAACATTATGTTTTAACCTAAAACTATATTTAACACACTACTTAAGAAAATTAATGCAACATAACTTTCTAACATAACACATGTAATATTAATTTTCATATTTGCGAAAAGCCAATCATAAAATACGCATTTTTCGCACTATCCATGTAGCTCATTTCTGTTATTTGTTTATCATTCATGTAATAGATAAGCATAGAATGGCAGTTCATCAAATCATTACTACAGATTACAGTTAGTGATTAAAAAAAGATACATCACCAATTACCCTAATATATTAACATCATTCTGGTCCGTATTTCATCTGGGGAGCCCTTTTGCAGCAAAGGGCCAAAGACATCCTCCTAATACCTAACGCATCTGCTCATAGGTGAGGCTTCTGATCCTGCTACAAAGTTGTTGGAGGTTAGGATATTTCCTTTTTTTTTTTTTTTTTTTTTTTTTTTGTCAGGGAATTTTCTCCCATTTGTTGTCTAAGAGATAATAACGACCGGTACTTAAGAGACAAAAGAGGAGGGCAAGGTGGGGGCAAGGGATGCAGCTGGCTACTCTCTTAGCTGGGGGGGGTTCTCTTGGGAAGGACTGTGATTTTGGTTGAGGGGTGTGGGGTTAGGCTCAGGTCCTCGCTCGCTCTCTTGCTCTCGTATCGGAGGGGAATGGTCGAAATGCCACTGCCGCGGGGAGAATTCACTGCCACTGTGAAGTCCAGCCCCTGTACTGCTTCTTACGGTGCATGAGCCTTTGCTTGTAAGAGCGGACTTTGAACTGGGACCTTATTAACATCTGATCGCAGTAATCGGGCGCCTCAGGGGAAAAAAACTCCAAACTCCTCCCCCTTCCGTGAGGGCGCGTCTCCAGGCTATGTGGCGCAGCTGTTTGCAGACATCTGGCTGCCGCTGCCCAGCCCCATTGTTTTCTGCTGTTGCCTTATCTTTTTCTCTACATTTTAACCCAGCACCCTGTGCCTGCCAGAACACCCCGCGGCTACAGCTGCGGAGTTTCTGCTACATTTTGTTTGCTACCCTGGATGTGCCTGCCTCTGCCATTCCAGCTGCCGCTC
Source organism: Passer domesticus (assembly GCF_036417665.1). Classification (NCBI taxonomy): domain Eukaryota; kingdom Metazoa; phylum Chordata; class Aves; order Passeriformes; family Passeridae; genus Passer; species Passer domesticus. Next base: position 9,444,943 of record NC_087511.1, on the reverse strand, counting down.
AGAGGTTCCTGCTACAGCCCATTCCGCCATCCAGAAGGGCACTGAGAACCGCTGCCCTTGGGGGTTTGTAAAACAAACCCCTTTTCCATCTCTTCTGCCAGCTCGCCCACCATTATCCACATGCAGAGGCGGCTGACTGTGCGTCACAGTGCCCCCTGCAGCCACGGGAGAATCATCGCACCTGGCCAGGAGCCAACAGCGCGCCCGCCAGCTGTGACCATACCTACACCAAAGGGGAAAGTGCTTGGCAGCCATAAGAAGGCTGTTATTTGGGTTCTGGTTTTCTTTGTTGTTGCTGCCGTTGTGATTGTTTGGTTGCCTTGTTATACATACTAGTAAAGAAGTGTTATTCTTTTTTCCCATATCTTTGCCTGAAAGCCCCTTAATGTCAAAGTTATAATAATTTGGAGGGAAGGGGGTCATATTTTCTATTTCAAAGGAGGTTCCCACCTTCCTTGGCAGACACCTGTCTTTTGAACTAAGACAAAAGGGGTTTCACTTTTATATTGTTACTTGTATAAAGGTACATGATCAGATGTTTATTTTGGAACTTTGTGGTCTGGCATACCCATCTGCTGGCCAGGCACCTGGGCATGTCAATCATGAAGCCCCTGTTTTTCTAAAATTGCATGTGTTGTTTTGAAAAGGTACATATGTTTAAAGGTTCACACAGCAGTCAACTTTGGTTCAGGCTCCACATAGGGCCTACCACATCACCTCCTGTGCATGGTATGAGGGTATGAGGTGGTATAGAATAACCTCAGGGTCCTGGCCTTAACCCATCTGGTTGCTGCAAAAATTAACTCTTTCCTGGCCAGAATCAGGACATTTCTTCAAAGCAAAAGTGGCCGTGGTACTTTGGTTTCTTTGTTCCTCTTTAGTTTTTACTTTCTCAACTCCTATTTGTGAAAAATTGAGTAGAAGATAAAGAATTTTTGTAAAGTAATAAGGGATTAAGTAAGCAACAACAACAACAAAAAAATCCAGCGCTGGGGTGCTGCTGGCCAACAGCCAAAGAACACTGCTGGTCTGTCCAGACAGTGTTATCTTTATACATATTCATGTGTTTCATACATTATTCAAACATTCTTTTGAACTTTTTGATGTTTTGGGAACTCATTTGTTTGGCTTCTTCACACTCTGGCTTATCTGCAAGACATCCTGTGTGTCAGGCCAATATATTTTATTTCTTCTTGTGTCTCCATCCTGCTGTTTCACATCCTCTGATAAGGATTTAGTATGGCCTCCTTAAATTTAACACTGTATTCTCTAATTGTCCTCCAGTGCTCTGGTTTGTGTCAGGGTTATCTTATCACTTGGATGGGTTGGTCAGTGGATGGCCTTACACTGTTTTTAGTTACACAAAAGTCTTTTTTTTTACATCTTATGTTTTGCTAAGGTCTATAATACAATACATTCATCACACTAGTATTTCTATAAGAGATACATAGATATTATAGTCATTACACTACTATTTCTATGAGAAACACAGTGCATACTTAAGCTGATAGATTATATTTTATTAACAAGCAGCTAAAAAGAGTTATAATTGATACTATTTCTAAATACTTATAATCACTAACAACATACATAAGCTAATACATAAATGTGAAAGCCAATGTTATCTGGTCATTTATCACACATTTGACTGCCCTTTCCAATCCTTGTTCCTGCAGTCTCAAGCCTGACAATTCCTGAAATTTTTATTCAAAAAATCATGAATTAGGGAAGTTGAAAATTCTTTAATGAAAATGAATATGGAACATTGCAATGTATTTATGGATTTTCATTGTAATTTTGTGTGTGTGCTTTATTTGATGTCCATTTTTGTACTTTGGATTCCTCTTCTCATTTTCTTCCAACAAAACTGAGACAGACATGAAGATAAAAATGCTTATTAGTTTGTCTAATAAGTATATTTCATCCTTTTAATTCAATTGTTCAATCTTTAGGTATAATTTACATTTTGTGTTTTGCTTTCATTTTTGCCATATTTTATAACAGGAACAGGCTTCCTGGGTGTGTCAGTGTGATGACAATATGGTTCAAAAACTAGAAACAGATTTCAAGATGACTCTTCAGCAGCAGAGCACTCTAGAGCAGTGGGCGGCCTGGCTTGATAATGTAATGGTGCAAGCATTGAAACCATATGAAGGAAGACCCAGCTTTCCTAAAGCAGCACGGCAATTTCTTTTAAAATGGTCTTTCTACAGGTAGTCTTCTAAATTATTTTAGCTATTTTATTATTTGCTCAATAGTATGCCATAATAATGTTGAAAAAAGTTATATCAGACAATAGTTCCCAAGAAATGTAGAGCTTTCCCCCCACCCTCCAAAAGATCGGTGTTCTTAACATTAAACACAGTGATATGTGCAACTCAGCAGTAGATGAAATTATCCTTGTATATTGTTTTATAGGCCTTGTGCAAGTATAATGTGGTTAGAATTTTATCCTGATTTGGAAACATGCTATGAAATATTTTGGATTGAATAGCTATACAATTTTAAAGCCACTGCTTTACTATTGGTTATTGAAATAGCATGGGTTCTATTTTTGTTATATAGGGACAATTTTTTTTTTAATTGTGTAAAAAGAACAAGACAAATGTTCTATGTAATCTGCTACTGTATCAGTTATCATAGTAAAGCTATTTTTTTTTCAAAACGCTGCATGATAGCATTTACTTTGTGAGAATATCATGTGGATGTTTTAATCCACAATCTGCATTTTTCTATTATAAGGTATACACAAACTTATCTAAATTTTACAAGTTTAAAAATCATACCAATTAAAACCTTTGAACTAGGAATGGGAGCATAACGGACACAATATTTTAAAAGACCACTTTGTTTAAAATTAAATAGCTTTAATGCAATTTTGTTATTTAAAATTTTAACAAAACTTCCTTCTGCTAAGTTTGGTTTTTACATGTGTTCACATATTAGTAATTGTGCATACACCAAGAAAAACCCTTCCTGCCTTTTTGAAAATTTAGCTTCTAGTTATGTAATATGGTCTCTAACCATGCTTTCAAAAAAGGGGAGAGACAAATAATTGTCTTTCACAGACATTTATTTCTGAAGACATCATAAATCAGATGGTTTTGAATAGCATTACTTTATTATTCTTGAAGTGTATATGCCGTATGAATAAATTGTTAAAGAATTGTGATATTTATTTCATATTTTCTCCCCCATATTTAAATAGCTCAATGGTGATTCGAGATTTAACCTTACGCAGTGCTGCTAGCTTTGGCTCTTTTCATCTGATCCGCTTGCTTTATGATGAGTACATGTTTTACTTAGTCGAACATCGTGTTGCTCAGGCAAGAGGAGAAACACCTATCGCAGTTATGGGAGAGGTAAGATAATACACAAGAAAATGCAATAAATTAGCAATAAATTCAGATATGCATTTTCAGGTTTTTTAACATTTACATGGATCTATGGGATATTTTTTAATAATATTTGTAATCTGTTGTAGATTGGGTTGCAAATACATTGGCATCTTCAAATTTGGGTTATATACCTTCATTCATGTTTCACACAAATGAAATTAAAGTAGCACAGAAGTACTTGCAGGATTGGGACATGGAATAATTTCATGCCTATATTTCAATGTATTTTGTTTAAAATAAACAGAACAAAGTATAAATTCAGAAACACCGTGTCTTATATGTGTTTATGGTATTTGCAATCTGAAGTTTTCCTCACTCTTTTTTTTTCAGTAGCTCCCCTAACCATTAATTTTGTGTAAGTTGCTTAAGAATTCACATTATCTTAGGAGTTATCATCAAGGAATTGTACTTTTAAAGTTCTAGAAAATGGATGTGGACATACAATAGATAGTTCACCAGACTGAAGCTCAATGTTTTCATACTTGATGATCATTATATCATGTTTAATCTTACTGATAAGTTGTAAGTCACCTTGCATGACTTGATATATAATTTTTTCCTCAGGATATATTAAAAAGTATAATTAAATATTATAAAAATATGTAATTTTCATAGAGATTGGAAGTCTTGGCTTAATTTGTAGTTTGATTAATCTGACATGTAAAAAAGAAATTACTTTCTGATTAGATGCTTGAACTCTGCCATTACATTTATAGCAAAGTATTGCAAAAGTATAATATTGCTACATTCTTGTTTTCTTGACATAGTATATGTCAAATGCAATGCTTTTGGTATACTGTGGGACTTCCTAGAATGTTTTGGTAAACTTAAGACAGATATTATCTTAGAGAGAAAACATGTAATCTAACGTTTTGAGAGATGAGAGGGGAACAGGGAAGTTGTAAACATTAATTAAATGCATGGCTTCTTGTGTTTCTCTGCATTTACTTACATTTAGTTGAAATAAAATGGGAAAGACTAAGGCTAGTTTGACAAACACTTGAAGCCATTATGAACTGTCTTTATGGCTGAGAAAAAGTTTCCTCCTCTCCCATCCCCTTAGATTTGTAGATTGATGCTGGCACAAGTACTCAGACAGTCCTGTGGTTAACTGGATCAGAGAATTAATCTTGTCTGAAATAATCCGTTGGGCTATTTTTATTGGGTTAGTTCGGACATGTGGTTCTTTGTATGGCCATGTGGAAGACTTAAGGTGAAAGGATGGGTGTGGGAGGGTGAGGAGGGAGCATATGTGAGGGAACCTGGAAGGATAGGGCTGCTGCTTATGCTGGTTTAGTGTTCACTGAAGTTTTCTCTTTCTGTATTTCTGAAAAGGACTGAATCAGGTATGTTTAGAAATATATTTATTTAAATATCGTACTCCTTTTGAGATTAACTAATCAAATTATGCTCTGCAGCTTCTCATGTAAGAGAAGGGCAAAGGACTCAGACAAAGAAAGGGAGGAAAGAAGTTTGGTTTTTCATTTGTGAGCAACTTTTCACTTTATTTTTTATAAGTAAATTAGTCAGCATAATATACTGTAATAACCATCAACCCTATTTTCAGTGGTGCCATTTATTTACCCTATGTATAGTTTTGCTACACTATAACTGCCTTTAGTAACACACCATTTCAGGAGAACTTTTAAGCAAGCTTTTGGTTAAAGTATTGCAGTTTAAAAATGGACACTGGTCATATTTTCCAGCATTCTACATCAGAAATATCTCACTCAAAGCAACAAAGGCCTTGACATAAATCACCCTAAAAATGCAAAAACATATGCTTAAATTTATATCCTATTGTTTTAATTGCTGACAATATTTTATTTTAATTTCCTTAATATGAACACAAATATAATGGAATGGAAAACGAAATGGTCTACTATGGATGTGACTGCAGTCCATTGCATGCACTTTCATACTAGCCACAAGCCATTAGAGCATACTACTGGCTTTACCATAGATAATCTAAGGTCATGTTTGTGTAGGACTGTGTGCACACTTTTTATTGTTTATTTTGCAGTTTGGTGATTTAAATGCTATATCCCCTGGAAATATGGATAAAGGTAAGCACTCCCAAATGTATAATTTTATATAGAACTAACGTGTCTCTTGGAGCAAAACAAGTTCTTTTTTTTGAAAATCTAGTTAAGTGGAATTGAAAGCTACATCATAATTTAAATTAAGTGAATATTACTATTATATGGGTACAGTATGCTATACATGAAATATAGTATATTATAAGGACTAGAATACTCTAGGGCCTAAATAGTTAATTTTTTTTAAGGTCTTATTTACACAAGAAATTTTCAAAATTTAATTGTATATTCTGTTGAGAGAGCTGAAGGGGATGGACAGCTGGAAAAAGGAAGATATGATTGGTTATTACACTTTCCTATGTTTTCATATTTCATGTTATTTACAAAATAAAGCCGTTTGTATTCAGATTTTTTCCCTTTGTGCTATATTTTATTTTATTTTATTTTATTTTATTTTATTTTATTTTATTTATTTTTTTTTTGTTTGCAGATGAGGGCAGTGAACTTGAAAGTGAAATAGAAGAAGAGATGGATGAAAATGGAGGGCCACAAGCCAAGAGGGAGAAAACAGACTTAAACCAAGCATTTCAGATGGGCTGCTTGCAGCAGCCAGTGCTTGAGAGTGGAATAGAGCAGAGCCTCCTGAACCCAATTCATGATGAGCATATTGTTACAAATACTCAGACTATCAGACAATGCAGTGCTACTGGAAATACATATACTGCAGTCTAATATTGAAGTGCTCCTTAACTGCATTAGCCTTGTTGATGCTGGACTTAATGGGGGAGATAGGAGAATAGGTCTGAAAGTCATCTTATCAAATTTTAGCTGTGCTGAACATTACCTTTTATTGGAGTTGTGAAATAAAATGGGTATATGCATTTTGCCAGATGTTTAAAAAATTGTAAGCAAAATCATTTTACATTGGTTATTCAATATTGTGTTTTCGTAGTTTCAAGTGTCAATGAAGACTTTTTTGAAGCTTTTAATGCTAATGCTTTTGTCCTCTTAAAATTAAAATAACTTATTTTTTCATAGTTTAAATATATTTTAATGCTAATTATTTGTCATAATGATTTCATATACATAGATTTTTAATTAGATGCAAAATATTAAAAGAAATACTTTATTTGACATACTGGATGCATACTCATTTGACAGTAGATGCATCAAATTTGTTATAAAAGGTGCTTTTCATTGAACAGAACCAGAAGATACTATTTTCATGAGTGTGAGCATTCAAGGGGTATTTTTATCATGTTGGAGGGTTGGGAAGATCTACTGTTTTCTTTCTGTAAGGAAGAAGTGTTTTCACTGCATTTACAAATGCAGAATAAGTGATAAAATTGTAACAATGTGGTAATGTGTATACTGTAGGCACACCTAATTATCTGATCACATGTAAACAATACAAGCTTCCTTTAAAATCAACAGCCCTGGATTATATTTGCATGCCAGTTCCTCTGGTTTTGGAGACTACTGATTCTATTTTGAGACCACTGCACGGATACGTCTGGTTGTCAAATGGTACTGTAGTTAATAGAAACTAAACCACAATAGAAGTAACTTGATTTTTTTTTTTAAGTGTACATGCTACTTATGTTGAACTGGACATACAGGAAAACATTCCTTTTGGATGACTTTCTTCTATTCTAGGCCTGTTCCTACTAATTTAATTTGCTGCTTTAAAAAATGATAATTTATAGAATGTAAGAAATGTAGCAACCTGCATAATTTTCTTTTTAAAATGTATTTCCTGATTAATAAAGTTAATTTAATTTTTTACAAAAACTTATTAAGGTAGTGTAACTGGCACACCTCCCTTGTACTTATTCCCAATTGCATTAAATTTTAATAGGTGGCTAGATGAATCATTGCTATTTAAGAATGTACATCAGGGATCATTGTACCTCGGCTATTACATGGTGCCTTAAACAGAACTGAAACTAAGATTTAGTATTGTTATTTTTAATAACTTAAAATTTATTCAACAAGGTGTGTCTGTCGCTTTCAAATTTCATAAGTATTAGGGGCAGGTTACATAGTCTTCAAAAAATAGAGGGTTTTATTATTAAGTGATATTTATATCGCACCTAAAATTGGTACTAAAAATATTTTTTCTTGTTTCTAGTTGAATTTCACTTTATTACAAATAAAATTTGCTTGGGAACTTGAAAAGCAAAACTAGCTTTAATGCCAACTTCAAATCTTGTTAAAGTAAATGGACCATAGTCATAAGCATGGTTATATATTTTAAACTTGTCAGATTTTAATTTTAAAAATTCAGACTAAATAAATAAGCAGGTACATAATGCAGCACATATTTTCAATTTGCATATGTGGTAGGGTGTCAGTCTGATGCTAGGTTTTAATTATTATATTTTATAGTGATAGTTTATACAGCCCATATTAATTGACATTAAACATCTCTGATTTTTTTGGAATATTTTAAGTATTTTCATGATTTTTAAAGCAGACATAAATTTGCTAGGCTAAAATATTGAAAATAATTAAAGCAAAAAAAGTGAAAGAATAACAAAAGTAATTTTATAGAAAGGACTGCATTAAAGAATGAAGTCTCTTGTTTTATCTAGTGTGACTGGATTGATATTTTTTTAAAGTCATATATACCAAATGGGTGAACAACATGTGACATGAACAATTTATTTTTAGCAAAGAGATTTGTTGCTAGAGCTTTCAGATGTATCAAGAATGGTTATAGCTCAACTAAGATGGCTTAATACTTTTTGGGGTACAAAATTATTTGTACATTTCTTAGCAAAATTTGGAGGCAAACCCATCTTGCTCCATTCTATGTAGGCACAATTCTTACTTATGTCTGTAGATGTTTTTTGTCTCAGCAAAAAGTGCAAATGAGGTTTGTATTAATTTCTCTAAATTCACCTGTGCACTGAATCCTCATAGGTTGTGTTCTCCCAAATATCACTGCATCCTGGGTTTTTTTCCCTTAGAAATCAGCACCCTTCACCAAAAATCCTAAAAACTAACCTATGATAAATATTTGCTCCCTTTTATTTTGCATTATAATATTTTAAAAAATAAAATATAGTTGAATACTCAGCATTTTTAATTCTTAACATAGGGTGCCCTATGCTGTACTGATGGTCCCTATTGCCTGGTTTCAAATTTTGTGTTGACAAACTTTAAATATTTTTTATTGGTAGAATGTTGGATTTGTTGTTGCTGAAAGAAAAGTATGGTTGTAACATGTAAATCTAGATTGCTAAAAAGAGGTGGGACCTGGACATCTTCTGAACAGTTAATCACTGTCCATGTAGTGCAAAAAGAAAACAAAATATATGCATACAAAGATAGAATGCATAATGGATTTTAATAGCAGTTCTCAAAACAAATTTAAATTATTTCTGATTCAGATAACTGAATTAAGTTTGTATTTCTATGCTTATCAATTGATTATTCTCTCAAATTTTTAAGTAATATTTTCCCCACTTTAACAATTATTAAAGTTGCTGTAAGCTGCTGTGCTTTGCTTTTAAATTTACTGCAATTTAGATCAAACATACACACATGAAACAATTAAAATACTTTTGATATTTGTTAATAGATGGGTATTGTTAATGATTGGAGCACAGAAATATGGATACCTCATTCCAAATTATTTAGTGTGTAGTATGTGGCTGAATAACCACTCTGAAGCCTGCTTAACTCTTACAGCTCTAAAGAGCTGCAGCAAGCATCTACTGTCTAGACACTACAAGATAAAGGCTCATACAATTTGTGGATTTTGCCCAATCTTGATGTGAAATGAAAAAAAATATTTAGAGTCACTTTCCCCATTGGCACAAATTACGTAGTAAACACTGTGGCAGAATGGGAATGGGTATTGTTGAATTACTTTTTCAAAACATGGGGCCCAATTTTCACAAATTTTATATTTATGAAAAATTGCATTTTCATATTTCTCATTGTCAATCAGTTTTTTTAAAAGCCCCCTCTTTTCAGTTATCTGCTTCTGTGTTTTATTATACTGTAGCATGCTTTGTACATATTTTTTTAAATGTTCCGTTAAAAAAATTGCATAGTATTCTTTAAATTGTTTACTTGCAAAATTATGATGCACAGCATTTCTGCCTTTAGTTCAAAAATGTGTAAAATATTGTGCTGGTGTAGTCACTGAGGAATGTATAGCTTTATAAAACATTTCAGTTTAAACTGAAGCATTTTTAAATGTCTGAAATACTGCTTCTGTTCAAAATATTTTCCACAGGGGAAGACCTGACCTGATATATTTGTGGTTCTCACCAAATGATATCAGCATTGTTTAGAAAGACATTTATATTAGTTAGCACTACATTGCAATCTACCTTACTTTAAAGAATGGTTTTACAAAATGAAATAACCTTTTATAGTCATGGGAAAAAAAAGGTGGAAAAGTAACTTTTTAAATGATGTAAGTATTTTTTGTACTTTGTGACAGTTATTTCAGAGGTTAAAACATTCTTTTGACAGATCAGTATAGGTTTCTGAAAATTACATCCTTGTCTGTAGAAAACGAAAACTATCAAGTCTCTGGTTTAAAAATAGGCAAATGAATGGTATTCTAGTATCTTTGCTACTTTGGTGATTAAAAAAAAAAAAAAAAAAACAAGAATAGAAGAATAAATACAAAGTACTTAGTTTTAGCCTTAGAAAATTAATTTAATGTAATGCCTTGCATTAACCCTTTGAGCATTGTGAGGATACACTTTTTAGGTAATTTAATTAGACCACTGAAAATCTTCTATATATTTAAGTAACTGATTGTCCTACAGATTTTTTTTTAATTTCTAAATTAAATATTTGCATGGTAGACAGAAATGTTTTTGTTTCAAAAGGCTTAATAGATTTAGGTGAAATTATTCACTGCCACCAATATGTGCTGTATGGTGCAAAACTTTCTGCTATTTTCTTTTCATAATTGCATAAATATCTGAAGAAATAAAATATTTGACTCTACAGTCATAGGTTGTTTAAGACTCCTTTACAATATGGAGGTTTAGAAAAAATATTTATACTATTTTGGAAATATCTTTAGGGTACTATTAAAATACTTCAATACTGTAAATTAAAATCTTCACAAATAAAAACAAAACTACTTAATTAACAAGAAAATGAATTTTACAGAACCCTTGGTATGTTTGCAATCAAAATTTCAGCAGTCTATCTGATAGATAGACAAAAAGGACATTGTATTCATATTACTTTTAACAGTCAGTCAGTGATATGAACTAATGGAAAGACAGTGGTACTAGATTCAGCTTCCTCTACAGGGATGCAGTTTGTATGACTCTTATTGAATGTCAGAATTTATAAAGAAATGAAAACCAAACCCTAGAAATTGCACCTGTCTTCTGCTGTGCTGAAAAGTCCTTTGTTCTTACAAGTAGTACTGACCAGAACAAGGGAACAAGTTCAATAGTGAGTAGAGAGTTGTTGAAAATTATAGATAGAAATACCACCTTACTTAGCTTTTCTACTGGTTGATGGCAGAAGCAATCAACAACAGTAGGTGCAAATGTATTTTATTCAAATCTAGCTGAGTGAAAAAGTCTCATTACATTTAGTGGAATTACATCACTAATATAGTGCAAGTAAGTTGTAAAGATTTCTAGTAAGTTAATGCAAATTAATGCATAATTATAATGCAATACTCAAAGGGGTTTAATTTAACAATCTTTTATTCATAATTTACTGTAAATGCTCCCCAGTTTGCCTGCCTTGAATATTGCTGCTAGTGATTTTAAATGTGAGCAAACCTAACTGTAATTACTTATGAAAGAGTAAAAGCCACTTACAAAGTGACTGCCTAGTTTTTGTTGGAGGAAAATATGCCTCAGTTTTATCATTTAAACTTTCATGGTTTATTCTGATTTTTTTTCTTTTAAAAAAGAAACTCAGCAATTAAAATGTTGGGACTGGAAGCCCTGAGTAATTAAAGATTTTGTAAAAATTGTTCTTCGCTATAGAGAAAAAAGTCTATAACAAGACTATGAGCATCAAAATGACCCTCACTTAAATCAGAATCAGGGAAAGACTTTTATGTTAAGTGCTTCCTTGATCATGTTGCAAATGTCATCAAGAATTTTCAGCACTGGGTGAACTTTAAAACAATAAATATTTGAAAAGAATTAAGACTGTAGAGGGACGACCTCCCTTGATTTGGCTTCACCAGGTATATTTATCCATTATCTTTTGACTCTTTGATAAGAGGGTCTTTTTCTTTTAGTTTTTTTTACACAAAGAATATGAAAGGGTTCTCAAATACATTGTTAAATTGATTGTTCTGTATTTAAACATTAAATATCATATTGAAGTAACCCAATAAATCAATTTAAATGTAAAAAATATATAATTATGCACCAAAGCAAGTTTCTCATTCTCACTGAAAATTTGGATTTACAGTAATAACCAATGAGGCTATTCAATAAACTTTGAGTGCCTTTCAAACGCTTAGGAAATTTTGCCTCAGGTGGTAAACTGTAATTAAGTTAATTCCAGAGCTTGCCAATCAATAATTCTGTTGTCACTCAGGGCTTTCTTAGCTTCTAGAAAACTTACTTGGTTCCATTTATTTTCTACTGTTTTTTTTAAGGTGCCATCATTTAAATTTCACTTAGTAAGTGGCAGTTTACAGTATTCAGTACCACAGGCACAGAAATGTAATAACACTAGTAGAAATTGAACTTTTGTTTTCCTATTTACTGCATACATTATGTAAATGAAGAAAACAACTTTTTTTTGTAGAAGGTGCATGTGACATAATGTAGTTTTGCAGTTTTTTTATTTGTTGAACACACTTTTTAATTATTTAAGGAAAACCTCTTTACAGAATAATTTGATGGGGTTTTTTGTATAATGTGCTTGATTTTGTAAATATGTATTTCCGGATGTGATTTCTTTTTTTTTTTTTTGGTGAGAAATGGTTAATCTTTTAGTATATCATGTCCTCTCAAAATTGGAAGGAGCTAAATAATAGTTTGTGGGCAGTTTGTATTGTGTACTGTACAATAACTAGGAAACTTTTATAATTCTAAAAATATATATTAACTTTTAGTGTGTTGTTTTCAAAAATAATGGCTGGAACATGCTAAAGACAGTAGGATTTTTCTGAATATTTCAGACGAACTCAGGCTAGTTTTCTTGTGTTTTTCAAAATAAAATTGTGTATTGTCTTCTGAAATAAATAAATTTGTTTTCCTGTTACAAACATTTGACATTTGAATTGTTTTGGGGTTTCTATAATTAAATACTTTAGATTGCAATACTAATGAATTTGGAAGAAAAATTATTTCAACTTGTAGGAGTGTAGGAGAGTGCCCCCTAATGACAGAGTGGCAAAGCTAGCCTTTGTCCCCCAAAAAAGGAAAGAAGCCCAGAAGTATCTCTCAACGATCAGGTGAAAAGCCACCTTATAGGACCCCAGAGGCTTCACTAAAACCTTGGGGTCACCTAATTGGATAGAAGCAAAAAAGTCCCGCCTGGCCAATCAAGTAGAAAAAAAGAGAACAAAACAACCACGAGGCTTTTGTGAGGTGTTTATACCAGAGGCAGACCTCTGTACCTGGCTCGGATTTTCTGTTTGTTATTTTGCCTTTTATTAAACCTTTTTGTTTCTAACACTGCAGCAGAAGCCATCCTGCTCATTATTTGCCTCCAAAGGTAATAGCTAAGCTATCCTTGGGTGTATTAGGTTCCCTTTTGAGGGTTCATAAACCCTGGCCCGACAAAAAAGAACCTAATATCAACTTTATTTAAATCATAAATGGAAGTTCAGTTCAATCCCCCTGCAGTGCTATAATATAGTTCCCATAGCATACAATATGGCAGAAATGGTGGAAATTCAGGGATGCAAGTTATTGTAAGAAGACAACAGAATATGATGGGTTGCACCTCAAAATACCATTTTTATTACTTCTGCAAGGTGATTTTTCTGCACAGTGTTGATATTACCACGCAAGTCATAGTCCATATCAAGTTATTTTAAATGTATTTAATTTGCCTCACCTCAGGCAATCACTTCTAATGTGTAAAAACACATATAGTCTGCAACAATCTAAACTGTACCAAAAGCCATGACAAATATAAAGCCAATTATTATTCCACAAAAGAACCAAGACACTCAAACTGATGCCTTAAGTTTTACCTTTCATATTTTTCAGATTCTGTGCTGCCTTGGTGTGTAGTCCTGAGCTTCATATTAAGTGTTAGTAAGTTCTCTTCACAGGGCGGGTAGAAAAAACAATCCTTTTCCAGCTTGAGAACCAAGGACAACTGTTACAGCCTCAGGCCCAAAAAGCATAAGCAACGGTGAACTGGAAAGAGCAAACAAGGAGGATGCGACTTCATAACCTGAAACTGTAATTGGACAATTAACCCCAATATGTAAATGGACCAATGTTGTGTCTGGTGCCCCATGTGTGGAGACGCGAATCTCGACTCCATGTTTCAGAAGGCTGGTTTATTATATTATGATATATATAATATTTAAATGATACATTAAAAATATACTAAAAGAATAGAGAGAAAAGGATTCATCAGAAGGCTAGAAAGAACAGGAATGGAATGAAGAACAAAGACTTGTGACTCTCAGAGTCCGATGCAGCTGCATCTGTGATTGGCCATCAATTAGAAACAACCAACATCCACCAATCACAGATACACCTGTTGCATTCCACAGCAGCAGATAGTTATTGTTTACATTTCTTTCCTGAGGCCTTCAGCTCCTCAGGAGGGGAAAATCCTAGCAAAGGATTTTTCATAAAATATCATGGCTACAGACCAAAACTTATAAAAGTGTGAAACCTCGTGACTGGTCATCCATTTTGCGACCATTTTGGGTCCATCTTGGGTGTAGCCCTGGCCAGGGTCTTGGACTGCCCAAGGCGTATCCATTAAGGCCGTTTAATAAATACCTATTTTATTCTTTTAGCTTTGTCTAGTTTCTTGTCCAGGTCAGTCTCTAAAGGCATCAAATCCATTATCTCTTTCTGGCACTGTTAATGTTATGCCAAATAGAGTTGCTGTGTTGACTTGATGCTGTTATTCCTAATCTTGTTCCAAATGTCACTAAATACCATTGTATGTATTCTTCTCCAATAACTGGAGTAGCCTAAGGATATTTAAAAAAAAAAAAAAAAGAAATCTTTACAATGTGGTGGTCTTGACAGTTTGGTCTGAACAATTTTATTAATAGAACTGTTTTCCTGAGGAAATACTATGCATCCAAAATCTGAAGCTGTCTTCACTACTAGAGTTTAATGCATAGTCAGACATACTTTCACAGATTTAGCTGGAGTGGTGTTTAAAAAGATGTTGTCCCCAACTGTTCTCTCTTTCCAGCTGGAAGTTGCTGTTCCCTGTGGTGAGTGTGATGTGAGTACAGATGATCTGAGTAATACCTTTGTTCCATAGCTTGGGAAGTCCTTAAAGCTTTCTAAGGTGTTGTAGTAGTTCAGTTAGAGGAACAAGAAAACAAGTGGATGATGACAGGCATTTATTGAATTATTGAATGATATGGGTTGAAAGAGACATTTGGAGGACTCTAATCACAGAATCACTAGGTTGGAAGAGACCTTTAAGATCATCAAGTCCAACCCATGCCCTAACACCTCAACTAAACAATGGCACTAAGTGCCACATCCAATCTTTTTTTCAAACACATCTAGGGATGGTGACTCCACCACCTCCCCAGGCAGACCATTCCAGTACTTTATCACCCTTTCCATAAAAAACTTTTTCCTAATATCCAACCTAAATTTCCCTTGGTGCAGTTTCAGACTGTGTCCTCTGGTTCTGTCAGTTGCTGCCTGGAAAAAGAGACCAACCCCCACCTGACTATAACCACCTTTCAGGTAGCCCAATCCCCCCCACTCCCTGAGCATGGCCTCTATTTGTGTTTGACATCTTTATGGGGCAATAGCTTCCTAATATCTAAGTGGAATTTCCCACGTTTCAGCTTGGGCCTATTGCCTCTTGTCCTTCCTTCTCTTTTGAAGACTAAATTATCCCAGCTTTCAGTCTCCTCTTTTATGCCATACACTCCAGCCCCCTGACCCATCTTGGTGGCCCTCTGCTGGGCTCACTCCAGTATGTCAAGTCTTTCTTGTACTGGAGACCCCAAAAGTGGACACAGGACTCCAGTTGTAGTGTCATCAATATTGAATAGAGGGGGGAAAACAGCACTTCTCTTAACCTTCTGGTTATATTACTGCTAATACATCCCAGGACGCAGTTGGCCTTGACCACAAAGACACACTGTTGGCTCATATACTAATTGTCCACCAGGATCCCAGTGCTACCTAACAAGTTCTATTTCTTTAAAAAGGAGTCTATGCATCAGGGGAAAAAGATGTTGGAAAATTCTTCTAAGTTTAGCACAATAGTGCATGATCCCTATATATGTGGTTAATGCTTAATTTTGCACCATACAGTGCTTAGTACTGATGCCTAAAGAGGCTACCAAGAACAGAGTTATATATTAATGCAGTACAGAATCTGGAAAATATGAAAGCTAAAACTTAAGGCATCATTTCATCCCTGTAGAGGCTTGACAAGGCCTCTATCTTGTCGAGTCTCTATTCTAAATATCTACTAATAATAGGTATTGAATAATAGATAAATATCTAACAACAGTAAATATCTAACCATAGTCCATATCTAACAGTAATAAATATCTAACAATAGTAGTGTTCTGCACAGTCAGCTATCATGCAAAGAAGAATCATGATAATTATGAACAGTTGTTTAGGCACAGAAGAGGAATCATTTAAAACATGTTTTTGTATGCATCAGTCTGTTTTTTCAGTTGTTTCAGGAGCAGAAGCCTTCTTAACTCTGAAGCAGTGAATCCAGGGTCCTTTGCCAGTGACTTTGAATGCAGTGAGGGTGGTCAGTAGAACTTGGAATGGTCCTCTCCACTTGGCTTGTAGAGGACCACTGTCCCACCACTTAACATAGACCCAGTCTCCAGGTTGGAAGGGATGTGCAGGTGTGTCCAGTCCTATGGGTCTGGATAGGACAATGTAATTCTGGAGCTCCTACAAAGTGGAACCTAAAGCCATTAGATATCTCTGTAAATCAAGTTTCCCCTTCATGTGAATTTCATCAGGAATATGCAGAATCTGATATGGCCTGCCATATAATATTTCATAGGGACTGATGTTATCTCTCTACCTTGGTTGTATGCAGATTCTCAGTAAAGCTATAGGCAAGGCCTGAACCCATGTCATGGATGTTTCTTGACAAATTTTACTAATCTCTATTTTAAGGGTTCCATTCTTACATTCAACTGTGCCACTCACTTGGGGTCTATAAGGTGTATATAGATCCCAAGTAATTCCCAAAATCCAGCTAACTTCCTTAACCATGGGTGCAAAAAAGTATGGTCCCCTATCTGATATCCCCAAGGGAACCCCAAACCTCAGAATTATATGATTGAGCAAAACTTTCACCACAACCTTGGCTGTGTTAGTGTGACAGGGGTAAGCTTCCAGCCATCCACTGAAGGTGTCAACTAATACCAGTATGTACCGGTATCTCTCTTTGTGCAGTAACTCCGCAAAATCTATTTGCCAGTAATCTCCAGGAAGATCCCCTGCTTTTGTTACTCCTAACACAACTCTTTTCCTCGTATCAGGGTGGTTTTTACAGCAGATTTCACATTTGCTCACTACTGATTATACAATATCAGTCATTCCCTTTCCTATTACTACCTTTTTCAGATGTTTCAAAAGATTTTTAACCCCTAAATGTGTGTTTTCATGTTCTCTCTGAGCTAGCTAGCTAGGATCAGGGGTGGGACTACCACCTGGTTTGCTGGTGTAACAGCCCATCCACTCTCTGTGATCTCAGCTTTAAGAAACTTGATACGTTTGTGGTCTGCTTGGTCATATTTTGGGGTCAACCCTGACAAATCAACCTCTTTTGTGGAATTACTGCGAGAATACCTTTTTTGCAATTCCTCTTGCTGCTTTATCAGCAAAGTGATTTCCCAATTCTGGAGTGGTTTTCTCTTTTTGGTGACCTCTACAATGCACGATAGCTACTTCTGCAGGGTTTTTAATGCTCTGTAAGAGGGCAAGTATTCAGCATGTTTGATTTGATTGCCTTGAGCATTCAGAAGTCCTCCCTCCTTCCAGATAGCTCCATGGGCGTGGACAACACTAAATGCATATTTAGAGTCAGTCCATATATTTACCTTCTTTCCTTCGCTCAGGTCTAGTGCTCTCGTCAGTGCAATCAGTTCAGCTTTCTGTGATGACACATCTGCTGGCAGGGCCTTTGCCTTGATCACCTTATCCTGCATGGTCACTGCATAGCCTGCCATCCACCTATCATTTCTCATGAAGCTGCTCCCATCTGTAAAAAGCTCCCAATCTGGATTTTCCAGGGGCATGTCCTTCTGGTCTGGTCAGCTGGAACAGACCTCTTCAATTGTCTGCAAACAGTCATGCTCAGGCACATCATCAATTAAGGTGGAGGAGAGAAACATGGCAGGGTTAACAACAGAAATTTTTTTCAAGGTAACATCATCCTGTTCTAATAACAGTGATTGATATTTAAGCATTTGATTGCCAGACAGCCAATGTCCCTCCTTTATTTCAAGTACAGCTGCTACAGCATGAGGTACATACACTACAGTGTGTTGCCCAAGGGTGAGTTTTTGGGCTTCCTGGATCAAGATGACAGTGGTTGCCACAGCCTTGAGGCACACTGGCCAGCCTTGGGCAACATTGTCTAGCTGTTTGGAAAAATAGGCCACAGACCTCCGTTGGTTCCCAAGGCACTGTGCTAGTACTCCCAAAGCCACATTCAGTCTCTCATATGTAAACAGTTCAAAAGGTTTAGTGAAGTCTGGCAGTCCCAGTGCTGGAGCTGACATTACAGAGTGCTTCAGCTGTTTAAAAGCTGCTCTAGTGTTTTCAGTCCATATGATAATTCATTTTTCAGCTGCTTTTAATGCTGCATATAGGGATTTTACCAGCAGTCCATAATTTGATATCCACAAATGAAACCAGCCTACCATTCCCAGGAAAGCTTGCATCTCTCTCTCGGTATGGGGCTCTGGGAGTTGACAGATGGCTTCTTTCCATTCTTTGCTGAGCTGTCAGTGTCCATGAAAGATCTCAAGCCCCAAATAAACTACTGCTTCTTTGGCAATCTGTGCTTTGTCTTTAGAAACTCTGTACTCACTCTGTCCCAAGAAGTTTAAGAAACTTACAGTAAATTATATAGAGTCATGTCTGGTTTTAGCTGCAATCAGGATGCCATCTACATATTGAAGAATAACTCCTTCAGGCTCCTGTCTTTTTCAGTTTTCTAATTCCTTTGCTAGCTGGTTTACAAATATTGTTGAGTTATTCCTGAAACCTTGGGGTAAAACTGTCCAATTAAGTTGACTTTTCCTCCCTGTCTCAGGATTTTCCCACTCAAAAGCAAAAAGCTCTTGGCTGTTTTTGTTCACAAGAATGCAGAAAAAGGCATCCTTCAGGTCTACAACAGTAAATCACCCTAATTCATCCATCAGTATGGTCAAAAGGGTGTAGGAATTGGCCACCATGGAGTGTATGTCTTGGTTTGAAAAGACAGCTATCTGCTAAGAAAGGCAGGAGCCTCCCTTGAAATGGAAAATGTAAACCCCCTCCCTCCAAATTATTATAATTTTGAAATTAAAAGGCTCTCAGGCAAAGATATGGAAATAGGAATAACAATTCTTTACTAGGAAAATTAAAAATACAAATGTAATAGTACAAAAAAAACCAAAAAAAAACCAAACAAACCACTGACAGAGTCAGAATACAGCTTGACACCCTGTTGGTCAGGGGGTGGTAGCAGTCCGATTAAATGGTGTATGCAGTCTTCCTGGAGTGACAGATATGGTTCTGCTGAAGCAGTGATCTTGTAGAAGGGTATACTTTTCTTCTGAAGGTCTAGTGATGGTGTAGAATGGTCTGATCTTCATCTGGGAATCCAGTGAAGAAGAATGCTGCTCCTCTGGCAATCCAGTGGGAAAAGGCTGTCTCAGGTGTTCTAAATATCAGATTATATCTAGGTAGGAATGCTTAGCTCCTCCCCCTGGGCAGATAATCTCACAATGGGATGGTGTAATTTTATCAGTCATGCAGTGAGACAATGGCCTGTTAACAGAAGATGTCTCCCTGGAGGGAGGATTGGTAGTGGAAGAGATAAAGAAAACTGCCCCACTTGGTTTTAACAGGTGGCCTAATTAACAGAAGATAACTTCCCCACCTTTAACAGAGTGACAGGGGTTAGGTAGAAACATATTACCCTTCCAGGGGTCCCAACAACTTCTCATTGCTCCCCTCCATCTAGTCTTCTTGGTAGTGAGAGTCGCCCGCCTCCTGCTGCCGCTGAAAAGTATAGAATCCCATGGATTAATATACATTTGGGCTAGATGGGAATGCCCATGTGCCTCCCTTGGGGAGGGCAAGTTTGACACTGTCCCTTGCAACACTGTAGATCTGTTGCATTATGTTGCAGTGTTCTGGTGCACAGTCCGGGACCCCTTTGGGGGGGGCTTTGATGGTCCATGACACCCCCTCTGCTGTCCTTCATGTGGATTTGGCTTTTCCTGGGGTGAAGGGGCCTCTGCAGCTGGGCTCTGCACAGCAGAGGATGGGTGTTCACTGCCTCAGACCAGTCTTTTCCACCACACACCCAAAACCTCTCCTCTTCCCCCCACCCTTTGGTGTGAGGGTCTGTGCCAGCCTGGCAGCTGATAGCCCCAGGGCTGAGGTCTCCACTCTGAAGGTGCTTGATCCCTCTGTGAATGCATTCTTCTTCTCTGAGTCACTTTATCTTATCTTCATCAATGAGCAGTGTAGGGCTCCATTCAGGGTTTTGGTGGTTTTGTCTGCAGTTTTTATAGAGTTTTGCTATAATAGGCAAAAGTCCTTCATGAAGATGTTTGAGCCATAAATTATAACATTTCAGTCTCTGACACCACAGAAGAATTTATCTGATCTGCCTATGAGTTGGTGCATAACTCAGGGCATTTTCCTCCTCACATGAATTGGTGAGATAACCCAGGCTGGATATCTGTCTATTAGTGAGTCATCTCTGGGGCCAGGGAGGTGAGATCCCTAGCTGACAGTAAACATCTTGCCTTGAGAGCAAGATATAGGAAGATAAGCTGTTGGAATTCATGACTGACAGACACTTCACTTTATAAACTATAAAAGCTACACAAACTTTCACCAAATCAGAAGTCTTCTGTATACTAATGTGTAGGGCTGCTCCTCGAAGTTTGGATGCAAATTCCATGGTTACTTTTCTGGGAATTGAGTGAAAGGACTCTATGTGTACTTCATCATCAATTTGGTGGTAAGTTGCATTGACTCCTAATCTATACTATTTCTTTGTTAGTGGCAATATAGGTACCTCTATCGTGCACTGTATTTGTATCTACTAGTAGTTCTTTTTGTTTTATCCTGTGTAGTAAGTCTGTTTAAAGTCTTCTGTCTGTTAATCTTGTGTCTATTCAATAAATAATGCATATTATAACAGACCTAATTGGCCATTCTTAAGAACTTGTGAGCAAGATCAATTTGAGGTGCAGATCACCTCAAAAAATAGAGCTACTACCAGAAATCTGAGCCTAAGGCAGGACTCATCTAAAAGCTCTTGTATCCATTCATAACAACAGCAAATATAAAATGGTGTAACATCATTCAGTTAGCGATATTGTCTGACTTCCACTGATGCACTGGAGTTCTTTCTTTAAAGCTATTTTCTTTTTACATCTAGTCATTATAATGTCTTCCTATTTTACAATTAGCATTGATGTGATAGTGCAAAATTAATCTTAAAGGGGCACTTTTGTTTTAGACTTACATGTCTAGTTTTGAAAAAGATAATGATATTTATAGGGTTTTTATGAGGTTGTAACAATGGGAAAAAAACATTTGAGGGTTTGAGACTCAGCAGGAGGCTTCAAGCCATGATTTAACATCTGGATAACCTTTCATCACTGTCTTGGTTTGAAAAGACAGGAGTCTGTGAAGGAAGGCAAAAGCCTCCTGTGAAATGGAAAAGGTAAACCCCCTCCTTCCGAATTATCACAATTTCAGAATTAAAAGGGCTCTCAGGCAAAGATATGGGAATGGGAATAACAGTTTTTTACTAGGAAGAAAAAAAACTAAATAACAATGTAATTTAGCACAAGCAAAAAAAACCACTGGCGGAGTGAGAAAAACCTGACACCCTGAGAAGTCAGGGTGTTGATAGTAGTCCAGCCAGATGGTGGCTGCTCCTCCTGGAGCGGCGATCTGCAGAAGGGTGTAGATCCTTTCTGAAAATGCAGCGAAGGAGCAGCTGGGCCTTGGTTCCTGATTCCTCTGGGAAATCCAGAGAAGAAGGCTGTCTGTGGTCTCAGAAATGCTTGTTTTATGGTGGCAGGGATGCTTGGCTCCTCCCTCTGGGCGGAGCATCTCCCAATGGGATGATGTAACTAATCTTACCAGCCACAGTGAGTAATTCAATAGCCCATTAGCAGGAGATTATCTTCCTGGCAGTGTTATTGTTCTTGAAAGAGATAAGAAAAACTGCCTAACCCCCAACAGATGGCAAAAATAGAATACATGCTTATTTTACAAGCCAGGACAATCACAAGAAATTTTTACATCTTCCCTCCATGCTATTTCATTTATTTTATCTGGAAGTTGATGACTATATGGACTTAAAGATACCTGTTAAACTTTTAATTGTACCAATAACTGAGTTATACCTGGGATATTTGAAAATTGCCTCAAAGTGTATATTTTTTTAATCTGTGTCAATCTTGTAGAAAACTGGATTTGTATTAAATGAGTGATTGGATAATTTCATCAGCTGAGAATGACAGTGCTTGACTTTCAGTAATTCCTATTCAGTTCAGATAAGATGGCCCCTGTCCTTTTTTCCTCTATGTTAAGTAAAAATAAGAAGAACTGGTACAGAGGGGTCTTCAGCACCATTTTTATTTTTACCAGCTCCACTCTCATTTCTGGAATGTGAGAAATGACTGCTCACTTTAAAAATTTTAAAAGGCTTATAAAG
The DNA here is from genome assembly GCF_036417665.1 of Passer domesticus. Classification (NCBI taxonomy): domain Eukaryota; kingdom Metazoa; phylum Chordata; class Aves; order Passeriformes; family Passeridae; genus Passer; species Passer domesticus. The sequence goes on along the minus strand of NC_087511.1, from coordinate 9,422,430 downwards.
CTTTACAAAAATATAACAAAAGGACTAAACAAGGAAAAGCAGGCCTGGGAGCTGCCCTCGTGGTTGCCTACCATGTGGCTGGCTCATCTTCAAGATGGATGCTTCGACTTTTATACCTCAGGGGGATTGCATCAGCCAACCCTGGCCCCTCCTAATGTCTGTCAGTCAATTCTTCTTCGCTGTTTATTGGTGGAGTCTGCTTTCTTGCAACTTGATTGGAGGATCAGGTGTTGTCATGCCGTGACCGCCCCCACCTTCCCTGCCCCCCCCCCCCCCCGCAGCAAGTTTTTGTACACGCCTTCTTTCTACCTGTCCTAGATGACTCAGGCTGTCTGATGGTAACAATAAAGGGGGAGGGGAAAGGGGACTATGGGGAGAACAGAGGACATCTAAACAACAGACTACAGTAAAGTAATTATATATCAATAAAGCTTCTCTTCATATTCACACAGTATTCATCCCTTAATTGGGAGAGCAAATAATCTCATTATCCATCTATAACACGGAACAATCCAGGATAGAGGTCGTACAAATATAAAGTATAGTTTAAAGGTTGACCCCAGCAAGTAGTCAAACACTTGCCCTGCCTCTTGTTCACTCCCCTCTCCTGCCAGATGGTGAAAAAATAGAAGGAAGGCAAGAGGACTTATTGACTGAGATAATGACAGTTTAATATGGAAAGCAAAAGCTGCATGTGCAAGCAAAGCAAAAAGACATTCATTCACTACTTCTCATTAACGGGCAGATGCCTAGACACTTCCTGAAAAGCAGGGCCTCAGCACACATATCAGTTGCTTAGGAAGACAAATGGCATTACCACAAATGTCTGCCCCTGCCTTCTGCTTTCCCTGAGCTTTCATTGCTGAGCATGGTATGGAATATCCTTTTGGTCATTTGAGATCATCCATCTTTACTATGTCCCTTCCCAATCTCTTGCCCACCCCAGCCTACTTATGTGAGGAGACAGGGGGAAAGAGAAAAAAATACTGATGCTGTGCAGGCACCATTCAGCAATAGCCAAAATATTTGTTTGCCACAAATAGAAAGCACAGCACCATATGGGCTGCTATGAATAAAATTAATGCCATCCAAATCAGATCCAGTAAAAAGGTCTGGAGGACCGGGTGTAAACATGATTTGTCTCAAACATTCTGACTGTTATGACAAAAAAAGTGTGATTTGAAAAGATGGTCCTGCAGAGAGGAATTTAAGAGCTTGTTAGCCAACACTTTTGAGTCTAAATAGTGGGCTAGTTGCCGGAGTTAAGGCTACTATATAATAACAGCCTAAGAGTTCCCTGACCTATGGTCCAGTGTCTTTGTTCAGCCTGAGTTTATAACTAACATCTGTCAGGGTAATGGGTCCCTGGCTGGGTAATAACTGATATAGACTCCATATATTTCACACAAGGCTGATAATTTTTATTAAGAAACACATACTTTTATAGACAGTTACGATACATCTGGACCTAATTGGTCCTCTAATCAAAACACCATCACCATTGGCTAATTAAGAAACCACCCTTTGGTAAACACATCTCCATAACACATTCTGCATGTTCACCATACCAGGTGCAGCAAGTTAAGAATTGTTTCTCATTCTTTTCTCTGATCTTCTCACAGCCTTTCCCAGAATCATGCCTGGGAAAGTTGCCTGTTTCTCTCTATGGCCAGAGAGCTGCTGCCACAAACATCATGTCCCCTACCAGTGGGTTCTGATAAAAGGTACTTTAACCCTTCTCCTGATTTTGTGGTTTCTGTGATGTTTATTTCAGAAGTGCAAAGTGAGGAGTCAGATGCATTTCAGGGAATCAAGTCACATCAGTGCCTTGAAAGATATCTGTGGAAAAGGGAAGGTAGGCTGACAGAGGGAGCTGAAAGACAGTGGGCATAAGGTTGGTGTCACAAATGAGTGGTTTAGGTAATTTAAAGAATCACCAGCAAAGGCATCAGCAAAAGCAGGTTTAACATAAATTTACAAAAGTGCAACAAAGTTCAATGGCAAGGTTAACTCTATTACTTCACAGAATCACATATGTGCTGAGTTGGAAGGGACCCACAAGGATCACAAAGTCCAATTCCTGGCCCTGCACCGGACCATCCCCAAGAGTCACGCCATATGCCCAAGAGTATTGGTCAAATGCTTCTTGAACTCTGTAAGGCTTAGTGCTGTGACCACTTCCCTGGAAAACTTGTTCCAGTGTCTAACCACCCTCTGGGTGAAGAACCTTTTTCTCATATCCAACTTAAACTTCCCGACACTTTCAGGCCATTTCCTCGGGTCCTGCCATTGGCCACCACTGATATGCAGAAAGACTCTAAAACGCAAAGTGAGTTATAAAGTAGGTATGTATTTTCGGCCAGATGCATGCGAGATATCTCTGCAAAATCATGTACATCTACCTGCTCTCAGCAGTTCTTTTTTATCCTTTACAATGTTACATATACATTAGGTGTTGCGATACATTTATGCATATTCATTTCCTGGCTCCACCTTGTCCCACTTCGTATGGTAATTAGCTTATTAGTCTCTTGCGCCTGCGTACTTGTCTCTGGTGGTCATCTTGGGGGTCCTTGGGGGTCCTTGGGGGATGAAGCAAGTAGTCTTCATCAAAGTTGACCTTCTCATGCTGTCTTCTTACACATGCTTACTGATCCTTTGGTCACAGTCTAAACCATGATGAGGTTGGTTTGATCTGGTTCGGGGGTCCAGAGGAGCCTTATTTTGGTAGCCTTGTAACTTTGTCCTGTTTTCATGAACATCATCCTTCCCTTATCACACATCCTTGCATTCTTTCATGTTGCTCTCGCACATATACCCTGTCCCCCATGTATACCGCCTTCCCTTTACAGGCAGTTAGCACAGTAAAATGCAGCAAATATTAAACAATATTTTATCTAAATATCTATTTCTAATGAACACCCCTCTCATTCGTAACCCCATGTCTCACCACAGACAATAAATCAGTGCCTGCCCTTCCTCTTCCCCTCACAAAGAAGTTGCAGACTGCAATGAGGTCCCTCCTCAGTCTCCTCTTATCCAGGCTGAACAGACCAAATGACCTCAGCTGCTCTTCATTCAGCTTCCCCTTAAGGCCCTTCATCATCTTCATTGCCCTCCTCTGGATGCTCTCTAATAGCTTAATGTCTTTTTTATGTTGCGGTGCCCAAAACTGTGCACAGTATTCAAGGTAATGCTGCACCAGTGCAGAGTAGAGTGGGACAATCATCTCCTTTGACTTGCTGGGCCTGATGCACCCTAGGACACGGATGGCCCTCCTGGCTGCCAGAGCACACTGCTGACTCATGTTAAACTTTCCATCAGCCAGGACCTCTAGGTCCCTTTCCATGGCACTGCTTTCCAGCATCTCATTCCCCAGTCTGTTTGTACATCCAGGGTTGCCCTTTCCCAGGTGTAGATTCTGACACTTTCCCTTGTTGAACTTCATAGGGCTGGTGATTGCACAGTCCTTTAATTTGTCGAGGTCTCCCTGCAGGGCCTCCCTGCCTTCAAGGGCATTGAGAGCTCTTCCCAGTTTTGTATTATTTGCAAACTTGCTTAGTATCCTTTTATGCTGGTTTGAAAGTAAACTAGCGGGAGAAATGAACCCCACACAAATACCTTGAGAGAGATTTCAGGTTGGACTTGCAATTTAATAGAAAGATTACAATAAATGCAATGATACAGAAAAAGTGGCTTAAACCCACAAAGTCAACCTGGCACCCTGTTGTCAGGGTGGTGGTTGCAGTCAGATTAAGCAGTGGTTGCAGCGCTGTTGAAGTGATGGTTGCAGTCTTGTTGAAAGCAGTGGTCCTGTGGAAGGTCTGGTCCTCCTGTGGGTCCATTGAGCAATGGTGGTGATATTGGTGTCCCTTGTCCTGCATTATATACAATCAGGTACAGGCAGGAAAGCTCAGTACCTCCCCCAGGGTGGGGAGTTTCACAATGGAGTGATGTAATCCTGTGAGTCATAGGATATTTTTGGAGTCCTTGATGGTCATTCCAGCTGCCTATTTTGCTGGTGCCATTCAGTTCATTATAGCCTAGTAGCAGACATGATCCCCTCAGGATGGGTGATGCTGCTGCTTCCCCAGAGGGAGTTATCATGGCTGAGTCATTGGTGTGAAGGAAAAAAACATTACCCTGCCTCCCAGGGTTGCCTCTTTTTCTTTATCTCATTTAACACGAAGCTTTTAACCTGAGGGGCCAGGTGTGCACTGGGAAGCTACTGCAAATGACCCATCATTAACAGTTTGTCAGAAAATTATTTTAGAGGGGAGTAGAATACATAGTTTGGTTACATCCCAGATTAGCACTCACCTTCTGTAACCCAGGACACTCTTCCAGTCCTGTGTCCAAATCATTTATGAAGATGTTGGAGAGCACAAGGATGAGGATGGAACCCTGCAGAAACCCACTAGAGACAGGTCACTAGTGTGATGTCATCCCATTCACTAGAACCTTTTGTGCCTGACCCAGGAGCCAGTTGCTCACCCATTGCCTGGTGTGTCTATCCAGCTGTGGGCTGGACATTTTGTCCAGAAGGATCTTGTGGGAGACGCTATCAAAAGCTGAGCTGAACTTCAAAAAGATTACAGCAAGTGGCTTACCTTGTCATAAAAGGAAATCAGGTTTTACAAGCAAGACTTTCCTCTCATGAAGCCCTGCTGGCTGTGACCGATGACTGCATTCTTTCAGGTGTTTTTCAATACCTCCCAGAATAATCTTGTCCATAACTTTACCAGGCACCTAAGTGAGACTAACAGGCCTGTAGTTTCCAGGGTCATCCTTCTTGCCCTTCTTGAAAATCAGGATAATGCTTGCCAGCTTCCAGTCAGCTGGGACCTCTCCGGATTCCCAAACTGCTCAAAAATCCTTGAGAGGTTTTTCATCAGCCAGCTCTTTGAGGATTCTTGGATGAATTTTATCCAACTGCATAGATTTGTAGAGATCCAGTTGGAACAGCAGATTCTGCACAAGTTCAGAGTTGCAGTGATGGTACTCCAGCTCAGGGCTCTGAGACACCCTTGGTCCATCATCCATGTTAAAGACACATGTAAAGAATGCACTAAACAGCTATGGCTTGTCTATGTCCCTGTTTGTGAGGTGACCATCCTCATCCTGTAATGTTATGATACTGTATCCCCTATAATCTGCTTTATGCCCAGACATGGGTCCTGTAATTTTAAGCTCGAAGGGGGGGTCTGGGGGAATTCCTTGGCTCAAAGTTTGTGTACAGTCCTCACAAACTCCCCCAGGTTGGTGCAGCTGTGTTATCTAGCTCAGACAGAGGGAGTACATCTTTGCTTTTAGCGTCTTGTTTGTTAGCTGAGGCAACAAGTTTTTCCTGGGACTGTGGCTTCTTCTTCTGGAACTGTTCAGTTTTGCTCCGGTCCGAAACACCAGAACATTGCCTGGAGCTCCATGCAGCAGCCCGGAGGGGAGGCTTCAGGGACATTTCATCCCAGCTCCAGACCTCGGGAGAAGCTGAGCAGGACTCTAAAAATCCACCATCTCTCTCCACAATGAGAAGGTTTATTATCTAACATTATTAATTTTCTTTTCCATGCCTGCGTGCACTCTGCTTATTAAATAAACAGGGTTTTTTCACTCTCCTCCAAGAAATTCCTTTTGGACCTGTGGGGGAGGGGCTGCTGAAACCTACCTTTCTTTAGAGGACATGTTCATTTCAGGATGTTTCCTCCTAATTTGTCTCAAATCCGGGACAAAAAATTTGGTGACTAACGTAGGGCTGGAGAAAGGAAAAAAAAAAAAAAAGTAATAATTACATTTTGGTTTTAATCACTTTGAGTAAAGCAGTCAGTAGTCACCATGTGGTTTGATGTAATAATGTCTCTCTGGTCCCTAGGCCTGTTTGCCTATCCACAAATAGTGCCAATTTTGTCCCTGGCATGTAACTTTTACAGAACAGGGGTATAAATCAGGCTTGCTATATTGCTGTGCTTGGTAATAATGATTTATAGAAGGCCAACAGAGGTACTGGGATATCGATGCTGGGGAATAATGTGCTGTGGCTACATGGTTCAGAAGGCTGAACAAGTGCTTTATTAAGCTATACCATATTATATTACACTACATACTATACTATACTATACTATACTATACTATACTATACTATACTATACTATACTATACTATACTATACTATACTATACTATACTCCAGAAAAAAACTGTGACCCTTTCCGACAGTCACAACACAGCTTTGACCTAATTGGTCAATCAGTCAAAACAACCATCACCAGTGTCCAATTAAGAAATCCCTTCTTCAGTAAACAATCTCCATAACACATTCCACATGTTCCAAACAACAGGAGCAGCAAGTGAAGATAAGAATTGTTTTCTTTGTGTGAGCTTTCTCACAGACTTTCCCCAGGAGAAATCCTGGGAAGGTTGTGCCTGCTGCTCTCTGTGAGGAGAGCTGTGGCCACACTGGGAGCTGTTCAAAATGTGTATGGTTTGTTGTTCCTCCGTCCTAGTCCCGGTGGCCTGCTTTGGGGGTTTATTAGTAACTACACCCAGCATGTTAGAGGAGAAGCAGGGGATAAGGTTTCCCGGCCTTTCATCTCCTTCTTCCCCTTTAAATCTGGTATGTCACCTTTTGAGAATGTTCAGTTTCCCCTGGATGTTAGAGACCACCTTCCTGCTGTTTTATCTGGTAGGGTTACTTTATACTGTCTGCAGTTTCTGTAGAATCATGGCTGAAATTTCCAGAGGGGCTGAGCACACACCTGCCCTAGGTGTGGAAAATCCTGAGTGGTGTGGGGAATGGGAGGATATGGGCCAAATCCTGAAGGAATTATCTGCCCCTATAGCTTGGAATTTCCCCCCTGAATAAATTCAGAACCCAGCTGAGGGGGGAAACTATCTGAAAGTGAAGTGCAATGACAACTCTAATGAGAAAAAGCTCATTGCAATATGCTGAGCCCTGGCATATGCTTATTACACTCTGCTAGATACTGTAGGGCAGCAGATAAAGACAGAGGGGCAGGAAGATAAATAGGCAGACACCCCAGTCAGGCTGCAGCTAAATCAGACAGGGAGCTTAAGCCAGTGGCAGTTACTCCTATCCAGAGAAGAAAACACAAAACCAAAACCAGTCACCCAGTGGATGATGATGATGATGATGATGATGATGACGACAGGGCAGGATCCTCACAGCTATCAGCGGACTCAAAACCAGAAATCATTATTGGGTCTCTGTCCATAAAGGACCTTTGTGGCCTAAGAAATTATTACACCCAATGATCTGATGAATCTATATTAAGTTGATTGGTCGGCATCTGGGATGCTGCAGGCAATAATACAATTCTGGAGGGCACTGAAGTGAGGCATTTGGGATCCCTGTCATGTGATTTGGATATTGACCAAGGGATGGCAAGAGGGCCTGAATCTCTCAGTCTCTAGACATGGCTCTTGAGAAGTGTAAAGAAAAGATACCTGTGCCCAGAAGATATCCATATGCAGCAAACCCCATGGAGGCCATAGAACAAGGGATTCAACACTCAAGAGAACTGGTGGTGGTAGAGATTGTTTTTTCAGCTGACCAAACAATTAACAGTCCAGACATGGTAAAATGTGCACCAGTGATGTGGGAAAAACTCATATGACTTGGGCCACAACAATACGCTTCTGCTTTAGCAATGATTAAGTGGAATGAGGGGGGTGAGACTGTGCTTGCTATCGTGAAGAAGCTCCAAGCATATGCAGATATTGTCTATGGCCCAACACATGCCAGAATCTCAGTAGTAGTAACAAGTCTGTCAGAGTGCATGCAGAAAATGGAAGATAGGATGAAGAAGAATCACCAGAAACTAAAGAAGGAGATTGAAGAGAACCTCTGTATCTCATCAGTACAGACCAGAGGATGTGCCCCAGCTAGAAAGAGAGGGTATACCCCTGTCTTGGGGTGACTTTATGATACTGTATCCCCTATCGTCTGCTTTATGCCCATATATGGGTCCTGTACTGCCGAGTTGCTGTCCGAGTTTTTCTCTACTCCCCCGGGCGGGGGAGGAGGCTGCACCGGCCGAGCTGAAGGCACAGCAGCTGACAGCCGGGGGGGCACTGCCCAGATGTGCCGGGGGCGTCCGGGGAGCGCCTCAGCAGGAGGCAGCAGTGATCAGCAGGAAGGCGAAGTAGAAAAGAGGGACCCGAATCAGGGCAAAGTCCAGAGTTCTTTAATGTCTCCAGGGAAGGCCAGGCGAGTCGGGACCACGAGGTGGGGGTACAGCCGATTATAAAGGGGGCGGAACATACAACACTTCAACCAATGAGGGAGAACTTGGGAGGGAACAAACTCGTGACAAACATGCCGGCTAGCCAATAGGGAATGTGACAGGGAGGGACCCTTGTTCCTGATCCAATCACCCACTGAGGAGGGGAGAACTTTCTGGAAAGAGGGAAGGGAACAGTGGCTGATGGACAGGAACTCAGGGAGGGATTGACAGAGGGTAACCAGGGGAACAGGGGTGGAGACAAAAAACTGACACTCTCAAAAGTAGGGGTTGCCAGGGGAACCCTAGGACCGAACCATTATAACTTTAGGGGGAAACAGAACAAACCAAATGAACCCTGCACCACAACACTGTACCTTTAAGTTAGGTCCAGGAGAGGGCAGAGGAAGTGGTGGAATTCTTTTTGGCAGCCTGTGTTTAAAACACAGGTAACTCCTTTGGTTTTTCCCCAACTCTTGGCTCTTTTTTCAGGAGATAGAAAGTTAAAATTCTTTGCTTTTAGCTAGCTTTTTGTTTGTTAGCTGAGGCAAGAAGTTTTTCCCAGGACTGTGGCTTTTTCTTCTTCTAGAATTGTTCAGCTTGTCTTTGGTCCAAAACACCAGAACATCTTCAGGGGGCCCCCCTACACCACAGCCCAGAGGGCAGCTCCGGATCCCCGAGGGAGCTGAGCCACACCTACAGAAAGGACACTGAATCTACTGTTTTTTCTTCACAATGTGAATGTTTATTATCTAACATAATTAATTCTTTTTTTCCTTTGCCTGTGTGCACCCTGCTTGTTAAATAAACAGGTTTTTTCACTTTCCTCTGAGCCGACTTGGAGGGGGGGGGTGCCAAAACCTGCTGTGTATTACAGGACACGTTCATTTCAGGACATTTCCTCCTAAATTTGTCAAAAACCGGGACAATTCCATGAGCTGAGCTGTGGTTCTTCCTGTGTGATTGTGGGGAACACATGAAGAGGTGGTGGGATGGAAAAGCCACTGCTGCCCTGGTAGCACAGGTGCATGAATTGTTATGAATAGAAAGTTGTATTTTTTTTAAGTTTCAGAGTTAAAAAAAAAAAACAACAAGTCAAACCAGTCAAACCGGTCAGACTCCTTTGGTTTCACTGCCAAAGAAAAAGTTTTTAATTACTCGTTAATGGCCGATGATTAACTATTGTTCCCGTGATGCTGGCCGCTTGCCAAAAAGACACCAAGAGAAACCCTCCAGGGTAAAGAGAATGGGCAGTGACGCCAGAGCCAACATGCAAATGAGAAATGCATTGCACCCTGGGTTTTTACAGTTTTACAGTTTTTACAAGAAAAACCCCTAAAATCACAAGCCAACAAGTGACTTAAGTGACGTCTAAGGATGGGAGCATAGTCCCGTACCTGCTTGGACCTTTTTGTTTCTCACCCTAACCTGAAAAGATACTGATTAAAGAGACCCCCCGGGTTTTTAAACAAACAAGCTAAGGACTCCACGACTCTCCCGTGAGGACAGAGTCCCCAGCTCTGTCTGCAGACCAGTGGACAAAGCTGCATCATCCTCCTTCTTCGTGCCACGCCTGGGAGCAACGGCGGTGTGGGCGCAACCCGTCGATTTCTCCCCACCTGAGCTGATTCTTCTTAATAAAGGCATTAAAAAGGAGAAAGATCTCCTGCCCATTTATTTCAGCTTGGGGACTCGTCCAGGATAGCCATGCCTGAAGAGGATACCAGGACTGGGACGGCCGCCCACCCTGGACCTGCAGGACAGCTGGCTATCAGGACCAGAGAAGATCGGCTTGGGACAGTGACACGGAGCAGCGCCGGATTGGTAAGAATATCCGGCGGCGGGAGAGGGAGGCGAGCGAGTGTGTGTGAGTGAGACGAGGGCCGGCAGCTCGGCCCCTCGAAGCGAGTGAGGACCCCTCAGTACCGAGGTTCCGCATCCCCACGAGGGGGCCGGCCGGGAACAGGGGGAAGCGAGTGGAACTGGTGATTGAGGCGCCTCCAGAGGGGTAAAGAGGACCCCCCTCCGGGCGTGCGGAGGAAATAGCTGTGTGAGTGGCACGCACCCCAAAGGCCCTGATACAGGTCCTAACGAAGGAAGTAAGGATTTAGGATATCAGGCAGTTTGGCCCTGACAAAGGAGGTCAGGCACCCCTCAGAAGCCAGGGTTTCGAGGTTTGACTGTTTGAGCCTTGGCAAAGGAGGCCAAGGTCTCTCTAAGTCCTGACGAAGGAGGTCAGGCGAACCTCAGAGGTCAGGACCTCGCGGATTTTTTTTTATGTTTTGGTTGTTTGTTGAGTCTTGGCAAGAGAAGGCGAAGGTCTTAACAAAGTCCTGACGAAAAGGGTCAGTGAAATTGGAGTTTTGGTAGGAGGTCGAGACTTCTTAAATAAGATATATTTCCTTTAGAGAAAAAAGACATCTTTGTGATTTGTTTAGAGACAGAAAAAAATGGGAGGGTGCAGTAGTAAGACAAGTGGCCAAAGATTGAAGAATATACCTCCCCACAGTCCCTTAGGTGAACTATTAGAGAAATGGGACTCTATAGAAGGCACAGAAAGATTAGATAAAGTTAAGATGATACATTACTCTTCAGAAGTGTGGCCAGAATTAGAGGTGCAAGGAGGATGGCCGTGGTGTGGGACGAAAGACAAGTGGATGTGTCAACAGCTGAGTAACTATCTGACGGCCCGAGAAAATACTGATGCTGAACAATTATATGTAGCTTGTTGGTTGAATGCTGTAAAGAATGAAGGAGTGCAAATTTGTAAAGTGCAGAGCAAGAAAGAAGGGAATGAAAGAGGGGATGCTGGAATTAAAGAAATTGGTAAAAGGTGGGACCCCCTAGACTACTTGCCTCCTGATGCCCGTCCACCTTATAATCCTCTCCTTCGAGCACCTCAAATAGCAGATCCAGCCCTTCTCCCAGCTGCCATGGGGGCCATTCCCTCACCACCCCCTTCGACTCCTTCAGCTGCTTCTGCACCACCACTAATACCTACTCCACCTGCTGCATGCTCCACCCCTTCTCCAGCTCCACCTAACATACACCCACGCTCTTCTCCCCCTCCTACTGCAGTCCCTCCACCTCCTCCTAACTGGGACATAAATGCCTCCTTATGTAGTAACCCCATATCACCAGGTACAGCCATTGACTCACAGCAGGTCCAGGTTAATGCTAATACCCCTCAAGTGAACAATCTTGTGTCTGAAGATGGGCCATACTGTAGTACCCGATCCAAGACCTCCAAGGCAGAGAAACTTTTTCCCCTTAGAGAAGTTCCTATGGGAGGAGTAGCAGGAGGTGTTGGTTTTGTAAATGCTCCTCTAACTGCTTCTGAGGTAAGAGGATTCAAGAAGGAGTTAGGGAATTTAGTTGAAGACCCCGTGGGCATTGCTAACCAAGTGGATCAGTTTTTAGGTCCAAATTTCTACACTTGGGGGGAGATGAATTCCATTCTAAATATATTATTTTCCCCAGAAGAGTCCCGAATGATTAGGGCCGCAAGCATAAGAATTTGGGAAAAAGATAACCATCCAGGGCCCCAAGTGCCATCAGGAGAAGAAAAATTGCCACTAGTGGATCCCAATTGGAACCCTAACCAGGAGGAAGGGAGGAAGGCCATGATGGAGTACAGGTCTTTGATAATTCAGGGGATCAGAGAATCAATTCCCAAAGGAACTAATACAAAACTGGCATTTGAGGGTATACAGGAGAAAGATGAAACTCCGGCCACTTGGCTTAATCGCCTGAGGCGGAACTTTCAATTTTACTCCAAAACAGACCTGGATACCAGAGATGGTGAAATGCTACTAAAATTCCATTTTGTTACTAAATCTTGGCCTGATATATGGAGAAAACTGGAAAAGATTGAGGATTGGCAAGAAAAAGATATTAATGAGTTATTGAGGGAAGCATTGAAAGTGTATTTAAGGAGGGAAGAAGGAAAAGCAAAGGCCAAAGCTAGGATCATGGTCTGTATAGCTAGAGGAAGTTTGGGAGCAAACAACTTTCCTACAGTACGAGGCCACAAAAGAGTGGGGGGTCCACCACCAAGAGCAGGCATGGAGAGGCCTCGAGTCCCTTTGAGTGAAAGCTGCTGCTATTACTGCGGAGCAACTGGACCCCCCCCCCAGACAGTTTAGCCGAAAGTTGTGAAACCTTTGCTAGCTGATCAAGATAGCAAAGGAAGCAGCTTTAAGACCAGAAGATATGGTAAAAGGTTTTTTTTAAGCAGAAACCATACCCGAGTAGGGAAAAAGAAAAAAAGAACTCATATTTTGTGAAATTTAAAGTTACATCAAGGGATATGGGGGAGTGGTTAATACCTGACGGACGGGTGTTTCTAAACAAAGCACTTGCTGGGATGGTGCTAACAGAACTACAGAAATTAGCCCACTGGGGAGTCCAAGGACTATGTGATTATTTCCTAAGAAATAACCTGTGCATAGGTGTATATGATCTAGCAAAAACAATTATAAAAGAGTGTTTAACTTGCCAAAAAGTGAACCAGAACGGAATGGTGAATACCATAGACTCAGACCGAGGTCCACATTTTGTGGCCCAAACATTGCAAATTATAATTAAAGTTTTAAGAATAAAATGGAGATTACGCTCTGTGGCACCCCCAGAGTTCTGGGAGGGTGGAACGAATTAACAAAACTCTCAAAAATGTATTGACTAAATTGATCGAAGAAACAAAAATGAATTGGCTAAAGTGTTTTCCCCTAGCGCTCTTGCGCATCAGAACAAGACCCCGGTCTGATATAGGGATTTCACCCTATGAAATGATGTTCGGATTGCCATTCTTGTTAACACCCTATAGCACAGGAGACTATCTGGAAGGAGAAGAAGCTACAAGGAAATATTTAGAAGTAATTGGAAGAACCCTAGAAGGACTTAGAAAAAGAGGATACCTCCCCCAAACCTCCCCTCTTGATACAAAAGCACATGACATCAACCCAGGAGATTGGGTTTTAATAAAATCCTGGAATTATAGACCATTAATGCCTAAATTTGAAGGCCCCTTTCAGGTACTCCTCATCACTAATTCGGCTGTGCAAACCAGAGAAAAACGTTGGACCCACATCACGAGAATTAAAGGACCAGTCTCACCCCCGAGTATTGGACAAGATTCGTCAGTGTCTCCCTCTGGTATTGGACCAGATTCCACACCACTCTCACCCCCGAGCATTGGACAAGATTCTTCAGTGTCTCCTTCTGGTATTGGACCAGATTCTACACCACCCTCACACCCTAACTCAGGACGGGATTCAACCGCATCGGGAGTTAATTCAGGTGAGTATACTATTATAAAAGGACCAAATGACTTAAAATTGACATTCAAAAAGACTGATGGACTGCATAAGAAAAAAGTTTAGAATCATAACATGTCTTGAAGTGTTTTAAGAAATTTGTAAGAGTTAAAAATTGTTAATAAGTAATTCTGGTTAAGTCATCCCAACTTGGTACCAAAGACCCCAGGTTAATCTTCTCCAGAGTGCTCCCCTAGGAGAGACCAAATTAGCAGGGACAGATCAAGAGAGGTTTAACCAGAGGAGCAAGAGACTCTAAAGAACTTGGAGACTTCTTCTCAGTAAAATCCTCAAGAGGCAAGGCCGGGTGGGCAGGCTGTGCAAGATGACCCATACCGGACTCTTGGGAAGGGTAGTAGTGATGGCTCTGATTGCTGGTGGTGCTCTGGAGAGCCCAGGAGAGCTGTGCAATAAGTACTACCAACCTCTCTATGAGAAAGAATTAAGCTCCTTGCTGAGAGTCCATGACAATTGTGTTAACCTCTCCCAATTGATCCTTTATCAAGAGAATAAGAAAATATATTGGATGGCCCGGAACACCGTCACCCTTAGGCAGCCACTCCTGGGAAAGCACCCTGTAGGAGAAACCTGGTGGTGCTTTGAATGTGATGCTACTGAAGCAAACCTGGTAAATCTGGTAAAAGGAAAAAGTATTTCTAAATATTGGGAGGGCACGACAAAAAATTAATATCTTTCAGGAAACCCCTAAACACCTGTTTTGGGTCAATGGTACCACAGCATCCACTGGATTGCCAAGAGACTGGTCTAGTGGTAGCATCATTAGAATTATAAAACAAACTGTCTTTATAATACACAAAGAATCTGGATCAAGTTTAACAGTTCCTATATATGAGGATTTGAGAAAAACAAAACTGAAGGAACAATATATGTTAAACAAAATTTTGAAACTACAATCAGAATTAGAAGTAATATCTAATCAGACCGCATTGGCTCTTAATCATATTAATGACCAACTCAACCAAACCAAAACAGTAGTTTATCAAATCAAATTAATTGTAGCAGTCATTAGAAACACTTTAAACGAAATAAAAAAAACTAGCATATTTAAGAAATCAAAGGACTCCTACACTTGATTCCAGTTGGTGGGATAATCTATGGACTTTCAAAAAAAGTTGGAAATCTATAACCTTCACTGTGGGTACACTTGTTAGTCTGTTCTTATTTCCCTGTTTAACAAAAATAGTGACAACTGCTGTACAGAATAACCTAAGGATCTCTAAAGAAATTAACCTGAAAAAACCAAAAAAAGGTAATGAAGTTTAGTAAATATGATCACCCGAGTGCTCAGGAAATGTATAATCAATACAAAAAATATAGAAAATTCTATGTTAATGAGCCAAAAATTATAAGTTGATGCAAGCTTAAGCTTAAGCCTGATCAAAGAAAAAAAGGGGGCAACTGTTATGAATAGAAAGTTGTATTTTTTTTAAGTTTCAGAGTTAAAAAAAACCAAAACAAGTCAAACCAGTCAAACCGGTCAGACTCCTTTGGTTTCGCTGCCAAAGAAAAAGTTTTTAATTACCACTTAATGGCCGATGATTAACTATTGTTCCCGTGATGCTGGCCGCTTGCCAAAAAGACACCAAGAGAAACCCTCCAGGGTAAAGAGAATGGGCAGTGACGCCAGAGCCAACATGCAAATGAGAAATGCATTGCACCCTGGGTTTTTACAGTTTTACAGTTTTTACAAGAAAAACCCCTAAAATCACGAGCCAACAAGTGACTTAAGTGACGTCTAAGGATGGGAGCATAGTCCCGTACCTGCTTGGACCTTTTTGTTTCTCACCCTAACCTGAAAAGATACTGATTAAAGAGACCCCCCCGGGTTTTTAAACAAACAAGCTAAGGACTCCACGACTCTCCCGTGAGGACAGAGTCCCCAGCTCTGTCTGCAGACCAGTGGACAAAGCTGCATCATCCTCCTTCTTCGTGCCACGCCTGGGAGCAACGGCGGTGTGGGCGCAACCCGTCGATTTCTCCCCACCTGAGCTGATTCTTCTTAATAAAGGCATTAAAAAGGAGAAAGATCTCCTGCCCATTTATTTCTGAATTGAAGGAGGGCAAGACTCAGAGAGGAAGTTCCACCAGAAAAGAAGTAGCTTCAGTTGCCCGTAGCCAAACTGCCAGACATAATGGAAGAGAAGATGATGTACAATTTCCTTGAAGGAACCTCTAGAACATATGCCCAGGGAGGGAAGGATAACCAAGACTAGAGGGGCCCTGCCTCTAGCTAGGTAGAGGCCAGGGGAAACCACATCTTTTGGACTGTGTGGATTTGTTGGTCTGGTACCAGAACATTGCCGGGAGGTCCATGCTGCGGCCCGGAGGGGAGGCTTCAGGGACATTTCATCCCAGCTCCAGACCTCGGGAGAAGCTGAGCAGGACTCTAAAAATCCACCATCTCGCCCCACAATGAGAAGGTTTATTATCTAACATTATTCATTTTCTTGTCCATGCCTGCGTGCACTCTGCTTGTTAAATAAACAGGGTTTTTTCACTGTCCTCCAAGAAATTCCTTTTGAACCTTTGAGGGAGGGGCTGCTGAAACCTACCTTTCTTTAGAGGACATGTTCATTTCAGGACGTTTCCTCCTAATTTGTCTCAAAATGGAGATGTTATTTTTACACTGCCTATTGCCATTAATATATTTGAAAAAACTATTTTTGTTGTCCCCCTCAGTTCTGGCAAGCTTCATCTCCAGTTGGAAAATCACATTATAATCCTTCTACAATAATTTACATGGAGATCATAGATGTAAAAGTGTAAGGATGAAAAGGATAAGGGTGCAGAAGGGGTAAAGGAGACCTCCTGTTGAGTCACGAGTTTTAGAGTGGACCCCTTTGCCAAACTTAGCCTCAGACTTGATCAATGGTTTAGGTCTAAAGAATGTAGCAGCAATTATTCAGTTGTCTAATTTAAAATTTACGAATTGATTCAATAGGATTTACTATAAGCACAACAGTAAATTATGAATCTAAGATGACAATGTCAGGAAAATCCACAAATGCCCAAATGTCCAAAAAGGAAACAGAGGAGTCCTTCAACTTTATTGAAATAAAGGGAGAGTCCATTGGAGCACACATCCACGGGCTTTTCTTTCTCCGGGTTTTGGAGGAGTCTCTTCCTTCTTTTGTTGTTCAGCAAATGCCTTATGGCATTCTGAGTTCATGGAACAGCTTCTCTAATCCCCATAACAATTAATGTTCTATTATCTTCCATATTTTGCCTTCCCCCGGGGTTATTGTGATCCGAATTAGGTCTTTGCAAGGGCATTTTCTGATCCCCAGGGAGTTCATGTGCAAGTTCCCTCTCCCGTATCTGCATACCTACTGCTCAAATAATTTTTCTTTCTTCTGGTGTAAACAAAAGGTTTATTACAGATTGCATTTTGTCGCAGGTATGAACACTGGGTCCCAAAAATTGGTCTACTTGTTCTGCTAATCCAATAGGATCTTCTAGTAGACCTTTTAATTCCCTTTTAAATGTTCTCACTTCAGAGGAATTAAGTGGGGCAGTTACAAACCCAATTTCCCCGTGTGGCCCTCTATTGGTGTGTACCAATATTACTGACGGGACTGCCTTGGTCTGTCTGGCCTCGGCTGCTGACCAAATAGCGGCATCTGTGGTCCTTCCTCCCCAGAGACGCTATTCAGTACCTGTGGTCGCAGCTGGGCATGTGGAGACAAGTCTAGGCATGCCCTGAGCTCCAGTGCTTGCGGGCTGGAGCTTGCTGTTGAGGGGGTCACTCTTCAGGCCTTCCTGAGCTGGAGAAACCCTTAAGGCGAGGTGAAGAAAGGAGTGGGTCCTGATGGAGAGTTTTTAGTCCAGAGTTTTTATTTTGGTAGCACGGCCTCTGAATCTTGCAACCACTCAAATGAACTCTCTAACCGAACTCTCCACCAGAACCCCGACCACGTGGTCTGCTTGCCCTTTTCCCTGGGGAGAGGGGGAGGGGAGGGAACACAGGGACCACCAACCAGGTACAGGGGGAGGGGGTCTCAGGTGAGAGGGACACCTGGGTGGGCCAATGGCCCCCCAGGGGGTGGAGAGCATCCTTTGAACCTGCCAATCACTCTCCTTGGAATTTCTGGTTTGATAAGACAGTGCCCAGCAGTGGTCAAGGGTGGGGAAAAGGAGAGGTGATTGACACCCCACCTGGGGAAGGAAATTTCAGGGAGAAACAAGGGGAAACTGAAGCAAGTCATGACATCACACCGCAACACCCCTCGGTACTTCTCGGAGGGGGTATAGTGCCACTGCTTGGTTTTCATTTTTCAATTCATCTCTTTGGACCACTCTTCCCCCAGTATTCTGACTAGGTCCATGAGGGTGTGGAGGGGGTACATTAGGTGCTGGCAGATAATCTAAGGGGTCCCAGTTTTTAGTTTCTTTTAATTTAAACATATTCACCTCCCCCAGAGAATCCTCCCCCTTCCAACAGGTGACTCTCTTCCCAGCTAACTGGTTCTTTAGCATTCACATGAATATTCAAAGCTTGGCACATCCACCCCTCAAAAAAAACATGATTCAGCCAGAATAAATTATCTGATCTTATCTCCTCTTTAGTCCATTCTATCATACAATAATGTATCATTTTAATTTTATTTTTATTCTTTGTGTCAGGGTTATGTTTCCACTGTGCCAATTTTATCCCTATGGAGCTATTGGGAGGTATATATATTGATGTTTTCCTACTACCCTTTCCCCTGGGGGTTTTCTCTTTGCTTGCTTTGTGTCACATTTTCTCAGCTTATCCTGGCACCATTTGCACACCTTTTTTTTTTCTTTCTTAACTTCCAAGCAAATCTGACTACAACTTTCACACGTATTTTCCCAGTCCTTCTTGGGTACTGTTCAGGCTTGGGGAACTAAATGCTGTTTTCCCACACACTGTTTTCTACAGAAAATAAAAGATTTAATGCCTGATTCCTGGATCTCAATTCCACTCCTTCACACTCTCAGCACCAGGCACTCTTTTGTGTGGATGTTCAATAACATCTTTTATGACAGATGTTACATTCACACCACACCTGTCGCTGTTGATTAAGAAATGACACATGTAGCCATGATATTTTATGAAAAATCCTTTACTAGGATTTTTCCCTCCTGGGAAGCTGAGGAGCCTCAGGAGAGAAATGGAAACAATAACTATCTGCTGCTGTGGAATGCAACAGGTGCATCTTCCATTGGTCCATGTGGATTGTTTTCACTTGATGACCAATCACAGCCACCTGTGTCAAGGCTGTGAGCAGTCACAAGATTTTGTTATGCATTATATTCCTGTTCTTTCTAGCCTTCTGATGATCTTTTCTCTCTATTCTTTTAGTATAGTTTTAATGTAGCATTTTATTATAATATATAGATCATAAGATAATAAACCAGCCTTCTGAGAACATGGAGTCCAGACTCATGTCTCCACACATGGGGCACCAGATGCAACAGACACAGACTCATCAGAAGGCTGATTGGTATAACATGCCGTATATTTGGAACTGCTCCTTTTTATAAGCTGTTCCAATCCAGGTAGATTTGATTGGTCATTTAGTTAATACATTTCACCTGATTGGCTAATTAACAAGACACCCTTCTTATAAACAATATTTGAGAAAAACAAGAAAACAGAGAGTAGGAAAACAACGCCTGTAGGTTGTTTATAATAATAAGCTATCATTGTTCATGTTCAACTCCCTGAAGTCTCTCAGGCTGATTCTGGGAAAACTTATCTAGTTTTCTCACTCTCTGACCAGGCTGTCACATCCACAGGTTCCCTTTTTTGTTTAAAGGAGGAGGTGGTGTTTGTAATCCTCTGCGGGGCCCCTTGCAGAAAGGAGAAAAAAACACAGCTCCAGAGGTTCCTCTAGCAGTTGCTAGTTATCAATCAGAACCTCAATTGGATGCCGATTTGAAATGGTCAGAGAGATCAAATCTTGTGATTCCTGTTATGAATAAAAAGTTATCTATTTTTTTTTTAGTTTGCAGACTTAAAAACAAGTCAGACCAGTTGCTGTAAGTTAGTTTCATTGTTAAAAGAGTTCTTCTTCAATTACCTGTTAATGGTTGGTGATTAACCATTGTCCCCCTGATGCTTGCCGCTTGCCAGGGAGGGACACTGGCACCCTCCCAAGTACCAGGAGGATAGGAGTGGCATCAGAGCCAGTATGCAGATGAGAAATGCATTGCGCCCCGAATTTTCACAGTTTTCCCAGGAAAACCCCTAAAATTACGAGCCAACATAGAACTAAGTGACCTAAGTGACATCTAAGGATGGGAGCGTAGTCCAGTACCTGCTTGGATCCTTTTTGCTTCTCACCCTAACCTGAAAAGATGTTGATTAAAGAGACGACCTGGGATGTTAGACCAAAAAGGGGGAATCTGCTAATCTCCCGTGAGGACGGAATCCCCAGCTCTGCTTGCAGACCAGCGAACAAAGCTGCATCATCCTCCTTCTCCGTGCCACGCCTGGGAGCAGCGGCGGCATGGGCGCGACCCCTCGATTTCTCCCCACCTGAGCTGATTCTTCTTAATAAAGGCATTAAAAAAGGAGAAAGATCTCCTGCCCATTTATTTCAATTCCCTCTTGCAAAAAGGACACTATTAATCTCAAAATCAATTACATATTCTAATACAATATCAATACTAAGTCTAATATAGTAACAATTTATCATTAGTTTGTTCAAAGAACTGACAGTCTTGTCAGCAGTCCTTTTCCAGAAACAAGGAAAGGATAGAATGTTCATTCCCCACTCGTGGAGGGGCCATCTGATTGATGGTCATCATGTTGATCATCATTCGGAGGTTGCCTGTTGGCCATATTCTAGTTTTAGTGTCGCAAATCAGGGCAGACACACCTCGCAGGTACCCATCGTACTTCAGTATCTGTGGAAACACATGCATACCTGTGGCCCCAAGTGATAAGGTCGTATGGGCCCTCCCACTTATTAGGGGCTAGGTCGTGTATCCAGACTCACTCAAGGCAGGCATGTCTCACCTGAAGAGTGCAATGGGAGAAAATTATTTAGAATGATAGGATTCTCTGAATTCAGTGGCACTGTAAGATGACTGATTGTATAAAGAGCTTTTTCCAATAGACTGTGTGGGGTTTCTTCAGGTATTCCCCCTTTTTGTTTCTCCAGAACATGCTTTAAGGTACCATGAGTGTGTTCAACAATGGCCTGGCCTTTTGGAGAGTGCAGGATACCAAGTTTGTGTGACACTCCCCATAAGCACAAAAACTGACTCATCTTCTGCGAGACATAGGCAGGGCCATTATCAGTTTTCACAGAAGAACATATTCCCAAGACTACAAAAGCCATCCTCCAATGGGCAATCATGTCAGGACCCTTTTCTACAGTATGAGCAGATGCTCCCATGGCAGAGGAGAAAGTGTCAATACACATGTGCACATACTTAAGTATGCTAAATTCAGTGATGTGAGTAACATCTGTTTGCCAAAGCTGCAAGGCCTTTAGGCCTCTGGGGTTCACCCCCGCTGGTAAAGGTGCAGCAAGTCCATGACAGTCAGTGCAAGAACTGACAATGTCATGAGCCTCAGTTGGCGTCAAGTGAAATTGTTTCTGCAGGGTATGTGCACTTTGATGGAAAAAATAATGCAAACCTTTGGCTTGCGCAATCTTGTCAGGCTGAGGCCCTACCCACGCAGGGTTAGCCAACCTGTCAGCCCTGGCATTACTTTCTGTTATGAAACCTGGCAACTTGGTGTGACTCCGAATGTGCAAAATGTAATACGAATTAACTTGGGCCTGAATTGCACTCCACAAGGTTCTCAATAACTGAAACAAAACTGCATTATTGACTTCCTTCAGAAGTGAACAATCCGAATGTAGCCATGATATTTTATGAAAAATCCTTTGCTAGGATTTTTCCTTCTGAGGAGTTGAGGGCCTCAGGAAAGAAATGTAAGCAATAACTATTTGCTGCTGTGGAATGCAACAGGTGCATCTGTGATTGGTGCATGTTGGTTGTTTCTAATTAATGGCCAATCACAGTCAGCTGGCTCGGACTCTGGGAGTCAGGAGTCTTTGTTATTGCATTCCATTCTTGTTCTTTCTAGCCTTCTGATGAATCCTTTTCTCTCTAGTCTTTTAGTATAGTTTTTAGTATAGTATGTTAATATTATATATATCATAATATAATAAATCAGCCTTCTGAAACATGGAGTCGAGATTCGCGTCTCCACACATGGGGCACCAGACACAGCAGGTTGCATCTTTGGTTAAGGGAATGTTGTAGATTTTCCTTGTAATTGTCATTGTATTAGCTATGTTCTTGTCCATTGTCTTAAAAGGACTATAGGGAACGCCTTTTTTCTAAATACAGAAAGTGGAGTTGTAGCAGGCACAGGGCCTGCAAGGCCTCCCTGGTGGTCAGCAGCCTAAGATAGGAAATGCTTAGTCATGATGACTGGACCTTAGAAGCCCCTCTTCTACCTTTCAGACCCTTGCTTATCTCACTGTAAGACTATAGGTCACTTTCCCTCAACCCTTACTACTGGACAATTCCTACAACCCCTGTAACCTATATAAAGAGCTACTTTCACCCAGCTTGGCAGAAGAGCTGTCCCTGAGAACCTTCGTAGAAGACCCCAATAAAGACTTCGCTGTGGAACCTCATACAGCGCTTCTCCTGTCTCTCCCTGGGTCTCCCCACAGCACTTAGCAAGCTAAAGAGCTGAAATCAACCAATGAGCTGCTAATCACTAAAAGACCTAATCACTTAATAGCTGAGCTTGCTAAGGTTGCCTGAGGCTGGGGAGCTGCCTGGGAACTCAGGTTGTGATGAACAGGACTGCGCTATCTGGACCTATTGCAGCATGCTGGGGATACCCCGAAACCCGCTGGAGGCCACATTATTGTCTGTCTCCTAGACAGTATCTGGTACCCAATCAATCGCTTGGTGTCAGCCAGTGCCGAAGGGAGCTGGTCACCAAAACTGGGTGAGGCGCGCCTCCAGCTCCTCTTGCTGCATGCCTCTGGTCAATGCTTTGTGGGGTGCTCCCAGGATGAGTGAAGAGACGAGAATCTTGACTCCATGTTTCAGAAGGCTGATTTATTATATTATGTTATATATAATATTAAAATGATATACTAAAACTATACTAAAAGAATAGAGAGAAAAGGATTCATCAGAAGGCTAGAAAGAACAGGAATGGAATGGAATAACAAAGGCTTGTGTCTCTTCGAGAGTTTGAGCCAGCTGACTGTGATTGGCCATTAATTAGAAACAACCAACATGCACCAATCACAGATGAACCTGTTGCATTCCACAGCAGCAGATAGTTAATTGTTTACATTTCTTTCCTGAGGCTCCTCAGATCCTTAGGAGAAAAATCCTGGCAAAGGATTTTTCATAAAATATCATGGCTACACATGCCAGACCCAGACAGTTGAAGGATCCCGGACCAAGCCCCCAATTGTCAGGAAAATCCACAAAACCCAGAGGTTTATGTCCAAAAAGGAGACAGACGAGTCCTGCAACTTTATTCAAATAAAGGGAGAGAGTCCACCAGGGCACATGCCTGTGGGGTTTTCTCTTTTGACGTTTCAGAGCACACAGACTCCTTTTAACCTGAACTCCCCACAGCATGTTGCCCTCTTCCTTTCCCCATTGGCTGAAGTGCTAGGAAGGTACAGCCTTCCTGAACTGCCTATCCCCATATGCCCCCTTGAACCTACTGTTTTACCCCAAAGTTCAGAAGTTCAGGCTTGTGCAGACCCTTGTCTATCTCAGGAGCCAAGCTGTCTGGGCTCTGCAACAAACCTGCTGCTTGAAGTTAGTAGAGACATTAAGACCCATTTCAAAGACATTAACACCCATACCTTCACCCATCAAATTATTTGTAAAGGCATTAGCACACATCTTTCCTCTCAATATTCATAGTACCTTTGCTATAGGGTATTTAAATCAGTGCACACACGCATGCAGAGATACAAAGTAGTATGTACAAAGGTATACCTAAGAAAAATTTCCCTTGAGTTCAGTGAGATACTCATGTTGGATGCCTCTGCATCTCTAAATGGATGAAAGGTTGAGCCTCGAGAAGTGGGGGTATCAGCCCAGACCCCAATGTCATATTTTGACAGAGGTCCTCTAAATACTGCTAACTTGGGAGTTCACAAGCTCTGAGAGGTGTCCCACTCAGAGGGAGATGCTGGCACAGCCTGCTGTGGCCCAAGAGGCTTCAAAAGGTCTCACTTCAGGTCATGAGATGATCTTATTGACATCACAGAGAAGTGATGGGACAACTCCTATGACTGGAATGTTGGAATGGAAGGATACAAAGAAAAATCAAACTTTAGTTAAAGATGTTTCTCCTTATCATGCTATATATAAAAATCAGACCTTTTGGTATAATCATACTTCATTAGTTCAGTCTGCATTTAATGATATATCTTTTCAATTACCATGGGGAATGTTTTCCATTAGTGGAGATAGAGTTTGGTCTGCTATCCCAACACACATCATAAGTAGACCATGTAGTATCGGGAAATTTACTCTGCTAACACCCAGCGCAAAAATGAAGCATAGAAACAAAAAAAATATATCAATCAGTATAAACCAGACTACAAAGATGATATGGAGCTCTGGCTGGGGATGTATAAGAAGCTGACTGAGACCTTATGGCTCAGGATTAATGGAAGGGCAGATACAGATGACAAAGAAGTGACTAAGCTGCTATCCATTGTATATGAGAAGTTGTGGCAGTTGGGTGAAGTTATCACTGACTGGATAAAAGGAAAACATAAGTTCCATTTTTAAAAAGGGAGAAATGAAAACCCAGGGAACTGCTGGCCTGTCAGTCTCACCTCGGTAGCAGGCAAGGTCATAGAGCAGATCGTCCTGGAATCAATGCTAAGGCATGTGGAAAATAAGGAGGTGATTGATGACAGCCAACATGGATTCATTAAAGGCAAATGATGCATGACAAATTAGGTGGCCTTCTATGATGGGGTAACAAAAGTGACGGATGAGGGAAGAATGACTGACATCATTTACCTGGACTTATGCAAAGCATTTGACACTGTCCTGCATGGTATCCTTGTCTCTAAACTTAATAGACTCAGGCAGATGGGGTTGTTCAGCCTGGAGAAGAGAAGGCTCTGGGGAAACCTTAGGAGCCCCTTCTAGTACCTGAAGGGGGCATACAAGAAGGCTGGAGAAAGACTTTTCACAAGGGCATGCAGTGATAAGGGGAGAATGGCTTTAAACTGAAAGAGGGTAGGTTTAGCTTAGTGTCCTGGTTTGATAAAGAAGTGAGTTTTTGGGAAGTTGTTCCTTCTCTATAAGGAAGAGATTCTTTACCATGACGGTGGTGAGACATTGAAACAGCTTTCCCAGAAAACTTGTGGATGTCCCACCCCTGGATGTGTTTAAAGACAGGTTGGATGGAGCCCTGAGCAACCTGGTGTAGTGGAAGGTCTCCCTGACCATGACAGTGGGTTGTTTGAACTATATGATCTTTATGGTCCCTTCCAACCCAAACCCTTCTATAATTCCATGATGCTATGATTGAGTTTAGTCATCAGGAAATTTCCTTCCTGGCCACAGTCTTGTTCAGTAGTGACTGGACTTTTCAAGGAAATATTGTTTCACTTGTGATGGAGAAGGAAGACTCGCTCACCAGATGATGATCTACAAGTCTCGTCTTTATTCCCGAATCACCAATTATTATACACCCTTTAATTAGCTCATGCATAGTGCAAAATCCCAGTTCACCATTGGCTAATTAGCTATCAGCTATCTACGTGCTGTTTTAGTGCAACTATCACTAATTCCCAAGCTGCTGCTTTACCACCTGTTCTGTGCATTACCTCATCCCGTGGGACAAGGACACACAGTTTAACTGGAATGGCAACTCCCCTCATTCTCTATCTTGGTCAAATTAATCTCACTGTGACCTTTAGCTCGGAGCCAGCTTGTTACAAAGCTCTCAACATTTCCCCCGTTTTCTTTTTGGGCTAGAAGTGTTGTTTTCCAAGCCCTTTCCATCATCTGACTCACCATTCTTTGTACGCAATTAAGCAAGCATGGTAATACAAGCATTAGCAATACTATCACACCTAATATCCCTATAGCATACATGATCATTACTCTCAGCCAAGGGCCCAGTCCCAGGCTCTTTAACCATCCTTCTAATCCCAATCCATCATCCTCCTTCAGGGCGTGTAACCTTTTCTGGAGCTCTTTAATTTTCGCATGTATTGATACAGAATGATCCGATAAATTCATACAACACATATCCTCAAATTCCTCACAACCATGGCCTTGAGCTAATAATAAGAAATCGATTGCTGGTCTATTCTGCAATACTGCATGATTTACACTTTGTACATCTTGAGACAGCATGTCCAATACCTGGGAGGTGGCGTTCAGTTTGTTTTTGGCCCAGCAGCCTAATTGCTTGGCCAAATTCATGGCCTTATTAGCTGCCCGTCCAGGTAAAAGTGTGGCTACTACTACCTGTTTCAGCTCGCTCCAGAATGCGGGTTGCCCTATATTCTCGCAATTAAACTCATGCAGACTTCGGCGCTGTCGTGTAGTGTTATGGCTCCACTGCATAAGGAGGGTTATATTAGGGTGAAATATTGTGAGTTTCCCTAAATAACAAGGCCCTCCTTGAGGCTTTACAGGAATTCCGTTCCAGGCCCGATCCCCACAGATCAGAAATATTCCTGGTGGTAATGCCTTAGGCACTGTAATGCCACCGCCCTTACATTGACTATACAATTGGGCATGTACCATCGATGGCGGAAGGTGGGAATCTAAGTTTGCCCAGTGTTTTCTATGCCTATTAAGGCCCCCAGAATCCTCTGGTTCAAAGCTGAGCCATCCCCCCGTGTTTTTTCCCAAGCTGGCATTGGCACTGCCAAATAGATCAAGCTCCTCAGGTGGGGAAGCTAACGTTTTATTCAGAGCCAGAATAATTCGGCATTGCCAGCATCCATCTTGCTGACTGGGTGTTATCCCCGGGTTTGTACTGCAACGGCCCTTCTGTATTAGAGTCTGATTAATAAGGGTGTTATTATTAATGTAGCTCCTAAACTCTGCTACTTTCCATACCGGGAGTCCAGCTAAGCAGGTTCTGAACGGGTTACACACCCCACCAAGACTTAAACATATGGAGCTTTGCTTGGTCTTATTGGCAATGGTCACGCAAACATTGTCACGAGGTGTGTTGAGAGCTTTGTAACAAGCTGGCTCCGAGCTAAAGGTCACAGTGAGATTAATTTGACCAAGATAGAGAATGAGGGGAGTTGCCATTCCAATGAAACTGTGTCCTTGGCCCACGGATGAAGTAATGCACCGAGCAGGTGGTGGAGCAAAATAGCCTGGGAAAATGATGATAGTTATACCAAAAACAGCACGTAGATAGCTGATAGCTAGTTAGCCAATGGTGAGCTGGGATTTTGCACTATGCATGAGCTAATTAAAGGGTGTATAATAATCGGTGATTCGGGAATAAAGACGAGACTTGTAGATCATCATATGGTGAGCGAGTCTTCCTTCTCCTTCAAATGGCTGACCCCGACGTCGACCCGTAAGACGACTACGGACGGACACGGCTGCCACGGATGGGGAAGTAGGAGCGGGTCCTTCTGAAGCAAGGGGTGGGACGGCAAACAAACCACTGCGAGTTCGCGGCCCTAGGAGCTATAAAGATAGTCCTAGCCTACGTGCTTCCGGAGTCTGAAAGCCTTGCAACAGCGCTGCTTAGAAATGGAAAGGCAAGCAGCATATGATTTATTTATTTGCTTTTTTAAAAAGCAGCAGATTAAGGACATAGACTGGCAGAAAGAGCTCCCACAGTTGTTAGCTTCTGGTTGTGCACAAGGAGTTTCTCAAGATCCTTGTACACTACATGAGTTAACAGAGTGGCGTAAGTTCGGGACCAGGAGGGCGGTTACGCGCGCCGCGGGAGAGCCCGGGGCAGACGCGGCGGCGAAAACGTGTATGGTAGTGGCGGTCCCAGCAGTGCGGCGGCGGAGCAGACCGAGCGCTGCGGCGGCGGCATGCTCGGTGCCGGCGGCGGTTACGCGCACCGCGGGTCCAGTGACACGCACGGTGACAAAAACTTGCATGGCAGCTGTCCGTGGGGAAAGCGCACAGATCGCGAGGGGGGTGCCGGCCAGGGCCAATCCGGCCAAAGCGAGACGGGGCAGCCAAATAGGTGGTAGCGGCGGCGGACACGCACCAGTAACGCGAAACCCGAAAGCTGGAGCTAGGAGGGCTTTTTCACTTTTTGCAAGCGTACAAAAGCACCAGCGGTGTGGGACGTGCTCCCGCTGGCTGCGGGTGTTGGCGCAGAGCCAGGGGGAACCAGCCCGAGTGGAAATCCAGGCCGAGCGGAGCCCAAAGGAGATCGGGGCCGTGCGGGTTCGGGCGAGAGCGTTCCTTTCCACACCCCCGAACTGGCGCAGACTGAGGCTGTGCCGGAGCAGGCGGAAACGGGGCGCGGGCAGACATTCCTCAAGGCACCGCCCTGTCACAGCTGCCTAGCAACCACAGCAGACAGCCCATCGCAGCAATTCAAACAAGTGTCTGAGAAAAAACAGGTCAGGAATTTTCTTCAAGATCAGGATGAAAAACTTCTGAAAATTCACACAGTTCTTCATCATGCAGCAGATGTTATATGGGGCATTTCACCCAACTGTTCCACAGGCTTTACAGTTTGTTTACCAGTTTTTTTTGTAAATGTGTTTGCTTTTCTAAAAGTGATTGAGTATTTGGGTTTGATGGCTTTAAGTTTGATGGCTTCATTGCCTTTCCCTTACCTGAGGCAGGAACAACCTTTTAGGAGGGCAGAGTCTAAGTAAACTTCCTAGTTTCTGTTTGGACTACATGTGAGAAGATTTAAACTGTAATATTTCTGTATACTATGGTCTTTATGGTCTTTGCTCTCTTCTATTCATTAAGAGATGGCATTAGATAAATGGATGTAAATGTGCTAATTATTTTGTACTATCTTTATTTTAAGTGAAATTATTTGTTTAAGATAATCTGTCATCTTTCTCAGTTTTGTTTTAAAATATTTATCCAAGATTCAAAGTTTTAAGAATTATTGATATTAAGTTTATAATCTTTGTTATTTTTAATTTTTGTAAGTAATGCTGATAGATAGTGATTGTTGTTAATAGTAGATGAATACTTTGGGAAGGTTGTCTTAACCCCTTCAAGCACTTCTTGTTAGGGAGTTTTCAGATTTTTGTAGTGTTTGCAGCTAACTTTCATGTGTTTTTCTATTTTTTTTGTGTGATCACCTGCAAGACACGTGTCTCTTTAAGATCCTGTCTTTTATTTCCTAACTATTTAGATGTTTCTGAGGGCTTTTAGCCAAATTGCCAGTTTTGTAGTTCTTTTAATTATTATTACAGGAATACTCCAGCAGAGAATTCAAGAAGTTTGCTGTGTTTGGAAAATCTCTGTCTTGACAGAAACTTCAGAAGGATTCAATTATTTGCTGGTTTATTTGGTTTGTAACCCTAAGGTTTCTTGTTTATAACAGTTGTTTTTAAAAGTCCTGTTTAAAAAGTATGTTAAGTGATACTCACCAATTAGAGTTCGAGCTCTGGCCAAGTTCTAACTCTATTTGGATGGAGTGACTGACAATCAACCCAGATGTTTTCTGCATCAAAAAGTATTCAAGTCCTTTTGACTTGGCAATTTGACCATCTATGACGGCTGAGCCATTTTCAGAGGTGATTTGGAGAAACATGAATCCGGACATGATTTCTCCAATTCTCTGTCATTTTAAGGTTTATCAGCTGTCGCAGACTCTGGGATAAGAGTTCAGTGTTGTAGTGTTTAGTAATTTTCTGATTTTGTATGTGTTGTTGATTGTGTGTATTATCTAAATTGATTCCTAATTACTCTTATCTTAACATTTCTTTATGTAACATTGCAAAATGAAACCAGGACCCATTCTTCACCTCCAGGATTTTGAGAAGATTCTTCAGTCCTGCAGGGATGTGGGATTTGTTTCTGTTTTAACAGGTGCCCTGTCTCAGCTTGAAAAGAAAACGGGGGAGCTCAGGGTATTGGAGTGGCTCTCTCCACCGCTACAGCAACAGAGAACTTTGAGACTGAAAATTGAAATTATTGCATCCCTCATAAAGAAAGGACGTTTTAGGGCAATCCAAGTTACAGGAGCGGAGCCCTCCACGATACGATTGCCCATCAAAAAGGACACGCTTGACTGGTATTTGGTGAACTCTGGGGAGCTCCAGGAAGCCCTTTTAGGAGCTGGAGCTGTCGTGGAGACTGAGAAACTGCATCCTAGTCCCCTCCAGTGGATGACAGAATGGGACTGGATAACAAAGCCCATTCGGAGTCTGTCACCATTAAGGGGGGCTATCACGGCCTTTACGGACGCTGGTAAAAAGTCCAGGAGAGCAGCCGTGACATGGAAACAGCAAGGACAGTGGCGACAACATTTGTTGGATGCAGATGCCAGGGACAGTCTACAGACATTGGAACTTTTAGCTGTAGTATGGGCAATAATGAATTTAAAAGGTCCTTTGAATATTGTGACTGACTCCCTTTATGTAGCAGGAGTAGCTGCCAGGGTACTATACTGGGGGAGGGGATATCTTTGTGTTTCCTCTCCAACAGGACCCTTGTGGATCCCCGCGAAGTGGACTCGAGCTGTACCAGATGTTGAGGACCGTCGCGGCCTTGTCACCAGAGGACAAAGAGAGGGTGCACAACAAACTGATGCTGATATTGCGACCCTATTTGCAACGCCTCCAGCCCTACTCTAACGACGCGCGACATGCCTGTGTTCATCTTCCTGACGATTGGATCGAGTGGTATCAGGACCTTACGGTAGAAGTAAAATCTCCTCAATCACAGCCATGCTTGGACTGTGGGGACAATAAATGTGCTGCATGGATCGCGCTAGACTGTGGAGGCTGTAATAAGGTGTTTTGGTTGGAGCAATCGACCGTTCGGCAGAACTGGTGCCCAAGCTGCCGATTCTCCTGGAACTTGCAGAACTCGTGGCAGCGAGCACTAAGGGATTTTACAGGGCTTGATTTGGGAGGATCGTTAGGCTTATATGAAGTCCCGGAGCAAATTATCTTGGCATATGTTACTTGGCAACTTAAGACCTTGTGTGAGCGAGTAGAAAAGCAAGCGCGTACTCACATAATAGCTTCGCGCTGTCGAAAGCTTGTGCCCCTCACACAGACATCCATTGTTGGACCAATTAAAAAGGACTGTGGGGTTGAGGAGGCACTAGACGACTGCATCAAGCAACTTAAGTCCTGTTCTCTTCGCTCCAGAGGGACTGCCAAATAGGGCAACCCACATTCTGGAGCAAGCTGAAACAGGTAGTAGTAGCCACACTTTTACCTGGACGGGCAGCTAATAAGGCCATGAATTTGGCCAAGCAATTAGGCTGCTGGGCCAAAAACGAACTGAACGCCACCTCTCAGGTATTGGACATGCTGTCTCAAGATGTACAAAGTGTAAATCATGCAGTATTGCAGAATAGAGCAGCAATCGATTTCTTATTATTAGCTCAAGGCCATGGTTGTGAGGAATTTGAGGGTATGTGTTGCATGAATTTATTGGATCATTCTGTATCAATACATGCAAAAATTAAAGAGCTCCAGAAAGGGTTACACGCCCTGAAGGAGGATGATGGATTGGGATTAGAAGGATGGTTAAAGAGCCTGGGACTGGGCCCTTGGCTGAGAACAATGATCATGTATGCTATAGGGATATTAGGTGTCATAGTATTGCTAATGCTTGTATTACCATGCTTGCTTAATTGCGTACAAAGAATGGTGAGTCAGATGATGGAAAGGGTTTGGAAAACAACACTTCTAGCCCAAAAAGAAAACGGGGGAAATGTTGAGAGCTTTGTAACAAGCTGGCTCCGAGCTAAAGGTCACAGTGAGATTAATTTGACCAAGATAGAGAATGAGGGGAGTTGCCATTCCAATGAAACTGTGTCCTTGGCCCACGGATGAAGTAATGCACCGAGCAGGTGGTGGAGCAAAATAGCCTGGGAAAATGATGATAGTTATACCAAAAACAGCACGTAGATAGCTGATAGCTAGTTAGCCAATGGTGAGCTGGGATTTTGCACTATGCATGAGCTAATTAAAGGGTGTATAATAATCGGTGATTCGGGAATAAAGACGAGACTTGTAGATCATCATATGGTGAGCGAGTCTTCCTTCTCCATCAGAGGTGTGTTATACTGAGTGAACCCCAATACACACGACAACAGCCCTATGAACACAGCAGTCCTCATTTTCCTTTCCTGCCCTTTTTCCTGCCTCCTTTTAATTTGGCAGTCCCTCTGGAGCGAAGAGAACAGGACTTAAGTTGCTTGATGCAGTTGTCTAGTGCCTCCTCAACCCCACAGTCCTTTTTAATCGGTCCAACAATGGATGTCTGTGTGAGGGGCACAAGCTTTCGACAGCGCGAAGCTATTATGTGAGTACGCGCTTGCTTTTCTACTCGCTCACACAAGGTCTTAAGTTGCCAAGTAACATATGCCAAGATAATTTGCTCCGGGACTTCATATAAGTCTAACGATCCTCTCAAATCAAGCCCTGTGAAATCCCTTAGTGCTCACTGCCACGAGTTCTGCAAGTTCCAGGAGAATCGGCAGCTTGGGCACCAGTTCTGCCGAACGGTCGATTGCTCCAACCAAAACACCTTATTACAGCCTCCACAGTCTAGCGCGATCCATGCAGCGCATTTATTGTCCCCACAGTCCAAGCATGGCTGTGATTGAGGAGCTTTTACTTCTACCGTAAGGTCCTGACACCACTCGATCCAATCGTCAGGAAGATGAACACAGGCACGTCACGCGTCGTTAGAGTAGGGCTGGAGGCGCTGCAAATAGGGTCGCAATATCAGCGTCAGTTTGTTGTGCACCCTCTCTTCGTCCTCTGGTGACAAGGCCGCGACGGTCCTCAACATCTGGTACAGCTCGAGTCCACTTCGCGGGGATCCACAAGGGTCCTGTTGGAGAGGAAACACAAAGATATCCCCTCCCCCAGTATAGTACCCTGACAGGCTCCTGCCAAATGCCAGATTTGGGATCCCTATATCGTACCCAAATTGCTGGCTCTATCCCCTGTTCCTCGTTTTCCTTCTGGTGATGCTTCTGTGCTGGCGGTATTTCCTCCTCCCCAAAAACACACAAATGGTTTATCACAAACAATGCTCTAGCTAGTCGTGTTGCAGGGTCTCCGATATCTTCACCCTTTGCCAGATATCCCTTAAGAGTCCCATTTGCTCTCTCTATAATTTGCCCCGTAGGGGATTGAGGGATTCCGGTAACATGCTTTATACCCCAGTCTGCAAAGAACCTCCTCATCTTCACGCTAACATATGCTGGACCGTTATCGGTCTTGATCGACCCCGGGACTCCCATCACTGCGAAGCAGCTACACAGATGTCTCTGAACATGTATGGCCTTCTCACCTGCCTGTGCTGTAGCCCAGATAAATTTACTGTATGTATCAATGCTAACATGCACATACTTCAGTCTACCAAAGCTTGCAACGTGAGTAACATCCATCTGCCAAATCTCATTTGCTTTCAACCTTCTTGGGTTTACTCCTGCCCCTAAACCTTGACCCCCGTTATGGTGACTGCAGATGGGGCAAGACCGGACAATTGCTCTGGCCTCTGTAATGGACAACTTAAATTCCCTGGATAATCCCTTAGCATTCTGGTGGAACTTGCTATGGGCCTCTCTTGCCAACACATGCTTGCTAATAGGCGTGCTCTGCCTGGCAGAAGCCATCACCAATTTATCAGCTCTGGCATTCCCTTCTCCAAGGCCTTGCTCCCATTTATGGCTTCTAATGTGGATAATGGAGTAAGCTTCTGCTCTTGATCTGGCTGCCTTTTTCAGCTGTAGCAATAACTCGTACAGTCTCTCATTCTGTACTTCTTTTATCGCCGCATCTTCAATCCTGGCAGCTACTCCTGCTACATAGTCAGTCACAATATTCAAAGGACCTTTTAAATTCATCATTGCCCATACTACAGCTGAAAGTTCCAATGTCTGTAGACTGTCCCTGGCATCTGCATCCAGCAAATGTTGTCGCCACTGTCCTTGCTTTTTCCATGTCACGGCTGCTCTCCTGGACTTTTTACCAGCGTCTGTAAAGGCCGTGATAGCCCCCCTTAATGGTGACAGACTCCGAATAGGCTTTGTTATCCAGTTCCATTCTGTCATCCACTGGAGGGGACTAGGATGCAGTTTCCCAGTCTCCACGACAGCTCCAGCTCCTAAAAGGGCTTCCTGGAGCTCCCCAGAGTTCACCAAATACCAGTCAAGCGTGTCCTTTTTGATGGGCAATCGTATTGTGAAAGGCTCTGCTCCTGTAACTTGGATTGCTCTAAGACGTCCTTTCTTTATGAGGGATGCAATCATTTCAATTTTCAGTCTCAAAGTTCTCTGTTGCTGTAGCGGTGGAGAGAGCCACTCCAATACCCTGAGCTCCCCCGTTTTCTTTTCAAGCTGAGACAGGGCACCTAAGACATGTGTAGAACTGTTCCACACAATAATATCAACAGGTAAATCGAGGGACCGCCGCTGTACCTGTCCAGAACTTATACAGTCAATTATACCTTGCAGCGCATCTCGTTGTTGAGCTGTCAAGGCAACCGGTGCAGCAGGGTCTGTGCCCTTCAATAAGGGGCGTAACTGCTCCAATAGCTGATTGGGGATCCCGACTATCGGTTTTAGCCATTGTAATTCTCCAAGCAGCTTCTGAGCATCATTCAGTGTCCCTATATGAGTAGTGAGTTCCAGCTTCTGAGGCCTAATAGTCTGCTTGGTTAAGGTCCATCCCAAATATCTCCATGGCGCCGATCGCTGAATCTTTTCAGGAGCGATTACAAGATTATGCTGCAGCAGCACTGTACGGATGAAATCCACCTGATGATCCGTAATTGGCTCGGGCTGTGCAAACAAAATATCGTCCATATAATGATAAATCATGCACTGGGGCCATCTCTGGCGCAAAGGCTGTAGCGCAGCGTCCACATACAGTTGACACAAGGTGGGGGAGTTCCGCATGCCTTGCGGAAGGACGGTCCATTCAAAGCGACGATCTGGCCCATGTCGATTGATAGCTGGTAAAGTAAATGCAAACCTTTTTGTATCCTGCGGATGTAGGGCAATTGTGAAAAAACAGTCCTTTAAATCCAGTATCAATAATGGCCAACCCTGGGGAATCATGGCTGGGTTTGGCAGGCCAGGTTGTAAAGCTCCCATAGGTTCCATTTGGTCGTTGACCGCTTGCAAATCATGCAAAAGCCGATATTTCCCGGATTTCTTTTTAATAACAAAGATAGGAGTATTCCATGGACTGGTAGACAGTTTAAGATGTCCCTGTTTAAATTGTTCTTCCACCAATTGATGAGCATGCTCCAGACTTTCCCCTTTTAATGGCCACTGCTTAACCACCACAGGTGTATCAGTCCTCCATGTGAGTGGAATGGGGAAAGTCCAAGCAATGGCGATTACCCCAAAGGGTGTTCGTTGGTCAACACCACCCCTAACTGGGCCAAAATGTCCCGGCCAATAAGGCATTGTACCGTCGGTGGCAAAGTGACCACCGAAAAAACCGTGGTAAGCCGCTGTCCATCCACTCTCACTTGCAAAGGTGGCGTTTTACTGGCCAAGGTGAGGCCCCCTACTCCAGTCAAGGTGTCTGCAGAAGGGTAGAGTGGCCACTGATGAGGCCAATTCTCCGGGCTAATTACACTGGAATCAGCTCCAGTGTCCAGCAGTCCCATAAGGACAATAGTCCGTCCCTGAAACTGTAATTCCACCTTTTTCCGAGGTCTGTCCCCCAAGTTCATAGTTAGCAAGGTGATTCCCGTAGATCCAAACCCTGCGTCTGCTCATGTCCTCCTTTCACGTGGAGAGATGCCAGTAGTAAGTTGTGGCAGTGGTACCAATTGTGCAATGCGCTGGCCTTTTGCAATAGTAACCGGGGGAAAAGGAGTATGTACAATCACCAGGATCTCCCCCGTATAATCAGCATTGATAACCCCTGGTAGCACAAATAGTCCCATCATCGTGACAGACGAGTGCCCCAGCAACAAGGCACCAACAGATTTGTTTTGAATTTGTAATGGTCCGTGAACTCCTGTAGGTATTTTGTGCGGCTGGGTGGTTAAAATAGAAACGTCTACTGCTGCTTCCAGGTCCAGGCCAAGGCTCCCTGCTGTGGCTGGCAGGAGACTGCAGGGGGTGCTGACGTCATGGCGGCGATTTGTGTCTGGGCGCGGCCACACCTCGCGCTCCTCGATCCGTTTCCCGAGCGGCAGCGACAGGCATTTGTATTATGAGTATCCGAGCGGCAACGTTGGCACCAGACACCTGTAGCCTGACAATCTCGGCGAAAATGACCGTTTCTGCCACATCTGTAGCAGTGAGCCGAGCCCTTTTGTGATGCCGAGGCTTGGAGGGGTGCAAGAGCGGCTAAGACCTGATTCCGTGAAACTTGAGCTGTCTCTCTTACTGCCTCTTGTAACCCTACACCAATCTGCTTAAGAGCATCCACTAAAAAAACTTGAGAGCCAGTGGGCAGCAACGCTGTCCTTTCTAAAGCCTCCTCAATAGTCCAATTAGCCCCCAATGTGCTTAGCAGCCTCTGAGTGGCTGGATTACTGTTCTGAAATGCACATTGCTTTAAAAGGGCGCCTTTCATATATTCCGGCACAGCCGCTCTGTCTATAGCCCCCGCAGCTCTATCGATGAACGACCCAAAAGGCTCATCTCTCCCTTGTTTAATACCCATGTAGGTTGGTACCCCTCCCGGTTCTTTCACGCGATCCATAGCGGCTCTTACGAGTCGCATAGCCTCCCTAGTCTTATCCGCGCCTACGAGAAGCTGCGCTTCCGTGCGGGAAAATGCACCGTGGCCCATTAATTCATCGATCGTAATGCCATGCAGGGGGTCCCCAGGAGGATGCTGTACCCCCACGCAGTCATTAACAAGGGCTTGCCAATGAGCATTAAACAGCAACTGCTGGTGCTGGGTGAGAATTAGCCTAACAAGTCCTTTCATGTCATTTACTGTTAACAAGGACATGTTAAAGATATAATCTAACATCTGCCGTGCCGGCTCGCTCTTAAAACCAAACTGGCTAACCGTCGACCGCAGTTGTGACAAAAGTTTCCAGTCTAAAGGGGTATATTCAGCCTGATCCTGGATATGCTGGCCTTGGGCATCATAAACCGGTGTATAAACTACCGGGCAGGCAAGGGTTACAGCATCGAGCATATCGGCATCACCTTTCCCTATCGCCTCACGAGCAAGGGCAGCCCATGCCTCCCGCCTTTGCCTGGCCAGCTCCTCCGCCACGGCAGCCCGCGTCCCAGAAACAGCTGTCGGGACGGCTGTCGGCGTGCCGGCGAGGGGGGTTTGTTGTGGGTTTCGAATTGCCGGCCCGGGGGGGCGAGGGTCCCTGCGCAATGGGGGGGATTCCGGCTGTAGCTGCTCGAGCTCAGAATCAGAGCTACAACATTCCTCTACAAGAGGCGGTGTTGATGGAGGGCAGTCGCCTGAGCCGGCTGTCTCGGCTGCCTCATCCGAGCTGCCTGCGACCTCTGGCTCCTTAGGCAAGA
This sequence comes from Passer domesticus, assembly GCF_036417665.1. NCBI lineage: Eukaryota > Metazoa > Chordata > Aves > Passeriformes > Passeridae > Passer > Passer domesticus. The sequence continues at coordinate 9,385,226 of NC_087511.1, read as the reverse complement.
TAACCTTTGACACCGAAGGCGCCAGCGGCGTGTAAGGATCGTAAACCGCATTCCGCTTGTGCGCCTCCGTAGCTCGCTCCGCTGCCTTCTTTTCAGCTACAAACTGCAGCAACTCATTATGCACAACTCTCCAAAGTTTCCCTAATTTCTTAGCTGTTTTATCACCCTCCAAAATCTGCTCATACAAGAGGTCCCCGAGCTTACGCCACTCGGTCAGCTCATGGACTGTATGGGGGTTGAAAAACAACCCTCTAGCGTACCCGTAATCTAACAACCCAGGTAAATCCTTTTTCAAGTCTATTCCCTTAATCTGCCTTTTACGCAGAAAATTAGTAAAAAGATCATATGCTGCTTGCCTATCCATATCTAATCAGCGCTGTTGCAAGGCTCTCAGGCTCCGGCAGCACGTAGGCTGGGACTATCTATATAGCTCCCAGGGCCGCGAACTCGCAGTGGTTCGTTTGCCGTCCCACCCCTTGCTTCAGAGGGACCCGCTCCTACTTCTCCGATCCGTGGCAGCCGTGTCCGTCCGTAGTCGTCTTACGGGTCGACGTTGGGGTCAGCCATTTGATGGAGAAGGAAGACTCGCTCACCAGATGATGATCTACAAGTCTCGTCTTTATTCCCGAATCACCAATTATTATACACCCTTTAATTAGCTCATGCATAGTGCAAAATCCCAGCTCACCATTGGCTAATTAGTTATCAGCTATCTACGTGCTGTTTTAGTGCAACTATCACTACTTTCCCAAGCTGCTGCTTTACCACCTGTTCTGTGCATTACCTCATCCCGTGGGACAAGGACACACAGTTTAACTGGAATGGCAACTCCCCTCATTCTCTATCTCGGTCAAATTAATCTCACTGTGACCTTTAGCTCGGAGCCAGCTTGTTACAAAGCTCTCAACACACTTGGCCTGTTATTGAGGCAAAAATAAGGTTTCAAGGCTATTTGTTAGAAAACTGGAGCTCACTAGACAACAGATGTTCCTGGGAACACAGTGTTTCTAATAAGCCCAAGAGGCACGTAAATGCTCAGGTGCCATTAATCAAGCCCAAGGCCTAACAAGCATTCCTGTGATCTTGGTGCAGCCTGAGAAAATGATGGGGCTGATGCACCACTACAGCTGGAAGGGAAAATAGCCAGGACAACTGACTCAAGGTGATCAAAGAGGTATTCCATACCATATGACATTACACTTAGTGTTGTAAACTGGGGTATGGCAATTCAGTGAGGGTGTGGCAATGCTGCCATTTGGGTTTTGCCTTTTTTTCTATGTTCTCTGTATTCTTCGCACATATATTTGTAGCTCTGTAGCCTATTGTACTAGTAGCTAGTTTTCCCAGTACTTTTCTATGTCCTTTCCTTAAGCAGAAAAATAAAACAAATTCCAGAGCTACAAGCACCAGGGGGTACAAGTCTGTGCTGTCTTGGTTCTTCCAGGGAGCCAAGGCCGAGAACAACTCTTTGAGATACATTCTCATGGACAAAGCACAGCTAGTGCTGAGGGGGGGGGACTCCAGAGAAGGGGCTTGACCTGTGGGGGAATTGCATCACCACTTGTCCTCCTAATTGGTGCTTTTTATGAATTATGCTAATTTCCTAAAACCTATAAAAATGTACTCACCCCTGGGAGGGGTAGACTTCTGTGGACATCTTTCCATAACTGCCCCTGAAGGCCTTCAAATAAAGAACCACTCTTATATTACCTTATTACTAAAATTATCTTGAGTTTCATTTCCAGGATGGGAGAAAGGCAACAGCACAGTAGGTTGTGTGGCAGTTTATCGTAGCAGTGAGCCCCTGAACAGGGAATAATTATCATTGACTCCATGATTGCAGAAGGCTGATCAATGGCTTTATTGTACTATACTATATTACTATACTATTAAGAAAAAACATTGGCCTTGCAGGCTCCAACACAGACAGACAGATCCAATTGGTCAATTGAAATCCAAACACCATCACCAGTGTCCAATTAAGAAATCACCCTTTGGTAAACAAATCTCCATAACACATTCCACATGTGCCCAACAAAAGATGCAGCAAGTGGACTTAAGGATTGTTTATCATTCTTTTCTCTGAGCTTTCTTACAGCTTCTCACAGCTTCCCAGGAAAATCCTGGGAGAGAGCTATGTCTCTCTCTGTTCAGAGGATATGTGATTACCACAGCAGTTCACACAGGCAGGATGAGCAGCCACTCCCCTTGTGTGTTAGGTGGCTATGGTCTTTTGACTGGTTGTGGGGTGGTTTTTTCAGCAATGGTTTACAAATGATCAAAAGCCATTGGTGGTGCTGCTGCCAGCAAGACTGTAGTAACCCAAAGAGAATCCCCTAAGAAAGACGCAGCTGTCCAGGTCACTGGCTGCAGGGTGTGTCTGAGCCAGGTGTTATTACCAGAGGACAGTGCAAAAGACACGTTGGGGGTTGGGTTTGTTTGTGGTTTTTTTTTCTGTTCTGATTTGTGGAAAGAAAACATACACAACTTGTAAAAGTTGTAAAGCTGATATGATTTATTTCAGTGCTAGACGCATGCTCCCTAAGGATATGCGCACCCCCGAAAATTCCCGCGTCTACTTTATCCCCTAACCTGTTGCATATGTATAAAAGACATATGCATATGCATTAAACTGCCTTATCAATTTTATGAGCCTGCCCAGCTTTTCAGTCATGTAGTTGTAATGTGGTGTTTGCAACCCAGATGCACTTTTTCTGTCTGCTTCAGCCCCGAGGTGGGTGGGGCCTCTTCTTATCTCTCTTTAGCTTGGATGTTTGCATTCCTAGTCTTGAATTTCCTTTGTTCTCTCTGCAGGCCTTTTTGTGACCACACAAGTTAAAAGACTAAACAAGCAGACTCCAGCTAAATCCAAAATTGGTTTCTACCCTGAGTTAAATTTCCAACCGCCTGTTTCATGTTCCTTACTTGTTATTTGTGGAATTTTGTTCCCATTGAGTTGCTAATTAGCAGTGATGGCACTGTGAAAAACGCCAACCACTTGTTTTTAAAATTTAAAAAAAAATTAATAGTAATAAAATGGTTATAAAAATAGTAATATAATTACAGTAATAAAAATTTGGACAATTAAGATTTAGGACAATACCAGACAATAAAAACAAAGAGTTACAGACGGTCCGGGTACCTCTTTCTGGGCAACAGAAGCCCGAAAAAGGACACACGCTAACAGAGGATTAACCCTTAAAAACAATAGCCTGTTGCATATTCATACACCTCATACATGATGCATAAATTCCATTCAAACAAAGGATTCTGTCTGGTCCGTGTCAACTTCTTCCTCTTAATCCTAATGGCATCTTCAAGGCTGAGCAAGGTAGGAAGAAGTTAGTTTTCTGCTGATAATGGAGCAATAAGTTCTTTTTCTCTGAAAGATTTAGGTGTCCTGTGGCTACTATCTTGGTGCGAGTACCTCATTCCTCTCTTTAAAAAATATCCCACATACATAGTGTTAGGGATATGATAGAAATTCGTGCCAATGGATTATAGATATATGTGTATCAAACATGCTATTAAAGGGGGGACCAAGATTTAATCCTAGAATGACACCTCGGCTAGCTGACAAGGGTGGAACTCGGCATTAACATATGAAGGAAACTCGGCTGCACAGGAGATGGTCGTTCACGGTGGCATGTACCAGAATGCCACCAGATACCAGAGGACGCCCAGTGATGACGGCCCATGAAGATGCACATCTGAGATAACCAGGTCCATCAACACCTTCCACCTGAATACAGGATTCCGGGAATCAGAGGAGGAACATTTGTTTCTTCCTGGACGATGTTTTGTGCAGCTTTGAGTGAAAAAAGAAACCAACATGAATATGATGAACTTTGAAAGGAGACAAAGGGACTCTGCTGAGGGCAAGAAAAAGAGTATAAGAACTGTCCCTGCGAAGCAGCAAGTGTGGACGAAGGGGGGTTCGGTGCGATAGAGGCCGGATCTGCATCCACCCAGCCTGTATCCCTGGGGGTCTGTGCTGTCATTTTTTATTCCTGGTTGTTGGGACTGTAATACGGTCACTAATAAATTTTTTTGTTTTTATTTTTATTACGATTGGGTCAATTTTTATTTTTACTTATAACATAACATAATGTTAAAATAGAAATTATGCTATGTAGTATACATTTTCTTAAGAAAGGACTCGCACCAGATAGCATCCACAGGACACCTAAATCTTTCCGAGAAAGAGAATTTATTGCTCCCTTATCAGCAGAAAACTAATTTCTTCCTGCCTCGTTCAGACATGAAGATGGCATTAGGATTAAGAGGAAGAAGTTGACAATGACCAGACAGAATCCTGTGTTTAAATGGAATTTTGCATCATATATGAGATGTATGAATATGCAACAGGCGATTGTTTTTAAAGGTTAATCCTCTGTTAACGGGTGTCGTTTTTCGGGCTTCTGTTGCCCAGAAAAAGGTACCCGGACGTCAGTATCTCTTTGTTTTTATTGTCTCATATTGTCCTAATCTCAATTGTTCAAATTTTATTACTGTAATTATATTACTATTTTTATAACCATTTTATTACGATTAAACCTTTAAAAATTTTAAAAACAAGTGATTGGCGTTTTTCACACAAGGACCTGGGAAGACCGCGGCTATTGCCATGCAGCTTGTCGGTGTTTGAGAGAAAGCAGGCAGGGAAGTGTAATAAATGTATTAAATCAGTGTTCATATAAATATGTTAAATATATTCACACTTAGGGAAATATATATCAAATCACGCTTTAGAATATGTTACAGAAAGCATCCAGGTTTTTAGAAATTTTACACAAGGGTTGGGAAATCGGTTACCTCACTAGATTGTAGCACACACAGATGTTCACTGAATAAGAGTCCAAATTAGCAAGGGAAGGGAGTAGCTCCTACGGAAATTCTGAGCGAGTCTCGGAGCACCCAAGCCATCATCGGCCAATAACGACCGAGTACAGCTCTGGACTAGCATGTGAATGCTCAGTTCCTGTAACTCGAACTTTATATGTATAATTTTCTGGACGCGGTATTGTTTGTCCCAAAGCAGCTTTGTCGGAGCAGGAGACGGGATTCCTCCAACACCAAGAGAGGACACATGAATATTCGAATCCTTCCCCGGACACTGTTCTGTCTACTCAAAGACAGAATTATTCTAACACCAGACAGGGGATGCGGACGGCATGAATATTCGGAGAAAGAGAAAGCAACAAAGGAAACCTAGCTCCGGGAAAGAAAAACAGTATATAACCGCGGCTCACCAGACGGACTTAGTGAACTCCACAGGTCTGATGCGTGAGGGGATCAGAACTGTGTTCACCCAGTGTCGAGTCCCGGGCTAGACACTGTCCCTTTGATTGTGGCTGACAGACTGTATTTCGATTCGCGAAATAAAATCTATTTCTTTTTTATTTTAATCTGGCTTTCTCAAATTATTGATTTGGCCTGATCTGGTTGTTGCCTATAACAGAAGGGAGATTCCGCGCCGCTGCTAAGGACATTAGTGAAATACCGATTGTGATTTCTGGGTCTGTGCTTGCAACCCCCGGTCCGGAACCCAGACCGTGTTCCCGTTCGCTCGTTCCGAGCGGTTTCTGTTCTCCCGCAACCTCCGTCTGCCCTCGGCTCATCCCCGCCGGGCTCTGCGAACTTGCTGAAAGCAAAGCCGTGCTTGTTACGTTTAAAAATTGCCGCGAAGCCGCCGAGCCCGCCCCGCTTGCACTAGATGCAATTCCACCCGCACCGGGCTGAGTTACTTCCGCATTTTTCACTGTTTGCGGTGGCTGCGCACTTTGCTTAGCCTGATCTGTCTGTGCAGTTCTTGGCTGCGCAGATTGCGTATCTTGCGAGCTTTTCGCGGTTTTAAACTGTTGCGCGCCGGGAAGCGATCTGCCCGCTCTCGGGCTGGTCCCCAGTAAATCAAGGCGTCCCCTGTCTATGGGGAGCGCTTCCGCAGGGTTAAAATGTCCCCTGTCCCTGGGTGGGCTGTGGTGAGCGATTTCTCAGGCTCTGCCGATGCTGCTGGAGCGGGAGCAGGGGGGGGATCCTCCTTCCGCCGCTTTTGGCTGCGCGGGCTGGAGTAAAGGACCTGCCCGTGCAGGCTCGGAGGCTGCACAGTTTGGAGAGGAGGGGCTGCTCCAGGCCGCGGAGTGACGCCCGACCCACTTGGTCTGGGTTCCGCCATTTGTGCCGCGGCCTGAGGCTCAGAGGCGGGAGGGGGCGGGACAAGGCTGACGTATCTTGGGTGCGGGGCCGTCCCTGCTGACCGAGGGGGGTGGAGAGACCCTTCTGACGTCGGTTTTGGGGCATGGACGGGGGTAGGATCTGTAAGTGGACCACCGGGTAACATGGGCGTTGCCACCCAAGCTCCGGAGGCTGGCTCAGCCCATTGGAACTGCCCAAAGGTGTGAAGAGGTATGGAGAAAACGGCCACTTCCCGAGCCCCCCCCCCACTCCTGTGTCCGAGACACGCGCAGATGCAAAGAATCCGAAAAATGCCATGTCTGCTTCGGCCGCCTCCCACACCAACAGTTTCAACTTTGGAAATCCCCCTGGATCCCTTTCGGGCTTTGCCTGGGCTGCATCACCCGCACCGCGCACCTCCCCCGGACCAGTGGGTGACTCCATGCCAGCATTTGCAGGGATAAGACTTCCCTCTTGTAATTCAGGGGGAACGGGGGGGCAGTCTCTCCCCCTGTGGGGGCAGCAGGTTCCTGGTCTCCTGCCTGCGAGGAAACACCCTGCAGCTGCTGAGATGTTTGCAAAGCAGTCTCTGCAAAGGGTGTTTTGCATTTTGCCGCTTGTAAAACTTCATGCACAACTCTACCAACCTAAGGCAGTTTCGCAGCACCCCTGCCCCCACGCTCAACTGCGCAGCAAAGCTTAGCATCCACATCTTCCCACAGATTTGGGTCAAGCAAGTCATTAACAGAGATATTTGGGAACATCTCCCTCAACCAGGGTAGCAGAAGTTCCAGTTCCTGTCTTGAGACTTGAATTGGATACTATTTCATCAATATTTCTAGATTATTTACGACATCTGAGTCAGTTTTTGAGAGGTTACCACCCATCCTGAGTCCTTGTCAGCTTACCCGACCCTAATGGGTCTGTTGCTCTTGAGTCTGGTCTGTCCTGCGACCTTGGAATTGGCTCCTTCCACCGGGTTCTCCGAATGTCCAAACGCTGAGATGTTCATTTGAGGAGGAGGAGTTTTCCTGGGTCCTGGTTTTCTTCAAGGGTTCCTGGCACAGTTTCTTCTTACTGAGCTGCCACTTTTACACAGAGGCACCAGTTATCAGTGTCTCTGGGTCTGGATTGAAGGCACTTGAGACGGTAGTTCATGTTCGGACTCAGGTGTTTATTATTTCTTATCAGTAAAACAGTCTCACAACCATGAGTTAGGCAACTTTTCATTAGAAGGTACAAAATAGCTAAAAATCGCTTGTTACAAGGTCTTTTAAGACTAAACTATCCAATTAAGAAAGGACACCTTGATTATTTTCCCTTTTAACCCAATAACTGTCTGTGTTGGAGCCTGCAATGCGGACTTTTCTGCCCAATTACAGAGTACCACCCAAACACAAGAAGAAGAAGGAAGAAGAAGCATGAAGAAGAAACTCAGGACGACACCCTGCACCCTCCATCTTGCTTCCATCTACAACATGCTAAAAATCCCAAAACCTAAATTTCTCACCTAAGTGATACACCTACACTACTCTCTATAATCTATTTCACACTTTTGTGGATTCTAGTCTATCTTGAAGTCTAGGAAACTTTCTCCATGAATGAGGGTCAAAGTCAGTGCTCCCCTGGGGGTCAGGACACCTCAGAGCAGGGAGAGAAATATTCCTGGTGCCCTAGGTTTCCACAGTAGTGGTGTGCTCTTTGCAAAGCACCATTCAAAATATTCCTGTTGTACTGGTATAACAATTTTTGAGGGGTCCCTAGCATTTAACTGCAAACACCTCAGACGGCATTGGATAATTAACTATGCAATTAGTTCAAAAATAGTAGGTGCTGTCTTTTTAGGTTGGTGGGGCAAAAAGATCTACTCTAACATGTGTAGTGGGTCAGACCACTGTGTGTCCCATTGACCAATAATTCCTGTAGGATGTAAATCAACAATGGCAATAAACACTATAATACAAACTTCAAGACATATCCGTTAAACTTGTTTGTTCATTATGGCCCATTCTACTGTTTCAAGAGCAGTTTTCACCTCTGGAGTTAATTCTCTCAGAGATGTTAACTCAGGGTCACCTTTGAGAATATTGAACAGGGAGTAGTTCCCCTATGCATTCAACTACAGTTTTAATGCTTTGAAGTACAGTTTTTTACAGGCATGGGAATGGATCCTTGAATGAACAGTTGTAAAGCACAGAGAGCTCCCATCCAGCTTCAAATGCTTCCCTCTCAGTTGGTGACTCCCACAATTCTTATCTCAGATGTCCTTTCAGTGTACTCACTAATAATGTAAGGAAATTTAATTTGAAAATTTCTCCTTTTCTATATTGTACAAGATTGAATTCAGCAACTGAAGGCAGTGATCAGAACAAGACACAATACTCTTCAACTGTCAGACTCCAAAAATTTAGACTAATGTTGTGGAAAGGATTGTGAACAGGAGGATAAAAGCTATAGAAATATTAAATCTCTCCTAAAACCTTTTTTTTTTCCTTAGGTATTCCACATTGGTGGGATATAGACTCGATTACTAATAGCTACTGAAAGAAAAGGCATAATTTGGGATTTACGTCAGTGACAGTTTGATTTCTTAGTCTTGTGTCTGAGCCTCAGACTTTTCTGTCTATTTAAATAAACCTGTAACTTGTGTTACTATATATTTTGACTGGTTTTGCTGCAAGAGAAAGTGAACTCATGTAAACTCGGGCTGATAATGAAGGACTCATGGTGCTGACCACCTGAAGCAAACATTTCCTGCTTAGGCTAGATTAATAAGTGCTGGCTTCTTGTGGCTTGTAGGCAGCCATCCACAATGATGTTCCACTGGGACCGTGGTCCATATTACTGATTATCCATGGAACTTGAGCAGTTTACCTGGTCAGATGAATGCTGAAACCACTACAGGGAAGGTCAGGCATTGATGTCAGGTTTGTGAGGAGATTGTGTCCTTGTAGAAATCTGTCAGTACTGAATTCTTTCAATATGTGCTCTCAGTGAAGGCATTTATTGCATGAAGTACTTCTGACTCCTATATTCTTATCCTGTATACAATGTGATGACAGTGAAGAAAGGAAACTGTCTGTATATCTTCCCAGGCCCACTCAGAACATCCTTTATCTGTTTTTCTTCGACAATTCCATCTATCCCTAGTTAGCCCCTCTCCTCCAGTCAGAGTCTTATAGGTCTTCTTCCACCCTCAGGGCAAAGTGTGAAAACACTACCATCCTACATACTACTCAGTGACAGAGCAATTTTCAGCTGCCAGCATCTGTGGACTCTTAGAGCAAGAAGTTAAGCATGTAAATCATCAACCACACGGTACTACATAGAACAACTGCAATATTTATTGGCTGAACATATGTGATATCTGCATGATCTAGCTAATTGGTTTTGGCTGTGACAGGTGGTAATCTTGGTGTCCAGGTGTGCTGGGTTTTGCAAACTTTCTGCTTCTGTAAGACTAGAAACTGTGACTCTTCTCTCAGAATTGTCTTAGAGAGGCAACAGCTTTTTGTCCGTGAAAACTGAATCTTCTACTTTCTAGACAGTTCATCTGGGGTTAGGGGAAAGACATCTTGTTAGCAGAAAAGGAAAAATAAACCTCCAATGTTTGTGGTTTTTGAAAAGCAGGGTAATGATGGATTTGAAGAAGTAGCAAGACTGAGCAGAAATATGGAGGGAATGAGTAGGAGGAGAAGGTTGTAGTGTGATGCCCTGCAGCATCAACAAATTCCCCCTTTTTGTTTTTAAAAATGTAAACACAGCTGCTATGGATTTTTGCCGGGCCCTTTGCAAAAAATCCAAGCAGACAGGGGAAACACAGAACAACAATCACAACCATTAACAAAATCAACATTCCCATTCTTAGTACAATCATTCCTGTCCTTCATCCATCTATAAGTGCTTTTAAATTTCTTAACTACTTTATCCTATAAAACCGTGAACTATAACCACCCTAAAGTGCTCAAAAGGAGCTGCAGGAATACTAGAACAAAGGTTCCAAAAACCTGCATTGTCTTGGTCAGCACAAACCAAAGCCACACAATTAAATTACTATGAAAGCACATGAAGAGTAATGAGATACATATCCTGATTTATATATATAGATATAGCCTTAGCCAGTGTCATCTGCATGTTCTGCTTCAGCTGCGGAGCCATCCATCTTATCCCTGCCTGCACGCTCCAGATAAGGTTTGACACAGCAAGCAGGAACCCATTGAGGACCATTATCTGTCAAAGCTCAAGCATAACCCCTTTCCCAGGTTATTAATTCCACTGGGCCAGACCACATGCCAGTAATTAAATCCTCAACCCATACCTTAATATTTTTAAGGAGATCTGGTTGCTTAGAATTCAAAGAAGAGAAATGGTAAAAAATTGGAGATAACTGTGAGTCAGGTAGAGGACGCTAAAAGTTTAACACATAAACAGCTTTATCTAATCTCACTTGAGGTGACTCCTTTTGCATTCCCCCTTTTTGTTTTTGAACCTGACATTTAAGAAGACCGTGAGCTCTTTCAATAATGGCTTGGCCCGTGGGGACATGTGGAATACCTGTTGAATGCTCAATGCCCCAAGCACGAAAGAATGATTGCATTTTCTGCGAAACATATGCTGGGCCATTATCCATTTTTATGTGACATGGAACACCTAGGATAGAAAAGGCATGATAAAAATGACAAATAGCATCACGAGTTTTCTCTCCTGTGAATGCTGAAGCAATCATTGCATGAGAAAAGGTATCAACTGTAACATGAACATACTTAAAGCGACCAAATTCTGGCATTTTTGTAACATCAGTCTGCCATTCCTCTAAAGCAGAAAGACCCCTAGGGTTGGTACCATAATATTGAGTGACATGAGTCATGTGACAGTCAGGACAAGAAGAAATAATTGATCTTGCTTCACCAGGAGGCAAAATTGCTGCTGTAAAGCTCGAGCACTCTGATGAAAAAATTGATGCAATAAAATTGCCTGCTGCAACACATTAGGTATAGTTTTGATTGTAGCAGCAGCTACTAGAGAATCGACATAGGAATTGCCTTCAACAAAAAATCCTGGTAATGATGTGTGGCTACAAATATGCATGATGAAATAAGGATGTTTTTGAGCACCAATGACTGTCCATAACTTCACTAACATAGTAAACGATGGTTTCTCTTTGATATTATACAACATTGCTTGATCTAATTGCTTAACCAAATTGGCAACATAGATAGAATCAGTAACTATATTTAGAGAATCAGGAAATAAGGTGAAAGCCAAAAGAACAGCACAAAGTTCAACTAATTGAGGAGATCCTTGCTGGATCATTGTCTCATATTCCTAATGATCATCCCTTTTCCAAGCTACAGCTGCTTTTCCGGTTTTCCCGGATCCATATGTAAAAACCGTTATACCTTCCACTGGAACAGGAGAACAAATTTGTTTTCCTTCAAAAGGAATCTCCTTGGTCAGTTTTAGAATTGGATGAGAAGGTAAATGGTATTTTATTTGGCCTGTAAAACAAGAAAAGGCAGACTGCAATTCATGATTATTTTGAAAGCACCATTCAAAATACCAGTTGCACAGGTATCACAATGGTCACAGGGTCGTGTCCCAAAATTTCATGACAATGCCTGCGGCCTTTGATGATAATATCTGCAAAAAGCTCATAAAGTCTTGGAGCTGTTTTCCGAGATCTGAAAGATAAAAATATCCATTCCAAAATATGCAGTTGATCTTCCCAATTATCACTCCATTGACACAGTATTCCACATGGTATTTCAATGTCTTTCAAAATAAACAATTGGACACCAACAGAGGTATCTATTCTGTTAACAAATTTGTGTGCTAAGGCTAATTCAATTTCTTCTAAGGTCTTTTTTGCTGCCGGAGTCAATTGCCTCTCATCAGTGGAGGAAGTGATGCCTGAGAGCAAATCAAACAATGGTTGCATCTGATGATTAGTTATGCCTAAATATGATCAAATCCAACCTATTAAACCAACCAATTTCTGTACATCCGTAACAGTTTTAACATCAATATCTAATTTTACAGGTTGAGGCATAACTTGAGTGTTAGTCACCAACATACCTAGATATTTCCAAGGCATGTGGTCCTGCACTTTCTCTGGGGCAATGATCAGACCAAAAGCTTTCAAATTTGTCATGGTACAGTGTTTAAGAGCTGATAACTGTTGTTTGTTGTCAGATGCCAACAAGATATCATCCGTGTAATGATAACAGTAGTAAGTATTAAATTGCTCCTGCACTTTTGACAAGGCCTGTGCCACAAACCATTGACAAATAGTTGGTGAATTTTTCATGCCTTGGGGGAGTACCCTCCATCGATATCTTTTATTGGGTGCAGCATGATTTGTGGAAGGCACAGTAAAACCAAATTTTTCTTTGTCTTGCTCAGCCAATGGAATCGTAAAGAAACAATCTTTCAAATCAATGACAGTTATCTGCCATTCCTGCAGAATCATTGTGGGTGTAGGAAGGCCTGGTTGTAAAGCTCCCATTGTTGCCATTACAGCATTTATCTGCCGTAAATCATGTAGAAGTCTCCATTTCCCCGATTTCTTTTTTATTACAAAAACAGGGGTATTCCAGGGGCTGAATGATTCCTCAATATGTCCTGCTTGCAATTGTTCTGTGACTAATTCTTGCAGGGCAGTAAGCTTTTCAGTGGTAAGGGGCCACTGGTCAACCCAGACAGGTTTATCTGTCAACCATGTCAAGGCTACAACTGGACGTTCATTGCCCTGCATCACAGTGACCCCTATTAAAAATCCATAGTAATTTTGACACCCCATTGAGATAAACAATTTTGTCCCCATAAACTTTGAGGAGCATCGGCAACATAGGGCCTGATGTTAGCTTGTTGGCCATCAGGATGTTTCACATTAATTACAGTGGCTGACAAACCGCCTGTTGTTGCACCGCCCAATCCCTTAAGTCCAAAACTTGCATGAGTAAAAGGCCACAATTGAGGCCAGCAACGTTGGGAGAGTATTGTGACATCTGCTCCAGTGTCAATTAAACCTGTTACTGATATGGTTCCTGGATGACATCCACTGGCAGTGAGTATACATGTCTTTTCTGGATGGTTCTCCGTTACTTTCACAGTCCAGAACACTTGAGGTACTCCTGTTGATCCAAAACCTCCTATGCCGCGACTTCGGTCAATTGTATTCGGAACAGAACTTACAAAAGGTACAATTTGAGCAATGCAAGTTCCTTTCTGAATAGTGACAGGAGAGTCATCAATAGATACCATAGCATGAATCAGTCCTACATAATCAGCGTCAATCAGTCCTAAATGCACATGAATACCTCTAAGTATAGTACTTGATCTACCTATCAAAAACGCACTCAATCCCCGTCCTATTGGACCAAAGGCATTGATGGGCACTTTGCATATTTCTTTTGTCAAAATGGTTACTGTGCCAGCGGTGGGTATATCAATCCCTGTGGACCCTCTTGTTGCCCCTGAGTATTGCTCGCAAATGGGTAGCTTTGCAGTGCCAGGAAGGCCCGTACCGGCCGCTGTGGTTGTTGGGGTATTTGTATTCCCAAGCACCCCTTCACGCTTTTCTTCCAGTTTCCCAGAAACAGCTGACTATTTGCATGGTATTTCCTCCTGCATTGTTTGGCGTAGTGCCCAAATTTAGCACAACGATTGCACATAACATCATGGCTTGCACTTGGGTTAGGTGCTGTTTTCCGGGTAGTGCACTGTGCCCTTTCCTGCCTTCGTTGTCCACATCTATAGCATTTTGATGAAGGTCTTAAAACTGCAGCAAGAGCTGCCATTTTATGCTCCACGGAACCGACTTTCGAGCAAGCAGTAACAATTTCAGGCAATGTGGGTTCATGCCGAGCTGCTGTCCGAATTTTTTCTCTACTCCCCCGAGCTGGGGAGGAGTCTGCACCGGCTGAACTGTGGCACAGCAGCTGACAGCCGGGGGGGGGCACTGCCCAGATGCGCCGGGGGCGTCTGGGGAGCGCCTCAGCAGGAGGCAGCAGTGATCAGCAGGAAGGCGAAGTAAGAAAAGAGGGACTCTTCTTGGGGGCAAAGTCCAGAGTTTAATGTCCCCAGGGGAGCCAGCCAAGTCGAGACCATGAGGTGGGGGTACAGCTGATTATAAAGGGGGTGGAACATACAACACATCAACCAATGAGGGAGAACTTGGGAGGGAACAAACTCGTGAGAAACATGCCGGCTAGCCAATAGGGAATGTGACAGGGAGGGACTCTGGTTCCCGATCCAATCACCCACCGAAGAGGGGAGAACTTTCTGGAAAGAGGGAAGGGGACAGTGGGTGATGGGCAGGAACTCAGGGAGGGATTGACAGAGGGTAACCAGGGGAACAGGGGAGGAGACAACAGATTGACACTCTCAAAAGGAGGGGTTGCCGGGGGGGGGGGGGGGGGGGGGGCGAAACCCCAGGACCGAACCATTATAACTTTAGGGGGAAACAGAACAAACCAAATGAACCATGCACCACAACAGGTTCCCCAGGTAAAGTATCAATAATCTTTCTGCAATCTGGATTTGCATTTTCCTTAGCCAATTGTATACACAATTTCTGTCGCAAACGTTCATCATCTACCTGTTTTTCAATAGATGCAGCAAGCCTTTCCACAAATTGCATAAATGGTTCTCTCATCCCTTGCTGTATAGTAACATACCTCTGCTTTGGAGCTGACATTTCCATTGTTTTAATTAAAGCATTCATGCCATTTTTCTGAGCTTGTGTCAAAATTGAAGGATCCCACCTTGCCTGTAAATCTGGCTTAGCAAAAGGCCCAGTGCCCAATAAGGCATCAACACCCACAGCATGACGAGGGTCGTGTTGAGGCAGCTGCATATATGTCAAAGCAGTGCGCTCAGCCACTCGCCTCCAAGATTCTTGAAAAACACCGTATTGCACTGGTTGGAATAAAATTGTAGCAAGATGCATGATGTTATAAGGTGCAAGCAGATCTGCATTGATTACACATATTAATTGCATTACCTCAGAGGAATTAATACCATACTGAGCCACCTTTGACTGGAGATCTTGTACCACTCTCCAGGCAAAGACATGATGACTATTATCCTGCCCTGTTCCAGGATCTGCTTTAAAAACTGGAAAAGCCATAGGGTTAGTACAGGCAACAGTTGCATCAGCACTCTTCTCCTGAGGTACTTTTGGAGGACCTAATCTTTCTATTATGTCCCAATTCTTTTCTTCAACTGCTTTTTTTCTAACAAATTCCCAAAACTTCTGAGAATGTCGAGGAAGTACAGTTACTTGACATGGAGGCAAAGTCCATGAGGCAATAGGGCTAGAGCTATTAAAGGGTAAACTGACAAGAGTTCCTTGCCCCAACTCAGGTGTTACTGCAGATGACTCGTCACTTGATTTGATGTCACTGCTAGGTAACGGAGGATACGACCTTGCAGATTGTTCATGCAGTTGAAAGGGGAGCAGGGGGGCAGACGGCTGAACTAGAGCAGAGGGAACCAGGGGGACAGATGACTGGATTTCTTTCTCTGCTAAAGACAGTTCAGCTAACTGGCGTAGTGGTGTAGTATATGCAGGCACCATGGCGAGCTGCTGCACACGTGTGAGATAAAGAGGTTTAGGAGTCTGATAAGGGGACGCCATGGCAGTTTGCACAGAAGCCTTGGCAGTTCTCCCAGAAGCCTTGGCAGCTTTCCCCGAAGCTTTAGCGGCTTTCCCAGAAGCTTTGGCACCCAGCCCAGCAGCTCTGGCAGCTTTCCCGGAAGCTTTGGCAGCCTGCCTGGCAACTTCCATGGCACCTGCACCTTCTTCAAGGATGGTTTCAACAAGTTCCCCATCAGAGGCCCCGTCTGCCTCATCCCCCCTGTCAGTTTCTATTATCAACCCCGATTCTTCGTCCACATCCCGCTCTGCTTCTTTCCACTGTTTTCCATTGTTTCAATGCCTCAAAGAGCGATCCCCAGGTAACAGCTAAGTCGACAACACTTTTATCTCCCGCTTGGATAACTTCCCACAGTCTGTCCCCGGCTTTTTTCCATGCTTTAACACTAAATGCTGTACCAGGGTCAGTGCCAAAACCCTGTGATTTAGCCCACAGCAATACACTTTGAAGGGCATAGTCTGAAATAAAGATTCCCTTATTTCCTAACAAAACTTTCCATGTATCTAAAACAGTCTCTTCCTCTTTAGATAAATGATTTCCCATTATTGCTAGTTGGTGGCTCACCTAATTCCAGGTGTCTTGATAGGAGAAAATCAGGTCCGGACCTCCCTGTGGCTTTCACTGGCCACTCTCAGCTACACCAACGCTGCCTCCCCCACTACGTCCCAGTAGGTCACGGTTGCCAATCACTAGGACCCCATATGAGTCCAAACCAAGTATCTCATTAAGGGTCTTGTGTCACTCGGCAATCACCAGATGTCGCTGTCGAGGCGGTCATGACACGAAGCAGAGACCACAAGCAGTCTCAGATGGCAACTCTTTATTATCGAACATGGCTGACCTTTTATACACTTTCTAATTGTTTATGCTTCTTCTACCCTAACTATTGGACACAATAAATCAACATAACACCATTGGTGAAAAGTTACAGTGACTTAACTAACTTTCTAAAAATACTTTGTGCAGCTGTGAAGTTCTCTTCTTATCTTTCTTCAGTTCCTCAGTTCTCTTGGTCTCCTTGGTTACAGCCTTGGAGAGAGCTCCTTATCAGCTGCTTCTTTCTTCTCAGCTTCTTCTCGCTCCTTTAGCTAACAGGCCCACTGTTAGCCCCTTCCACAGCTGGTGTTATAGATGAGTAATAAGATTATTTGCTCTCGCAATGAAGGGATTAATATTATGTGTATGTTAAAAGAAGTTTTATTGATGTATACTTATGTTATTGTAATATGTTCTCCCCATTGTCCTCTTTCCCCTCCCCCTTTTATTGTTGTCACTGGACAGCCTTGGTAGTTGGGGCATTTGGGGGGAGGGAAGGCTTGTTACTAGTAGGCGTGGCATGGCAACACCTGACCTCCAGTCAAGTTGCAAGAAAGTAGTTTTCCCCAATAGATGGCAAAGAAGAGTTGACTTACAGACTTTGGGAGGGGCTAGGGTTACCTGATGCAATATTAGGAGTATAAAATGTGAAGCAGCCATTTTGTGGTCGAGCATGTGGCAGTTTAGTTCCACACTCCCAGCACTGCTCTATGACTGGGCTATTCCCCTCAGGGCAGAAGCCCAGCGGGGAATGCCGGCCGGCCAGGATAGCTCAACGAGGGTCCAGGATCGCCCAGCGGGGGGGGCTCAGGCAACCCAGGCAAGCTATAGTGATTTGCAGCTCAGCTCTTTAGTGATTTCAGCTCTTTTAGCTCGCCTGGGGCCGTCGGTACCGCCGCCACAGCAGACGCAGAGAGAGAGGGAGCAGCGCTGTGTGGGTTCCGCAGGGTTCTTTTATTGGGGTCTCCGCGAAGGGTCCAGTGACAGCTCTCCTCCCTCGAACCGGGCAGGGTTAGGGGTTTTTATACCTTACAGGGGTATTGAAAACTGTCCAATAGTAAGGGTCAGGGGAAAAGTGACCTATGGATATACAGGGAGATAACAGGGTCCGAAAAGCGGAAGAGAGGGGCTTCTAAAACCTTAGTCATGCTGACTTTGGTATTTCCTAGTTCAGGCTTCTGATCGCCAGGGCCTTGCAGGCCTTGTGCCTGCTACAACTCCACTTTCTGTATTTAGAAAAAAGGCGTTCCCTATGGTTCTTTTAAAACAGTGGACAAGGCATGAGAACATAAGTAACACGATGACAATTACAAGAAAAATCCACAACATTCCCTTAACCAAAGATGCAACCCATCCCCTTAATCCCCATTGACCGAAGAGGTCATTGACCCAATCTGGGGTCTGTTCTACTTTTAAGTCCTTCACAAGTCCCTTCAGTTTCTGGATGTTGGCGTGGATGGATTCCGAGCGTGAAGAGAGATTGAAGCAGCACATCCCTTCGAAGTCCTCGCAGCCATGTCCGTGGGCAAGCAGCAGGAAGTCAATCGCTGCTCGATTTTGGAGTGAGGCGTGTCTTGTGGTTTCTTCTTCCTTTAAGAGATCGCTCAGGGCAGCAGAAGTAGCGTTAGCTTGCTTACTGAGCCAGCACCCAAGGTGATTTATGTCACCCAGGGCCTTAGCTGCAGCTACCCATGGTAGGAATATAGAGACCGCTATCTTTTTAGGTTTGTTCCAATCGTATAATTTGGGATCGCAATTTTCATCAAATGCTGTGTTGGACCTTTTGTGGCTATTTAATTCGCTCTCCTTTTTCCAATTGTGCAACAAGGTGATATTTGGAGTAAGGGTGGAAAGCTTCCCTAGGGTACAGGGACCTCCCTGGAGTCGTGAGGGGATCCCAGCCCATACTCTGTCACCACAGATGAGAAACGTTCCCTTGGGTAGAACTTTGGGATGGAGAGAGGACACAGAGATCACACGAGCAGTGTAATTACACCAATCGTGAGGGTTGTAGGCTTTGTTAATTGGTGATATGTCTTTTCGGTATGTGTTTTTGTTCAGGTCAATTTCAGGCAAATTATTCTTTGGACGTCTAAAGTAAAATTTGACACAGAAGGTGGCCTTAGAGGACCCCAACAAATCCAATTCCTGAGGTTCCTCAAGAGCATTGGGCAGTATTTTTGTCCACTCGTCCCAAGTTTCTACCTGGTGGGGTCGCTTTCCTGTGGTGCGGAGAAGCTCTGAATTATAGGCGGGCCAGTCATCGGCTACGAAAGGAATTCCTACTAGACATGTGGAAAGTGGGTTATCAACACTCCCCATGGATAAGCACATGTTATCCTGTTTTAATGTTCTTGCTAAGGTTACCCAGACATTATGGCTCGGCTGTGGGCCGATCCAACCGACGGCACATGGCACGGTGAGGAACATCCAGGTAGCAGTGAGGACAGCACCAACGGAGATATTTTTCATCTTTGGGCAGGAATGGGGCTTCTGATAGGGAATATAAGCAAAACTTGTTATTTTTATGGTAGGAGGGGAGGGTTAGGGTTCCTTTCTTGTTCCTTTGCTCTGTTCCTTCCACCTCCCCCCTTTATTTTTAGTTTTTTACTGTTTTGTTTTTTTTTTTTTTTTTTTTTTTTCTATGGTGCTAAGGGTGGGGGAGTAGGTAAAAGGTTAGAGGGTTTTGGTAAGGGTTGATAAAAGGGACAATAGGGTTTTTAGGGTAAAAAGGGTAATAACATCTAATTCAGAGAACAGTTTGTTTTCAGGCTGTGCCTGGCCTAGGGCTTGATGCCACAGAATGTTGTTCAGCTGTCTGTTTTGTCTGCTGTCGTGTGATGGGACAGTCGTCTCCTCCACTTGTGGATGTTTGGCGACGTCTTCGTCTCCAGGCCGAGCTGGTCTGGTTTTGAGGAAGTCTTGTGTTTGACTCAGGAGGATTCTTGTCACTGCTTGTGGAAGTGGTATTTGCAGTGCCTAGGTATGGTTTTATGTTTTTTCCTGGGTACCATCTTGGACCAGATGGTAGCAGAACACACGCATATCCTCTTCCCCAGGTAATGAGTTCAAAAGGTCCCAAGACTTTATGTGTTTCTGGGTCCTTCACCAGCAGAGGTGGTTTCTCTGTGAGCTTTGCTTGGGTGGTATTTGCAAAGTGGCGAAGTATTGGTGGATCAGGCTCTGAGGTTGTACAGTTCAGGAAGTTGATGACATAGAGAGCCTTGCAGAGTCTTTCAACTGGAGAGGTGATTTTTGTTCCTCTCTGTTGCTGATTGAGGACTCTTTTGAGAGTTTGATGTGTCCTTTCCACGATGGATTGTCCTGTGGGGTTTGCAGGTATACCTGTCTTGTGTTGTATTCCCCACTCACTGAAGAACTCTTTCAACTTACGAGAGGTATAGGCAGGTCCATTGTCTGTTTTGATCTCCTTTGGTACTCCCAGGGTTGCAAATGCAAGGAGAAAATGTTTTATGGTGTGCTGCGCAGTTTCTCCTGTATGTGTTGATGCAAATACTGCTCCTGAGAATGTATCAACCGATACATGCACATACTTTGACCTTCCAAAAGGTGCAAAGTGGGTTACATCTGTCTGCCACAGCTGGCAGCTGTTTAAACCTCGGGGATTGACTCCCGTCCCCACAGATGGTATCTGGTAGTTTTGACAGTTCGGGCATGTGGCAACAATAGCTTTTGCCTGATCTTTTGAAAGCTTGAACATTCTGATAAGGGCAGGCACATTTTGATGAAAAAATGAGTGTGACAACTTTGCCTGGGCAAAGATGTTAGGGACATTAGCAGTCTCTATTGCCATGGCTAAGGTATCTGCTTTCCTGTTCCCTTCTGCAATGAAACCTGGGAGGTCAGTGTGTGACCTCACATGCATTATATAGTAAGGTTGCTTTCTGTGGGAAATTAAGCGTGTTAATGTGGAAATCAATTGGTATAACTTTGGATTGGAAACCTCTTTGAGAAGAGCATGTTCTGCTCTCATAGCTATGCCAGCAACATAAGCTGAATCTGTGACCAGATTAAAAGGTTCGTCTTTGAATTTCTCAAAGGCTCTGACAACAGCTGCTAACTCCGCAATCTGTGGAGATCCCTCCACTATTTTTATGTCAGATTCCCAATTTTGGGTCTCAGGGTCTCTCCATGTCATTACCAACTTGTGGGATGACCCTGAGCCATCTGTAAAGATGGTTAGAGCTTTGAGAGGTGTCCTACTTTGGACTAATTTTGGGGTCAGATGAAATGTTACATCACGATTAAAAAGCTTATGTTTTGGGATATGCACTGAAATTTGGCCTGTATAGCTATCTAAGGCATACTGGAGACTCTCATTGGTCTGGAGCAAATGTTCCAGGTCCCCAGTGGTCATTGGCAAATATATGCATGTGAACTCACACCCTGCAAGGGAGCGGAGGCGAGTTCTAGCTTTTTTTATTAAATGTGCCATAATTTCTTGGAAGGTGGTAATTGTTTTTGTGGGTTGGTTATTTGTAAAGATCCACTCCAGGATTAGTAGAGGGTCTCGAAGTTGAGTGTCCCATTGGAAAATCAGTCCATAGAACCTAGGTGCTTTTCCCAGAATGACGAACTGGAAAGGCAGGCTGGGCTCGAAGCGATGGGCTTTGCGTGAAGACAGGGCTTCCTGGACCTTGGTGATGGCATCTCGGGCCTCTGGTGTTAGAGTGCATGGAGAGTCCAGATTCTCCTTGCCCCGAAGAAGGCTGAACAGTGGAGCAAGGTCCTCTGTTGAAATTCCTAGCAGTGGACGTACCCAGTTGATGGATCCACACAGACTGTGTAAGTCTCTCAGGGTTTTTGGGTCGTCTCGGATGGCGAGCTGTTGGGGTACGATGGTCCGTTCCCGGATCTGGAGTCCAAGGTAAGTCCATGGATTGGTGTACTGTATTTTGTCCTCACGGATCTCAAATCCTGCCTTTTCTATGGTTTCAATAGTCCTTTTAACTGCTTTGTCCAAGTACGTTTTTTCTGGTGCACAGACCAGGATATCGTCCATATAGTGATGGATGATCGCATCTGGGAATAGGTTCCGAACAGGAGACAGGATGTGAGCAACATACCACTGGCATATACTGGGACTGCACTTTAGTCCTTGAGGAAGAAAACGCCAGTGATATCTCTTGAGTGGAGCCTCTCTGTTAAGAGAGGGAACGGAGAAGACAAACCGTGGAGCGTCCTGGGGATGCAGCGGGATGCTGAAGAAACAGTCTTTAATATCAATGATAGCAAGTGTCCAGTCTCTAGGCAGCATCGATGGTGATGGCAGGCCAGGCTGAAGGGGACCCATGTCCTCGATGACCTCGTTGATTTTGCGAAGATCGTGGAGGAGCCTCCACCTGTCCGTTCCAGGCTTTTGTAGTACGAAGACTGGAGAATTCCAAGGGCTGGTGGTCTCTACGATGTGGCCTTTGGCGAGCTGTTCGTCCACAAGGGCATGTAGTGCGCGCAGTTTGACTTTAGAGAGGGGCCACTGATCAATCCAGATCGGGTCATGGCATTTCCAGGTGAGACGAGGAGTGTCTGGCAGTGCGCGCTCCTCAGTGGCCCCAATTAGAAATCCGGACTGGGAATACGTAGGGAGGCTCCCCACTGACATAAAATGTCCCGTCCATACAAGGTGATGGGGGCCCTTACCACAAATGGGCGGATGGTTGCCAACTTGCCTTCAGGCCCTTCGACGAGGATGTTGTTCTTGCTCCGCATGGAAACTGTAGCTCCACCGATCCCTGTAATCATGCCTGCCACAGGTTGTAGCTCCCAGTGTGCTGGCCATTCTGAGCAGGCGATGATGGTCACGTCTGCACGGGTGTCCAGCATCCCTGGTAGGTGGAACTTCTCTCCTCTGCAGGTAAGACCGCACTCGATGACAGGCTTACTCGGTCCCACAACTTGTATCCACATTGCTGTGGGGTTGAGTGGAAGCTGTTCCCTGTGATTCTTAGGGAGTAGAAAGGCTTGTGCGAATGGGGTACCCTTTGGAAGAAAATATGGTAAGTCTGTGCAGTACACCTGGACAGAGATTTCTTGTCCCGGGTACACTGTTTGTACTTCTGGAACAACAAATATTTCCTTTGGGCTATGGAGAGAATCACCTATAATTAGGATGTTAGAAGGACCTCCTTTTGGCCCACGTTTACCTGTGGGAACACGATAAACATTGTCATTTTTAAAGTCAATGGATAGTGCAGTTACCAGCTGACGGCGCGTTCCCTTTGGTATCGCTCCATGTGTTGGATCCTCCTCATGTGGTCTGGAATCTCCTGGGATGGTGCGTGACTGGGTCTGGATGGCCTTTGATTTGGTGTCCTTGCGTGGGGCCCCACCACGCTCCGATGGAAGTTTCCCGGACACGGCTGATAGTACTGCTGGTTTTGGGGCCTTTGGTGGAAATTGCGAGGGTACCTGGGAGGTGACCTCTCTGGACAGTCCTTTATAAAATGTCCAAAGTCTCCGCAGTGGTAGCAGCGGACCTGATCTTTAGAAGCTATTACTGCATATGCACTAGAAACTCCTTCTGCAACACCCTTAGTTACTGCTTGGGCCACTGTATCTTCAGTGGACAGGTGGCGTGTGCAGCTTTCCAGCATTTGCTCTATGGTAGGTTCTGTGTCTAAGGGTAAGGCTCTCAGAATTGCTTTACATTTTTCATTCGAATTACTCAAGGCAAGTTTACACAACAGTTCTTTTCTTGCCTCTGTGCTCTCTATCTGTTTTTCCAGAGCATCCTTAATTCTATCCACAAATTTGATAAAGCTTTCATCTATTCCTTGTTTAATAGTAGAAAAGTGTTGGGTAGGAATAGAGTCATCAGGGGTAAGAAGTAAGGAGGTTTTTGCTGCTATAGCCACGTCTTGTAATGTTGCCTTAGGTAAAGTATCAGCTTGGTCAGAGGGTTTTTGCAAATCCCCTTCACCAGCCAGCTGTTCGAGTGTAAAATTTGACTTATCAGCATCTGCAGCGTAGTTATTTGATAATGTTTTTAATTGCTTTTTCCAATGCCTTTCCCAAAGCATGTACTCGGCGGGAGAAAGGAGGCACTGGGCAATATTTTTAATATCGTGGGGTACCAGAACATGTGCTGAGAACGTAGCTTCTAGGAAATTTCTAAAAATATGTGAACTTCTACCATGTTCTGTGGCTGTATTTCTTAATTGCACAAATTCTTTATTTGTAATAGGTTCCCATGTCTTTCTAGTAGTGGCACCTCCTCTTTTTCCCTTTTTATAATCTACTGGAAAGGCAGTAATTCTCTGAGCTAATTGCCAGTCCCCTGCCTGTGTGGCTTCCATTTTTATTTTCGCCCAAGGATCTACATATTCTATTTCCAAATCAGAATCGCTGTCACTGCTGTCATCAGATGACGGCAAGTGAGAGCTGCCTTATGTTTCTTATGGCAGGCTGGAGCACCATTTGGCAGAGGTGCATGTGGCTGGGCAGGGTATAAGGCAGCACATGGCAGAACGTGGCTACAGGGAGGCAGCATGGCCGGGGTGGCCGTGCAATGCGTGATACAGCAGGCACAGGATTGGGGGGCGTGGGGAGGGGGGGGCAGAACTGAGGGAAGTCTGGGGGGTCCCAACTGGGGGCTGCGGAGCGTGGGTATGGGGGCAGGGGGTGTGCGGGATGGAGGAGGCGGCGGGACTGGAAGAGGGTGCGGCGGGTACAGGGTGGCTTGGGTCTGGGGCCGATACGTGAGCGGGCACGATTCCGGCGGCAGGCAAAGGCGCGGTGGTGGTGGGGGGCGCGGGTACGCAGGCGGGCTGGTCCGGTGCCGCAGCAGGGATGATGCCGGGGGCAGGGAAAGACGCGATGGTAGCGGGGGGGGGGGCGAGGGCGGGGGAGGGAGTGGGGGCGGGCGCGGCAGGGACAGGAGGGACGGAAAAGGGGGTGGGGGGGGGCCCCAGCAGGGTCGGGGGGAACAGGGGGAGGGGTGGGGTTTGGGTCCGTCCCGGCGGGAACTGGCGCAGATGCTCTCGGAGATAACACAGAGCAGGGAGGCGCGCAGGGTGTGTCTCCCGGGGGGAAGGCTGGGGGGAGGAGGGGGTGGGGAGGGGCCGTGGGCGCAGCGGGGTCAGGGGGGTGCGGCGCAGACGGCGGGACCCTAGGACCCAGAGGAGTGCTGGATTCCAGGGTGGAGGGGGTGTTATCTCCTCCATTAGCATTTGAAATAGGCGCTTCTGTTGAGGCAGATAAGAACTTTCCGTTTCGTTCGATAGAATTTAGCCCTGAAGTTACAATCTTTTTGTTAGTTTTTTCTACAGCTTTAGTGATAGCGTGAAACATAGGTAAAAACCGGGTTACAGAAAAGTCTTGGTTAGTTTGAAACTTATATATCGTGGTCCCAATTGTATCCCAAAAGGAGTCTAAGGTAATAGTCTGTGTATTAGTATCTGGGAAGTGGCAGAGAATCCACTTTATAAATTTTTTCAGGTTAGTTTTTGAAAGGTTACCTTTAGAAAAAGTTGTTAGAAGATAGGATTTCTAGGATTAGGGAATATAAATCTCTCTCGTTCTGGGATCGCTTAAACGTACTAAGCTTTGATCCCATTTTTCAGTTCCCACCAGCAGAAAAAAGAGAAAAAAAAGAAAAAAACTGAAAAAAAAGGACCCAAGGAAAAATATTTTTGCGCGCAAGAGAGGCTGTGTTAAACTTACACTTTTCAGCCTGTTGTGGGTCAAAGGTCTGCTGGGGGTCGTCTGCACGTCAGCCTCCACGGACACTAGCGTGCCCAGGTGTCGGGGTGCGGGTCGGCTGACCTCCTGTTCAGAAGAGTCCTTCTAAAACGGAGAGCTTCTCCTTCCAGGATTTCTGGCGAGCGGAGGCAGTGACAATTTCACGAAGAAATGCTGCTCCTCTGAAATGCCAGGTCTGGCATTGAGTTCCGCGGCCAGGGATCACGGCGGTTCAGATGTTGGCCCAGGGGCCCCTCGCTGTTCGGGCGTCCACTATGTTCGGTGCGCCAGCTATGACTGGGCTATTCCCCTCAGGGCAGAAGCCCAGCGGGGGGAATGCCGGCCGGCCAGGATAGCTCAACGAGGGTCCAGGATCGCCCAGCGGGGGGGGCTCAGGCAACCCAGGCAAGCTATAGTGATTTGCAGCTCAGCTCTTTAGTGATTTCAGCTCTTTTAGCTCGCCTGGGGCCGTCGGTACCGCCGCCACAGCAGACGCAGAGAGAGAGAGGGAGCAGCGCTGTGTGGGTTCCGCAGGGTTCTTTTATTGGGGTCTCCGCGAAGGGTCCAGTGACAGCTCTCCTCCCTCGAACCGGGCAGGGTTAGGGGTTTTTATACCTTACAGGGGTATTGAAAACTGTCCAATAGTAAGGGTCAGGGGAAAAGTGACCTATGGATATACAGGGAGATAACAGGGTCCGAAAAGCGGAAGAGAGGGGCTTCTAAAACCTTAGTCATGCTGACTTTGGTATTTCCTAGTTCAGGCTTCTGATCGCCAGGGCCTTGCAGGCCTTGTGCCTGCTACACTGCTCTTTATCCTTATTCAGTCTTTTGTTGTATTTTGTTAAGGTTTAATAAACCTTTAAAATTTTAAAAATGAGCATCATTTCTTACATTGGGAATTGGTTAGCTGCTTTCTGTGTGTGATTCTCTGCTCTCGTTTCTTCCCTTCCTGCGCTCTCTGCTCTTTGTGTGTTCCTTTGTTTTTTTATTTTACTTTGTACTTCTTTCTCCAGCTTCTTGAGCATGTAATGATTGTTGGCAAGAAGTGTGCTGTTTACCTGGGCCTGACCAATAGATTCCAGATGGTTGTGGATGAAGGGCCCAAGGGTGGGCAGTCTGTCTATCACATACTGGGAGACACTGTGTGGGTTGCTTGCTTGAAACATTTCAGGTACCTGTGTGTGGGGAAATGAGAGTTTGAGCCTTGCTCTGGGGAGGCGATACCCTCCCTGCATACCTTTCCCCCCAGCCCATATTCCAGCTCTGCAGTGATCACCAATCACTGGTACACTGAAGGCAATGCTACAGACCCCGCCTCTGGAGTCCCTAGCCCAGCTCCTAAGTGTCCAGATGACCAGAAGTCCCACGTGGTGGAAGGGCCCAGGAAAAGTGAAAGGGTACTTAAACGAGACACGAGGGAAGCACGTCTTGACCCTATGTCCTCTTGGAATTTCTATCAGCTGAACACCGCTGGAACCAGGACTGGCAGCTATGTTTGTTCTTTTCTCTTTTTCTCTTTCTTCTTAATTCCCTCTTCTTAGGATTTTGAGTAATTTAAAATTGGGTGGACTTAGAATTTATTAAGTTAAATGGGCTAAGTTACTGCATTGAGAAGTGCTATATGTTCCTTGTATGCTGCTCTAAACCTTTTGCCAACATTCTTTGATTTTCTAAAGCTGCCAGTAAAGGGGTTTTTTTGTTTTGACTTCTTGAGAATATCTTGTCTGTATTTCTCCTGTGCGCCTAGCTCAGAGTACATGAAACATGATAAGGATTTTTAAGTGTCTCATTGAGTGAGTTTTGTGGCCTTACATTTTAATTGGCACGGTTGAGCAAAGTACTCTTGGGGTGACCAAGAGGTATTTTATTTGGATAAAACTGCTCATCACAGATTAAAGGAGAAATTAATTTTTGGTCAAAACTGATATTCTCCAGCAGAAAGGTCATGGAATCCCGAGTAAAATCTGACCTGAATTTCTCTCCACTTATAGAATTGCTAAAAGTTTATAAAGATTGTCCAGACCCAAGCAGAGAGATGTGGGCTGTGAGGAATTGGCACAATCTTCAGTTGTTTGCTGAGAAAATAAAATATTTGCCAACAGAAAATCAAACAAAAAAACTTTGTAAAGGGAAAAATTTGGTTTGTGCATTGCTGGAGGTGCCTTTAATGGCTGCCCAGAAAGAGATGCACAGCTGCCAAGCAACAGGACAGATGTGATTGCCTCATTGACTGAGCTAACTAAAACATTAGAAACTAGCCTGAAGGCAGAGACCACTACCCAAGTATGGAGAAGATACAGAATGCTGAAAGGAGGGTTGTGAACCTGAGAAACTGGCTGTCTTTCCAAGGAGAGAGAATTGCAATTGCAAATTGCCCGTGTGGCTGGAGACCTGGACAATGAGGTGGGATTTTCTAGCCTCAGTAAAGAGGTGGATCTTCTTAATCCTGATGTCACCTCCCTCCACTCTCCAGAGGAGGGGTTTTACTTTGTAAGGACAACCCTCCCCTCACCTTACCTCATGCTCCTGATGCCTTGTGAAGGTTGACGTGCAACAAAGATTAGATGGAGTTAAAGAATAAAGTAGGTATTTATTAGAAGGCCTCAATGGATACACCTTGGGCAGTACAAGAATCCAGCCAGGGCTACACCCAAGATGAACCCAAAATGGTCACAAATTGGACAACTGGTCAAGGGGTCTGACAGTTTTATAAGTTTTGGTCCATTTGCATATTGGGGTTAATTGTCCAAATATAGCTTTAGATTATGAAGTCCCATCCTTCTTGTTTTTCTCTCTTCAGTCTGCTGTTGTTTATGCTCTTGGGCCTGAGATTTGGATCCTTCATCCTTGGTCCCCAGCTAGAGAAGGAATTGTTTTTTCTACTTAGTCTGTGAAGAGATCTTAATATTCCCTAATATGAATCTCAGAACTACACACTAAAGCAGTACAGAATCTGAAAAATATAAAAGCTAAAACCTGAGGCATCATTTCTCTCCTTTAGAGGTTCGACAAGGCCTTTACCTTACGGGGTCTCTCTTCTAAATATTTACTAAAAATAGGTATTTAATAACAGATAAATATCTAACAATAACAAACAACCATTAACATAAACATCTAATAATAAACATATAATAACATATAAATATCTAATAGTAAATAAACATCTAATACTGGATAAATATGTAATAACAGCAAATATATAACAGCAACTGTCTAATAATACATAAATATCTAATAATATTAATACTAAACAATAATAGTAATAAACATCTAACAACAGCAATGCTTTGCCCAGTCA
This sequence comes from Passer domesticus, assembly GCF_036417665.1. Lineage (NCBI taxonomy): Eukaryota > Metazoa > Chordata > Aves > Passeriformes > Passeridae > Passer > Passer domesticus. Next base: position 9,356,579 of record NC_087511.1, on the reverse strand, counting down.
GGTATCATGCAAAGAAGAATAATGATTATTGTGAGCAGTTCTTTGGACACAGAAGGGGAATCATTTAAAACAGGTTTCCATCTGCATCAGTCTCTATTTTTACAGTTGTTTCAGGAGAAACTTTCTTAACTCTGGAGTAGTGAACCCAGGGTCTTTTGCTAGTGACTTTGACTTTGGTGAGGGTGGTTAGCAGAACTTGGAATGGTCCTCTCTACTTAGCTTGTAGAGGATCACTATCCAACTACTTAACATAGACCCAGTCTTTAGGTTGGAAGAGATGTGTAGGTGTGTCTAGTCTTATGGGTTTGGATAGTATAATGTAAATCTGGAGCTTCTGTAATGTGGAACTTAAAGCTATTAGATACTTCTGCAAATCAAGTTTCCCCTTCATGTGAATTTCACCTGGAATATGTGGAATCTGATATGGCCTGCCATAAACTATTTCATAGGGACTGATGTTATCTCTTTGCCTCAGTTGTATGCAGATTCTCAGTAAAGCTATAGACAAGGCTTGAATCCATGCCATGGATATTTCTTGACAAATTTTGCTAATTTGTGTTTTGAGAGTCCTATTCATACACTCAACTTTACTACTCGCTTGGGGTCTATAAGGTGTATGTATATTCTAAGAAATTCTCAAGACCTGGCTAACTTCTTTAACCACTGTTGCAACAATGTGTTCTCCTGTCTGATGCCATCCTCAAGGGAACTTTGAACCTTGGAATTATATGATTGAGCAAAACTTTCACCACTTCCTTGGCTGTGTTAGTGTGACAGGTAAGCTTATGGTTATCTACTAAAGGTGTCAACTAATGCCAGTACCAGTATGTACCAGTATCCCTCTTTGCGTGGTAACTCCACAAAATCTATTTGCCAGTAATCTCCAGGAAGATCTCCTGTTTTTGTTACTCTTAATGCAACTCTTTTTCTCATGTCAGGGTTCTTTTTACAGCAGATTTCATATTTGCTCGCAACTGATTGTATAATATCAGTTATTCTTTTTCTTATTATTACATTTTTTAGATGTTTCAGAAGATTTTCTACCCTGAAATGTGTGTTTACATGTTCTCTCTGAGCTAGCTCCCAAAGGATCAGGGGTGGGACTACCACCTGGTTTGCTGGTGTAACAGCCCATCCACTTTCTGTGATCTCAGCTTTTAGAAACTTAATTAGTTTGTGGTCTGCTTGTTCATATTTGGGGTGAACTCTGACAAATCAATCTCTTTTTGTGGAATTTTTGTGAGAATACCATTTTCTGAAATCCCTCTTGTTGCTTTATGAGCAAAGTGATTTCCTAATTCTGGAGTGGTTTTCCTTTTTTGCTAACCTCTACAATGCATGATAGCTACTTCTGCAGGTTTTTTAATGCTCTGTAAGAGGGCAAGTATTTGTTCAGCATGTTTGATTTGATTACCTTGAGCATTCAGAAGTCCTCTCTCCTTCCAGATGGCTCTATCGGTGTGGATAAAACTAAATGCATCTTTAGAGTCAGTCTATATATTTACATATATTATATGTAAATATAAATATTTTTCTATTTTTATATATATTATGAGGTGCTGTGCTAGTACTCCCAGAGCCACATTCAGTCTGTCATGTGTGAAAAGTTCAAAACGTTCAGTTAAGTCTGGCAGCCTCAGTGCTGGAGCAGACATTACAGATTGTTTCAGCTATTTAAAAGCTGCTTTAGGTTGTAAAGACTGAATTTGTATATCAAGGGGAAGATGAGGATGTTAAAAATAGGTTAGAAACTGTTGTAAAATAGTTGATAGATTGTTAAGCATATACTGTTTGTTTGGTTATGGTAAAAGGGGTTAAAAGGGTAGTTATAAGAAATACGATACTCAAGGTACCATAATACACCTAAGTAAAGTGCACCACCCCCCAAGCGAAACCAGCCAGCCTGGACAGAACTGTAATGGGCCAATCAAGCCCCTTAAACCTTCATGCAAATGAAGGATCCAAAAAGAAACCAGTCCAAAGGGACAAAAAACAGGATAAAAAGGGGCATCTGACCCACTGAATTTGTGCAGCTCCACCTGGAACATTGGGGACATCTCTACAGAAGAAGACCCAGCGCTGGCACTGCAGCATCCTCAACGGGAAGGCTCCTGCTCGGCCTGCAGGCTCCCATGCTTTAGGCCTTTCTTTTAATTAGAATAAATGCTGAAATCACATTTAGTACCAGGAGTCTGGTCCCATTTTTAACAAGGAGGCAGAGCCCACTGTAACAACTAAACATCACCTTACAGCACTGTGGAGCTGGCTAACCTGCAAGAAAAATATAGTCAATATGCAAAACAAACTGAAATGGAGTCGGTTTCAAGAATTTTGCTCACAGGTGAAGGTAGGATGAGGCTTTTGGAGGAGGAGTTCCACAACTTTTCAGGCCCTGGTATATTTTTAACAATGCACATAGCAGAGAGCCTTGGTCTCTCACTCAAAGGGCAGCATATTGGGTGGGAGACCTGTCTGAGAGCGGAGAACCCATCTCTATCCCCACTCCAACATTGGGTAAACTCACTGAAAGTGTGCAAAAGGCTGGTTGCCTCCAATTAATACACGATAGGCAGCTAGTAGCCTGTCAGATGCCCCCTCCCCCCCATGTTGTTGCTCGCTAACCCAGATAGGAAGAATCCCCTCATCAAAGGTCTGCCTGACTTGTTGTTTTGCCTTGAAAGTAAACTGGTGGGAGAAATGAACCCTGCTCAATTACCTTTGGAGAGATTTCTGATCGGAGTTCCAATTTAATAAAAAAGATTACAATAAATGCAACGATACACAGAAAACTGGCTTAAACCCTTAAAGTCAGAGTACAACCTTGCACCGTGTTGGTCAGGGTGGTGGCTGCAGTCCTGTTTAAGTGATGGATGCAGTTGAAAGCTGTGGTCTTGTGGAAGTTCTGGTCCTCCTCTGGATCTGTCCAGTGGTGAAGATGGTGTCCCAAGCCTCCAATTATATATACTTAGGCTCAGGGAGGAATGCTCAGTACCTTTCCCAGGGTGGGGAGTTTCACAATGTAATGATGTAATCTTATGAGTCATAGGATATTTTTGTGAGTTCTTGATGGTCTAAGCTGTTGCAGCTGCCCATTATGCTGGTGCCATTGAGTCCATTATGGCCTATTAGCAGAGATGACCTCCTCAGGATGGGTGGGACTGTGCTGATGCTTTCCTAGAGGGGACTTATCACAGCTGAGTCATTGGTGTGAAGTAAAAGAAACACCACCCTGCCTATCAGGGTTTGCCTCTTCTTCCTTATCTAATTTAACATCCAGCTTGTATCCTGAGAAGTCAGGTGTGCACTGGGCAGCTACTGCAAATGACCCATCATTAACAGTTGGTCAGAAATTATGTTGAGGGGAGTAGAATACATAGTTTGTTTGTGCCCACATTGGCATTCTCCTTTTGTAACCAGGACACTCATTAAAGCTTTATGTCAACCAATTGCAAGAGCTGCTCATACAGCACAAAGGGGACCTGATCTTATGTTGTAGGGTGTGGCAGGACGTTCCCCCTAACACAGAAGGTCTTATCTGTTCTGTCCATCAGCTGGTGCGATAATTCCAGGCATTCTCCCCCTTCACATGAATGGGTGAATTAACCCAGGCCAGAAGCCTCTGGAGAAGGAGTTATCTCTGACACCAGAGAGATGGGATACAATAAACACCCCCACTGACAAGGAACAGCTTGCTTTGAGAACAAGATGTGGGGAGACAAACTGGAATTTCTGACTGACAGACACTTCACTTTACAAACTATAAAAGCTACACAAACTTTCATAGAGGCAGAAGTCTCCTACATACACCCTGGAAATGTGTAGGACTTCTCCCCGATGTCTGGATGCAAATTTCCCGGTTACTTTTCTGAAATTGAAGGAAAAGACTTTATGTGTACTCCATCATCAATTAGGTGGTAAGTTACATTAACTCCTAATCTATACTATTTCTTTGCTAGCTGTAATATAAGTACCTTTTATCGTGCACTGTATTTGTATTTTTTTATCTCCTAGTAGTTATTTTTGTTTTATCCTGTGTAGTAAGTAGTCTGTTTAAAGTCTTCTGTCTATTAATCTTGTGTCTATTCAATAAATAATTCATTTTGTAACAGACCTTGGGAGTGAGAGCCATTTGGGGGGCAGCCTGCCTCAAAGAGTTACTGACAGAAATCTGAGTCAAAGACAGGACTTGTCTAATCTCTCACCCCATTCGTAAAAGGGGAAAATAGCAGAGGAGTTGGTAACTTATTGAAGGCAGGTGGCATTTATTGGAAATGAAGTGAAAAAACAGCCTACTGTCTGGACAGCAGAGCTGAGGGGAAACCTTCTTGATTCAAAGAGCAGGACCAAGGAAGCAAACTCTTAAGAAGCCACCTGTGGAGGGAGGGATTGGAAAATGGTATCCCTCAGGAACTGATGGATAAACAGCCAATCCAGAATTTATAAATATTGGTAAAAATGTAGAGGCAAAAGGATAAGAGCCCCCGGAAGGGAGGCTGTCCTGCTCTAATACCTTAAAAGTCAGTGGTCCTTACAGCTCCATTAGGAGAGCCAAATACAGCTTGTGCTGAGATGTTGGTGTGAAAAATGCGGTTCACTCTTGAAATAAATGGGCAGGAGATCTTTCTCCTTTTTAATGCCTTTATTAAGAAGAATCAGCTCAGGTGGGGAGAAATCGACGGGTTGCGCCCTCGCCGCCGTTGCTCCCAGGCGTGGCACGAAGGAGGAGGATGACGCAGTTTTGTCCGCTGGTCTGCAGACAGAACTGGGGACTCTGTCCTCACGGGAGAGCCGTGGAGTCCTTGGCTTGTTTGTTTAAAAACCCGGGGGGGGTCTCTTTAATCAGTTTCTTTTCAGGTTAGGGTGAGAAATAAAAAGATCCAAGCAGGTACGGGACTATGCTCCCATCCTTAGACGTCACTTTAAGTCACTTGTTGGCTCGTGATTTTAGGGGTTTTTCTTATAAGAACTGTAAAACTGTAAAAACCCAGGGTGCACTGCATTTCTTATTTGCATACTGGCTCCGATGTCACTCCTATTTTCTTTACCTCGGAGGGGTCTGTCCTGGCAAGTGGCCAGCATCAGGGAAACAATCAGTTAATCACCGGCCATTAACAGGTATTCGAAGAGCTTTTCTTCGGCAGCGAAACCAAAGGAGTCTGACCCGGTCTGGCTTGGTTTTTTTAACTCTGAAACTTAAAAAAAATACAACTTTCTATTCATAACAACTCTCCTGGTAAAACTTGAAAGTTTACTAAAGGACAATAGGATATACAAATAAAGCAAAGTTTAACAGTTCGGTGTTTGGTATTCAGCCAAGAGCACACTCGCTATTTATTTTACCTTTTCTATTGCATCAGCCTATTGCATAATCGTAAACAGTTATGAATATTTAAACTTTTCCTCAAACTAGTTTATATGTTTCAAGAACTGTTTAGCATGGCTCCTCCTTGGGTCTGCCTTTTTAGAGCATGTGCATTTCTTGGCTGTGGTTTTAGTCCATTCTTGCTATCACCTCCAGCTTGGGCTTTGGCCCATACTTTCTACAAATGATAGGTGCTGATAGTTGGCATGTCAGTTGCAGGGGTCTTCATCATACGTTCATTGGATGTTATTCCAACCAAGCAGGCAGTTGAATTACCACAAGCATAACTATATCAGCTATTTCACTACTATGTCTAAGTTTAGTTAACAGCAGAAATAAAAAATATATCTTTATTGCAAAGTTACTTTAACATTATACATATAGCATCCATTTTAATATTTGTAAAAAGCCAATATTATAATATGTATTTATAACAATCCCCCCTCTCCTTTTTTATAAATAATTTGGCTTGAGCAATAATTCTTCTTTTCCAACCTCTATTATTTGCTCATTTTTTGCACAAATCAATTTTGCTTCTTTAAAGGGGTCTTCTATATTATTTTGTTTCTTTAACACCATGATCTTTTGTGCCATTCTGGATGTAGCCAATTTTGTGTCCATAGGCATTGTTACCACTTGCATGCCTTGGACTATGCTGGTGATTAGCTGAATAAAACAGGGGATCAAGCAAGGAAGAAATATCAAACCTGCTGTAGCACATAAAAGGAAGAAGCCTAGCTTCTTCCACCATTCTATTCCAAATACTCTATCTCACTAGCTAGTTTTTAACATTGATTCCCATTTTTGGACTGGTACATGGGCTATTTTTCTGATATTCTTGGCTATATAAAGGATGGCTTCCCCGTTTCCATCTATTTTCAAACAGCAATCTGATGTATTAAATTTTCTACAAACACCCCCTTCTTCAGCTAATAAATAGTCTAAAGCAAACCTATTCTGATACACTGCAGCTCTCATTTGGCTTTGTTGTCTTGATATTAATTCTATTGCCTGAGCAGTTTTCTTTGTCATTATCTCGATAACTGCTTGGAGTCTTATGATTCATCATATAAATTAGGCTTTGATATCCCCAACTCCCATTGTGTGCCCAGGTGACTGGCCCATATATTTCCACTATGCATTCGGGGGGGCCATTCCTCATCTCCCCATTTTTGAAATCCTCCAATCAATTCCATTTTATTTCTTTTTAGGTCCTCATAAACTGGTACTCCTAATTGATCTCTATCTGGTCCTGTGTCTTAGTTTGGAAAGACAGGTGTCTGCTAAGGAAGGCAGGAACCTCCCCTGAAATGGAAAATGTAAACCCCCTCCCTCCGAATTGTTATAATTTTGAAATTAAGGGGGGCTCTCAGGCAAAGATATGGGAGCAGGAATAACAGTTCTTTATTGGGGAAGAAAATTTTAAAAAAAATAAACAATGCAGTAATACAAAACAACACTGACAGAGTCAGAATATGACCTGACACCCTGTTGGTCAGGGTGTTGGTAGCAGTCCAATTTAAATGGTGGCTGCAGTCCTCCTGGAGTGTCAGGTGTGGCTCTGTTGAAGCAGTGATCCTGTAGAAAGGGTGTAGTCTGCCTCTGAAGATCCAGTGGTGGTGTAGATGGGCCTGGTCTTCCTCTGGGAATCCAGTGGAAAAGGCAGCTGCTCCTCTGGGAATCCAGAGGAAAGGATGTCTTGGTGTCTCAAAATCTCAGATTATACCTAGGTAGGAATGCTTGGTTCCTCCCCCTGGGCAGAGCATCTAGCAGTGGGATGATGAATTTTTATCAGTCATGCAGTGGGACTCAATGGCCCATTAACAGAAGGTATCTCCCCGGAGGGAGGATTGGTTTGTGGAAGAGATAAAGAAAACTGCCCAATTAACAGAAGATAACTGCCACACCTCTAAGAGATGGCAATTAGAATACACACATTACCTTGCAATCTAGGACAATGTTGTTCTTCCACCTTCAGGAGTCCAACTGCAGAAGGATTGTCTGACAGTCTAGGCAAGGTGTTTAATTGCTGAATGCACTCTGCCTCCATAGCAGCTATCCCAAAAGCCCACCTGAGCCTTTTTGAGTCTTTGAAATAGCCGTTCCAGAGGAAGTCTACGCCCAGAATACACAGGGCCTCTGAATCAGTCACAATCAGATGTTTCTACCACTCCTTCCCAGTCAGGCTCACCTCGGATTCCAACATGGTCAACTGCTACAATCCCCCTGTCACATCAGCAACAGAAATGAGTTCTGCTCCCACATGTCCCAATGGCATTGGGGTACACTGCGCACCAGTATCGACTAAAGCTTCATATTTCTCTGGCTCTGATGTGCCAGGTCATTGGATCCACACCATCCAAAAGACACTGTGGCATTCACATTCTCTGAAAAAATTCCTTTGCCCAGGATTTTTCTCCTGGGAAGCTGAGAGGCCTGAGAGAAAAGGAAAACAATTCTTATCTCATTTGCTTCTCCTGTGTTGTGCTCATGTGTGGAATGTATTTGGAGATTGTTTAACCACAGGTGATTGTTTGATTGGTCTCTGGTGTGAGTTGTTTTGACTCATTGGCCAAGCTGTGTCAGGACTCTGGAAAGAGTAATGAGTTTTCATTATTAACTTTTTAGCATTGAGTAAGTATCTTTTCTGTATTCTTTAGTATAGTATAGTATAGTATAGTATAGTATAGTATAGTATAGTATAGTATAGTATAGTATAGTATTCTTTAATATAATATAGTATAATAAAGTAATAAATTAGCCTTCTCAGAACATGGAGTCAGATGCATCATTCCTGCCTTTGTCAGGCTGCCCTGCAAATACAATAAGACACGATTTTCCCATGCCTCTACTTGGCTAGACACAGGGACCCTCTAGCCCTGGTTATCTTTTCCTCCCTGGGCATACATTCTAGAATTGCCTTCAAAGGGATCTAACATATCGTCCTCCCTTCTGTTATACCTGGCAGCTCAGTAATGGGAGGCTGAGGCTACCTTCACTTTAGCGGAACTCCTTTGGTTAGTGTTTTTGTCCTTGAGTTGACGCACCCATGCTGCCAGGACAGAAGTGGGTTTTCCATCCCACCTTCTCCTGTCTTCCCCATGGTCTCACAGGAAGAATCAAAGGTCAGTCCATGGGGTGTACCCCCTTTCCCTAGCTGGGGGACATGGGGCTCTGACTTTGGGGCCTGTGACTTGCACTGGTGCTACATGGGAACTAATCCACTGTCTCTTGGTTGTCCTCAGCATTAATTGTTGCAATGAAGGTGATATATTTGGATGGCCCTAGATTTGCCAAGTTCTACATTTGCCCTATGCACCTGACTTTGTCAGGGTCATTATCATGCCGTCTGTTCCTTCCAAAAAGTATCTCTAGTACTACTACTTCTCTCAGCTGTTTGATCCCGTCCTTAATGGTCTTTCAGTGCATTCTATGATGATACTCCTGTATTCTGTCTCTGTGAACAAACTTCTCTCTTAGACTCGTTAGAAGCCACTCCCAGAGAGAAAGAGGCCCTGGCTTCCTCACAAATATCTGATCAATCCCTACATTTGATCAACACTCGCATCCTGGGTCAAGGACCCCAAATTCCTTGCCTTGCCACTATCCAGTTGCACACCTGGACCCACAAGGTCCCAAGCCCAAAGTAACCAGGTTGAGTAAGCCTTGCCCTCCTGTTTCACAGTCTTTTTGCAGATTATGGAGACTATCATACGACAGGGACTCAGTGACCATTTCAGTCTCCAGCTCTCCTGCTGGTTGTGAGGCCCCTGCTACCTCATCCTCATTAACTGGGCATACTGATTTGGTCTTATACTTCCTTCTCTACACAGGGGTGACTGCTGCTGGCTGTGACTGCCCTTGTGGTTCAGCTGGAACCTGGATGGTTGTAATGTTCGTGGGTTCCACTGCTGCACCATCAGACTCTCCCTCTTTGAGGCAGGGACAAGGTTTCCCACCAGCTGGGAAAGTGTATTCTCTCAGCTTCTGGCATATTTCCTCCAATACCCCTATCCAATCCCACTGGTTCATTTCTGAGGTGGGCTGTGGGGCAGTGTCAGGCTCTAGGACAGCATCCCTAGTTGCTGAGGTAGACATGAGAGTAGTTACCCAAGACAATCTCACCTTATCTCTTAATGCTAAAAAGAATAGGCCTATCAGCAACAACAGCCACTGTATGATATCATTAGCATTTAGAGATTTGAACCCTTCGAAAGCTGTTGGAGTAGGCTTAAAGAAATGAGTGAAAGGTTGGTGTTGGAACCCTCTATGCTGAGAATTTTAGACTTTCTGTGCTGACAGGCACTGGCCCCCAGGAGAGCACTGCATTTGACCTGAGGCTGTGGAACCAGCTTCCAAAATTGATTGATAGAACTGGGATTATGGGTGTGTAGTCTGAATAGAAGTGTGTAATATCACAGGGTGGAAAACTTAGAGTTTGGGGTTTTAGAATATACTAATAAATATGAAGCAAGATGGAGGTTTTACGGTAGAAACAGGTTGTTCTTCTTTACCTTCTTCCTTCTTCTCCACCTTCTTCCTTCTTCTTCATGGGTTTGGGTGGTTTTATGTAACTGGACAGAAAAGTCCCCAGTATGGACTTCGAAGGATTAGTTATTGGGTTAAAAGGAAAATTAATTTAGATATAATTTCTTAATTGGATAGTTTAGACCTTGTAACAAGAGATAGTCAGCCATTTTGTGCCTCGCTAATGAAAGACTGCAGAACTCACTGCTGTGAGACTGTAACATTGATAAGAAATAATAAACACCTGAATCTGAATGAGAACTATCATCTCAAGTGCCTTCAATCCCAACCTCCACAGCGGTAGAAAAAGGAAGCCGAAAACCAGCAGGTTGGGAGAAAGCTTCCCAGGGTGTTACTTCCTCACAATGGGTACGATTACTGATGAAACCCCAAAAACATACACTTAGTCTGTGTTAGCCATGTAGCCATGTGCCTGCTTTCCAGAGTGTGTTGGTTTTGCACAGCCTGGTTTTTGGTAGTGGGAGAGGGCCACAGAGGTGGCTTCTGCAAGGAGCTGCTGGAAGCTTCCACCATGTCCGGCAGAGCCAATTCCTGATGGCTCTGAAGATGGACATGCTGATGGCCAAGTCTGGGGCAATTAGCATGGTGGTAACATCTATGTAATAACATATTTAGGAAGAAAATCAAAACAAAGTACACACTCAGTTTTAATTCCATCTAGAGAAGAGGAGGAGGTGAGGACATGTGAGGGAAAACAACATGGCAACTGCAAGAGCAGCGGAGAAGGAGGCGGAGGAGGAGCTCCAGGTGCCAAAACCAAGATACCTCTGCAGGCTGTGGTAAAGCCCATGGTGAAGCAGGTTGCCCCCCTGTAACCCATGGAGATCCACTGGGGGATGAAAAGATCCACCCACAGCCTGTGGGGGAGGTGCCCACACTGGAGCGGGTAGATGCCTGGAGGAGGCTGTGATCTAGTGGGAGACTCAGTTGAGAGAGGGGGGCGCTGCTTCCAGGCTAGAGCAGCCTGTCCTTGGAGGACTGCACCCTGTGGAAGTGACCCACGCTGCAGCAGTTTGGGAGGACTGTCTGCCCATGGGAGGGACTCACATTGCCACAGTTTTGGGAGAACTGCTGCTCGTGAGATAAGACACATGCTGGAGAAGTTCACAGAGAACTGTCTCCCATGGGAGGGACCCCACGGTCTCACAAGGAAGGACTCCTCTCCCTGTACTGTGGAAGAAAATCTCGGTGATGAACTGACCAAAACCCCCATGCCCTGTCTTCCTGCGCTGTCGGTGGGAAGGAGGGAGGGGTTGGGGGAAGAAAAGGTGTTTTAAGGGCTTATTTTACTTCTCATTATCCTAGTCTGATTTTGTTCACAATAAACTCACTTTGAACCTCTAAGGTGAGCCAGTTCTGCCCTTGGAGTGTTTTCTCCCAGTCCTTAACTCATGAGGCCTTTATTTAAAATTTTTTTTTCCTCTCCTCTGCCCAGCTGTTGCAGGGGAGGGTGAGGGAGCGACTTTAGTGGGTTCCTGGTATTCGACCAGTGTATCAAACCACAATAAAGGAAAAATCCGTTCATTCCTCACTTTATTGACCCATTGTGCAAATTGGATAACAGCTACAGTAGCCTTAGTCATAGGACTCGTGTATTGATAAGGAACAGCAAATGGGAAAAATATAGCCGCAACCATGTGCCACCCGAAACAGGGTAAACTAGATCACATGGTGACGCCTAATGAGGTTTCTATATTCAGCACACAAAAATTAAGTTATCCAGGAACTGTTATTCCTTTTTCACCCTTTCCTCTCGATGCCCTCAGGCCCCACCATTGGGCACCAAAATCTGTCTTGGTTTGAAAGACAGGTGTTTGCCAAGGAAGGTGGGAACCTCCCTTGGTATGGAAAAGTATGACCTCTACCCTCCTAATTATTACAACATTTAGAAATTAAGGGGCTTTCAGGCAAAGATATGGGAAAAGGAATAACAGTTCTTTACTAGTATGTGTATGTATAACAAGGCAAACAAACAACAATAATGACAACAACAACAAACAAAACCAGAAAAACCCAAAATACAGTCTCTTAGTGCTGTTTAAGCAATTTCCCATTGGTTTAGTTATGGTCACAGCCGGCAGGGGCGCTGGTGGGCTCCTGGCCAGGCAGGGCAGGTGCAATGATTCCCCCCAGCTACAGGGGGCGTGTGGCACCACCTCTGAGACCACATGGTTAATTGCTGGGCTACTGTGCAGAGGCGACCCATATGGGGACCCCACATGTTGTCTCTGGACCTCCTCAAACGGCCACAAAAGAAAAAAAAAAAAAATTAAGCAGTCTTGCAGCACAGGAAAACTGCAGCAGAGTGGGATCTCAGAGTGCAACACATGTAAGTGGCCACAGCAACGCCTTGCGGGCAGAGGGTCCGGCGAGAGCCAGTCCTGATGTTTTGGCACCACATGCACTGTTCCTGAGCTCCGAGCGGTCAGGCAGCAGGGAAAATGGCAAACACTTTCCTCCCCTGATCCTGGAAACTGGACTCCCCAAAAGCCCAGCTAAACCTCTGGGGTAGTCCCCTCACCTTTTTTTCTCCCATTATCACCTGCAACCTGCCCCCAACCAGGGCCATTTCAATGGAATGTTGTGACACCCAGCTACATATTTTGTTTCCTAATTGCCTCCATTTGACTCTCAAGAAATGCATTGTCCTTCTTCCAGATAAGTAGGTGGGAGAAAATTCACTGCAAAAACCTAATGCCCGAAAGATAGGCTGGAAATATATCCTCATAGATGACATCTATAAAGCAGGTATTTGTTTATTGCAGCGCTGGTGGTGAGGGGTGTTATAAATGACAATATTGTATTGGTTTTTGCATTTATGTATTAGCTTTTGCATATTATTATTAATCACAAAAATGTTGATATGGTACAATTTATATTTCCTTGTAACTGCTTTTTAGTACAGTATAATCTGTGAGTTTATGTATGCACCATACAGCTTATATAAATAGTAAATAGTAAAATGATAAATATATCTTAGATTGTAGCACAATATTAGAAACTATGTGATGTTAAAATGTTTTTATGTAACTAACTCAGAGACTGGTGTAAGATAATTAAGTAGTTCCTTGCATTTGTACACTATCTGAGTAATAATATAATGGTGACAAAAACCAGAACCCAATGTAATGACTTCTTGTTATCAGGGAGTGTAAAAACAATAGGATGAAACCATGAGAAGAAATAAAATACATTGATTTAATCTGAAAGATGGCGTGCAGACAAGTCAAAGGTTAAAACCAAGCAAAAATTCATGGAACACCTAAGCTCACAAGAATGTTTGAATATGTATAAACTCTTATGAATATGCATGTACACTCTGTAATATAACAGTATATAGAGGACATTGTTTTAAGCTAACAGTGTGCTTTTGGCAGATAGCCAAGCACACCAGCGCTGAATTTTACCCCTTTTATCCCTTATTAAACTTTTAAAAAAATTTCTAAAGAGTGAAACTTGGTTTTCACAAGGGGATAGTTCCACCTAACTCATCCACCTTTGTCAAGTGCTGTGGTTTATTTATACAGTAAGTATTGCTTAGTGTTACTATGTCACTATAACATTATCATATAAATGCTGGAACTAATTTACGTAGTATGATCTCGGTTATTAAATAAGTTTTTTTGCACTGCGTTTGCACCTTCCCAATTTGGGGGTCATCGGTGAAATAAATGGGCAGGAGATGTTTCTCCTTTTTAATGCCTTTATTAAGAAGAATCAGCTCAGGTGGGGAGAAATTGACATGTCGCGCCCACGCCGCCGCTGCTCCCAGGCGTGTCACGGAGAAGGAGGATGATGCAGCTTTGTCCACTGGTCTGCAGACAGAGCTCCGGATTCTGTCCTCACGGGAGAGTAGCAGATTCCTGGCTTTTTTGTCTAACACCCCGGGGCGTCTCTTTAATCAGCATCTTTTCAGGTTAGGGTGAGAAGCAAAAAGGATCCAAGCAGGTACGGGACTACGCTCCCATCCTTAGACGTAGCTTAGGTCACTTGTTGGCTCATAATTTTAGGGGTTTTTCCTGTAAAAACTGTAAAAATTCGGGGTGCAATGCATTTCTCATCTGCATACTGGCTCTGATGTCACTCCTATTCTCCTCGTACCTCGAGGGTCTGTCCTGGTGTCCCTCCCTGGCAAGCGGCCAGCATCAGGGGGACAATGGTTAATCACCAGCCATTAACAGGTAATTGAAGAACTTTTCTTTGGCAGTGAAACTGACTTACAACAACTGGTCTGACTTGTTTTTAACTCTGCCACCTAAAAAAAAAATAGATAGCTTTCTATTCATAACAATTGGGGGTCTTTGATGAAGGCTTCCAAGATCTTTGCGTTTGAACTTTTCAGCTCTGTCTTCAGAGTGAAATGGAGGTTTTGGGGGTTCACTTAAGTTAGCAATATGAATTAAGCATTTAAATTTTAGCTTGTAGAATTATGTGTTTAACTTTTTACTTAAGAAACCTCTGCCATGGTACAAAGGGCATAGGAAAATGCAAATTTCTGAAGCTTCCTGCAATAAAGAACAATACCAGGAGAAGACCAAGGAATGCAGAAACCCAGATAAAGGGGCTCCTCTGTCTCCAAGCTGATCAAAATCAACAGATGTACTCAGATAAGCACCAAGGGAACAAAGCGCATGCACAAAGGAGAAAGTTCAAAAGTTCAAACATGAGGAAGACCATGGCCTTCAGCCTCAGAGACCGCCAAAGACCCCCATGAGACCACCACTGTAGACAAAAAAACACATCAGAAGGGCGTGGATCTAATTACCATGTGAAGTGAGGACAGGTGGGGTCAGGGGTTGAATATGCATGGTAAGGTTGTGCAATGTAATGTATATGGAACACCTTTGTGAATAAAGATGTGGCTCAGACCAGGGCTTGGGGCACAAGTTTTCACCAGAGCTATCTCGCTTGTGCCGGGTGGGCGCTGACAATACATACCCACTTCATAACTATATCAGGTTGTGGAGTCTATTTATTCTGCGTATCCCTTCAAGAGCATGCACAGTTACAGTTTTCCTTGGTCTTTCTGGTCCTAACCGGTCTAAATTCTTTATTTTGTGGCTAATTGGCTTTGCACTTGCCAATTTTTCATTAGTACTATACTTATCGATCTCTAAAGCTATCTACCTGGCAAGGTTTTTTTCTTCTTTTTTTGTGTCTATTCAGCATTAAGCAACTAGTTAACCATATATTAGCCATTAGATTGTATAAAAAGTTATTTTTATCAGGTAATATATAGGTATAAAAAGCTATGATTCGGGTTATATAGGTATCAGGTTATATAGATATCTTATAACTCAACCTATATAAGCACCTTGTGACTTTGACCTAAGTCATGTAGGCATCAAACCAAACCAAGAACAGTGGAGAGGACCATTCCAAGTCCTGACTACCCTTACCAAAACTGAAGTTGCTGGCAGAGAACCCTGAATTCACTGCTCCAGAGTTAAGAAGACCTCTGCTCCTGAAACAACTGGAAAACAGAAACCAAGACAATTCAAGATAATGTGATTTAAATTGTTCTTTTTGTGCCTGTTATCTGCACAGTTGGTAACCATGATTCAGGTTTGGCCCCAAAATTTGCATGTGGCTTTAGTCCAAAATGTATCCAAAAGCTCTTCATAAGAATGGCATGTCAAGGTGGTATTGGATATGTGAACATGAGGCCTGGTAAGTTTTGCCCCTAGATAAAGATTGGGTCTGTGCCCTTGGGGCTGTAATTCCAGACATAATAATATTTGATAATATTGAGGATTATTGAACATATTGAAAAGAAAATTTCAGATGCAATTTCAGCCTTACAAGAAGAAATCCATTATTTATCTGGTATATTTTTACAAAATAGAATGGCTTTCAATTTCCTACTAGCTGCACAATCATTAGTACTAGTTGTTCTTATGCAGATCAGAGTCAAAGTATTAATAAGGATTTGGCTGATGTTTGGAAGCAAACTCAAATTCTACATCAGGTAACTTTCAAAAGGCTCATTGAACTTTGAATATACCTTCCATACACTCACTTCATGGTTACCGAACTGGGCCTGGATACAAGGAACTGTTCATACTACTGGTATCTGTAGTTAGTCTTTGCATAATAGCTGGCTATATGATGCAATGCTGTGGTTCAATGTAAAGAGTAGAGACTAGACAACACTAAAAGGGGGAAATGCTGCCAGAATTATTTTTGCTTATATATTCTCTATAGTCTTTACACACATATTCTAGCTCTATTGTTGTGTAGTTATATAGTTCCTAGCTAGCCCCAGTACTTTTTCCAACCCTGATAGGCAGAAAGGCAAATCACATAGGTCCCAATCCTATCTTGGTTATTCCTGGGAACCAAGGTTGAGACCATCTCTTTGAGACACATTTTCATAAACAAAGTTTATTTCCCATCTGAGTGGGGAGAATTTAGGAGGGACTTGAACCAGGGGGAAATTGCCTAACCACTTATGTCTCTAATTGGTGATTTTTGTCAATTATGATAATTTGCTAAAGTTATAAAACTGTATTCACCCTGTGTGGAGGTGGGGATTTTGTGGACATTTTCCATATCTACCCCTGGAGGCCTCCAATAAAGACCAACCTTTATATTACCTCCTATACTAATATTATCTCAAAAGTGTGTTGTTTCATTTCTAGGTTCTTTAAGGCATTGATATGCATAAGTAAAACTAAAAATTTATTGTTAGTGTAATTGAAAACTTGAGAGTCTAATCATTATTAGTCTGGATCTAATTGTTACATGAAAAGAAAGAATCATGTATTTCAAATTGCAATACACACACCCCCACCCCCACCCTTCTTAGTTTCTGTTCCTTTCCCTGGTGTTATGCTTGCTCTTTTACTGCTCTCCATGGCCATGAGGAATATGATGCTCATGTTGATGGCTTCTTTGGTTGTTTTCTTCCTCACTCTAGGATTCAATTTGGGTCACGTTTATGTCTGCTAATACCCTTTTACAACTTTCTCTTTGTTGGTGAATGAAACATGCAAGTAACCTTCATGCATAGCAGATGACCACACCCCTGTCTTTACTGCATTTTGTTATCTGTTAACCAAATTACAAATGCTTGAAGTGCAAGTTATTAGCCACACAACTCCTTTTATTGTTTTACTGTATTGCCACTGATAGTTATACAGGGCCTAAAACATAGGAAAAGAACAATTTAAAATAGTTTCTGAAAGTTTTCCTGCCCCCAAATCCAAAACAAACAATACTTCATAAACTTTTCATGAATAACACACCGCCAAATAAAGAAAAAAGAACTAAGAAAGAATTAAGACAGTCACCTGTTTGGTAGTTATGCTTGCTTTCCCTTTAAGGCCTTAAATGCTTATACCCAGAAATCTCACTTTGTCAGTGCTGATATAAAATTCTGTCACAGCACAAATTAAACAAAAATAGTTTGCAAAAGAAAAAAAAAAGCTGTAAATCAAGTAGTTTGCTAATCGAAGGAAGATGTATTACTGTTTGAACATTAAAGTGAGATCAGTTTTTTGTTTGCAACAGAAACAAAGCAATACAAAAGCAGAAAACTTGAGTATACCAAATTTGCAAATAGGTTTTTCAACAAGTAACACTTTTAAAGCTTGAGATAAAATTGCTGTCTTGCTCCTTCCACCTTTCCATTTCAAGGCACACTCATACATAGGCACAATCCCACTTTGCACTTGGTCAGTTTACACTGAAGTTTAATATTCAGTAGCTATTGATGAATGAGATTATGCTCATGTTAAAGCTGAGTGGTAAAATGGTTGACAAAATAGTTTGTGTAGGCTCAGTTTAAAACTTGAGGTTCAGAAAGAAAGTCATCCTAATCAAAAATTGGCAGCTTCTGTTTAAACTCCAAAGATAATTCAGAGTCCCAAGACATTTGGAAGCTCAGTTTTTAACCCTTTGTAGTGTTTCAAACAAAAGAATTAGCTTTCATTGGCTCCTTCTTTATTTTCAAATTATACAATGTGCAGCATAAAATTTGATTATTATGAGTATTGGGAAATATTGGAAATTATAGAATAAGCTACTAGACCAATATACAGATTTTTTTTTTTTACTTTGCTTTTGTCTAGTTATTCCACTATGGGTAAATTTATCCACCAGTATATAAATACTTTAACTTGTTTAGAAGTATATTGAATTGCATCAAGATTTAGATATATTGCTATTTACCCCATAAATACTCAAGGTTATTCATAAGATTAATTACCTTCCACACTAAGCAGACACTAACAAGATCATCCATCTCCCTACTGAAATGTAATGGCTGCTTTGAATTCTCTCCAAGTTTCATGGTACTCCATGTTATTCACAAAAAGTTCCATAAATTAACCTATTTCCAGAGACAAAGTGACCTAAAATGTACAAATACCTAAGTGAATAGAAGTGCTTCAAAGGAAGGTAACATTTCTCATAATAGCTTTAGAAAGAATTCATATGTTGCATTGATTATGCCCCAGGACAGGATAGAACGATGGTAATTCAGATGGACTCCTCTGAAAAGATGCATCAATTTTTTATCACGTTCTAGCCATATTGTCACAAAAACTCTTGAAAAAGACTGAAATTCGCCACCAATTTGAGATTGCATGCGAGTTTTTACAACATTCATTGGGAAAAATAAGGATCCCAGTATGGCACCCAACAGCCCACCACAGATAAAGTCATTGACCAAGTGAGTGCTATAAGAAGTTGCTTCAGGCAGACAATGTTTGATAGGTCCTCGTAGGCCAAAGAAGAGGATATTACTGCTTCCATTCCGGAGCAGAATAGGCACCAAACCCCGATAATATTCTCTAATCCCATAGACTTTTAGTACCTTGAAAGCCTGGTAAGTGTTTGTAAATTTGTCATGATGTTTGTAGTCTTGAAGCAAAGTCTGGACTCGTTCAAAAGGTGTAAGAAGGGCTTCTGTGGTCCCTGCAAGCACTGCTGCCATGCTGCAAGTTAGAAGTTCAGGTGCACTTGTGTGACTATGGAGCAAGGAGGAGAAATCTTCATACAAGCCAAACATTAGAGCCAGGGTAGTTGTTTTTTGCATTAATGGAGGAAGGATTCCACGATAGAGATTTCGAATTCCATCTTTCTGTAGCTGATGTAATGCATCCTTTGTTTTCAAGCCATACAACTGTTGTCGAAAGAGGACCTTCTGGATGGGAAAGGTGACTACTATATTGGTGAAGGCTGCACAATAGCCACAAAGATAATGTTTACCAGCGTTACCCTTTATGTGATGGCTCATATCTTGTTTTGAATTTGTTGGGACACAATCTTGTGAATCCATCTTTTTTTTCCCCCTCAATATATATATTAGATTTCTTTTCCTATGTCAAAAAAAGAAAAAAAGAATGTGAACAAAATGGCATGTGACACAGTTTTTTTAGTTTACACACACACATCATGTGCACACTGTTCAACATCACACTGTGCAGCATTTTATATCCTGAAGAAAATTCATCAAATTCAGTGGAACAGTGTGACAAACTGTGCAAAACGCACAATTTTCTGCACTACATCCAAGGGCCTGAAAAACTAGATATTTTTCCTCCCTTTATGTTTTGTTGATTAGAACCAAACTAAATTAAAACAAATAGACATATGAACCCCTCCAGTGCTGCCTTACAACTGAAAATGTTAGAGAGAAATAGGAAGTTTACACATTAAGTTGCCAGTACAGTATGCCAATTAATTCAAACACTGAATGATCTATTCTAACACTAGTAAGATACAATACAAGTTACCAAACTTTTGGAAAACACACACACTACACACAGCTCAGCATTACAAATTCTGATCATTCCTGCCTGTATTTCCCTGTGGCAGACAGCAATGAATAATTTAAATAGGAATTTAATAATCAGCATTTGTTTACTATAGAGTAGTAAAATAAAATAGAAATGCTAAAGAATATGTTGAGCTCTGCTAGAGCTAAGGTCCTGAAGGATACAGTGAAAAGAGTTTCATTAAATAAAACTGAGAATTAGTCCTTAATAGGTGATACACGATCTGCCACTTGCATAATATTACACTCTTCAATGTTTTCCAAGGAACAGTACCATAGAAGTCATTTACAATGGTTAAGTATTTTATCCTGATATGAAGTCATACCAGTAGTGAGGAATTCACATTAGGGAGGTTGTACCACTTCATCTATACTAATATATATTGTTCCTAGGATCAACTTAGTTCTATCTGCATATAGTAAAATAGCCACACCCACAACTAAGCCACAGTCTTATCTGGCACCCCACTTTTATTTTAAGAATTATGCCAACTCTGGATAAATGTGTCATTCAGTAATACATCTAAACCACAGGATTCATAAGACTTTTGACTAGTCACCAGTTGTGTTGGCAATAGCAACCTCTGTCCAATATAACTTCTGATTTCTCTTTGAGGAAAAAAAGAAGAGCTCTAACTCAGTTTTATAAGGTACATATTTTCTCATGTAGTTTAAGTAAGTTGTCATGATTATGATTTGAGAACTTGTAACGATCAGGCAATGCAATTTTTCTCAGATGTGTTTATGACATAACCTTTGCTTTCAGATTTAATTTCGCAAGGCCAAGCTGTGTCACTGCACTGGTTTTGGCTGGGATACAGTTAAACTGGGAGGGAACACAGGTGGGACATCTGACTTCAACTGATCAAAGGGATATTCCATACCATATGACATCATGCTTAGGATATAAAGCTGATGGGAAGTAGTGAATGAATTCCTTGCTTTGCTTGCATGGCTTTTGATTTACCATAGAGCACAAGAACCAGCAATCCCCAGGAGCAAGAAATCAGACAATGAAGGCAAGAGACTGGCATGGCTGAGTAAAAGCAAAGGGAAGAAGCAAATGCACAGGCAGTGGAAACAAGGACAGGTAACCTGGAAAGAGTATAAAGTTTGGTTGTGTAGGGATGGGGTGAGGAAGGCCAAGGCAAAGTTGGAACCAAACCTGGCAAGGGACACAAAGAATAGCAGGAAGGGCTTCTACTGGTACATTAATCAGACTATGTAAATGAGCAGCTGTAGTGAATGGAGGAGGTCCCTGGGGAGGGATGAGGAGCTGACTAGGAGTTTATAGGTCAGGATTAAAGGGAGGGCAGGGACAGGTGACATTATCGTGGGGGACTGCTACATGCATTAATCAGAAAAGGAAGGTCAAAGAAGGTGTAATGATAAACGGTACTAGAAAACTCATAACAACGGATGAGGAGAAGGCTGAGGTGCTTAACTTCATTGCCTCAGTTTTTGATGGCAACTTCTCTCCCCACACCTCTTGATGGACAGCAGGATGGGGACTGGGGGAGCAAAGTCCCTCCCACTCTAAGAGAAGACCAGGGTCATGGCTACCTGAGGAACCTGAATGTACATAAGTCTGTGGGACTAGATAAGATGCATCCCATAGTCATTGGCTGATGGAGTTTCCAGGACACTCTCCATGATATTCAAAAAGTCATGGCAGTCAGGTAAAGTCCCAGGTGACTGGAAAAATGGAAACATTGTCCCCATCTTTAGAAAGAGAAGAAAGGAGGACCCTGGGAACTAGCAACCTGTCAGACTCACCTCTGTGCTTGGGAAGATCATGGAGCAGATCCTCTGGGAAGCTCTGCTGAAGCACATGGAGGACAGGAGGTGATCTGAGACAGCCAGCACAACTTCACCAAGGGCAAGTCCTGCCTGACCAATCTAGTGGCCGCCTATGATGGAGACACTCCATCAGTGGGCAAGGGAAGGGCTACAGATGTAATTTATCTGGATTTCTCTAAAGCCTTTGACATGGTCCCCCACAACATCCTTCTCTCTAAATTGGAGAGAGATGGATTGGATAGGTGGACTTAAATGGATAAGAATGTGGTTTGACAGTCACATCCAGAAGGCAGTGGTCAATGGCTCAGAGTCCAGATGGAGATCAGTGACAAGTGGTGTCCCTCAGGGGTCTGTATTGGGACCAGTGCTATTTAATATTTTCATCAATGCCATAGACAAAGGGGATCGAGTGCACCCTTGGGAAATTTGCAGATGACACCAAGCTGAGTAGTTCAGTTGAGACACCTGAAGGTTGGGATGCCATACAGAGGGACCTGGACAAGGTTGAGGAGTGGGCCCATGGGAACCTCATGAGGTTTAATAAGACCAAGTGCAAAGCACTGCACCTGGGTTGGGGCAACTCCTGGTATTAATCCCGGCTGGGGGATGAACAGATTGAGAGCAGCCCTGCTGAGTAAGACTTGGGGGTGCTAGTGGATGAGAGGCTGGACATCAGCCAGCAATGTGTGCTCACAGCCCAGAAAGCAAATCATGCCATAGGCTGCATCCAAAGCACTGTGGCCAGCAGGGTGAGGGAGGGAATTCTACCCCTCTACTTTGATGAGACCCCATCTGAAGTGTTGCATCTAGCCCTGGGGTCCTCAGCACAGGAAGAATGCGGAGCTCTTAGAGCAAGTCCAGAGGAGGCCACCAAGATGATTAGAGGGATGGAGCACCTCTGCTATGAGGAAACGCTGAGAGAATTAGGATTGTTCAGCCTGGAAAAGAGAAGGCTTCAAGGTGACCTAATTGCAGCCTTCCAGTACCTGAAGAGAGTCTACAAGAAAGATGGAGAGAAACTTTTTCCAAGGGCATGTGGTGATAGGACAAGGGGGAATAGCTTCAAACTGACAGAGAGTAGGTTTAGATTAGATGCTAAGAAGAAAATCTTTACTGTGAGAGTGGTGAGATGTGGTATTCACATGCCCTCTGAACAGAGAGGGATTAGCTTTCTCAGGATTCTCCTGAGAAAGGCTGTGAGAGAAGCAGAGAAAAGAATGATCAAAACAATTCTTATCTCATTTACTGCTCCTGTGTTTGTACCCATGTAGAATGTGTTCTAGAGATTATTTACCCAAAGTGATTGCTTAATTAGATTCTAGTGATAGTGTTTGTCCTGGCTTGTAAAATAAGCATGTATTCTATTTTGCCATCTGTTGGGGGTTAAGCAGTTTTTTCTTATCTCTTTCAAGAACAATGACACTGCCTGGAAGATAATCTCCTGCTAATGGGCTATATAATGTCCTGGCTTGTAAAATAAGCATGTATTCTTTTTTGCCATCTGTTGGGGGTTAGGCAGTTTTTCTTATCTCTTTCAAGAACAATGACACTGCCAGGAAGATAATGTCCTGCTAATGGCCTATTGAATTACTCACTGTGGCTGGTAAGATTAGTTACATCATCCCATTGGGAGATGCTCCACCCAGAGGGAGGAGCCAAGCATCCCTGCCACCATAAAACAAGCATTTCTGAGACCACAGACAGCCTTCTTCACTGGATTTCGGAGAGGAATCAGGAACCAAGGCCCAGCTGCTCCTTCGCCGCATTTTTGGAAGGGATCTACACCCTTCTGCAGATCGCCGCTCCAGGAGGAGCAGCCACCATTTGGCTGGACTGCTATCAGCACCCTGACTTCTCAGGGTGTCAGGTTTTTTCTCACTTTGCCAGTGGTTGTTTTGCTTGTACTAAATTACATTGTTATTTAGTTTTTTTTCTTCCTAGTAAAGAACTGTTATTCCCGTTCCCATATCTTTGCCTGAGAGCCCTTTTTAATTCTGAAGTTGTGATAATTCGGAGGGAGGGGGTTTACCTTCTCCATTTCACAGGAGGCTTTTGCCTTCCTTCACAGGCTCCTGTCTTTTCAAACCAAGACATGTTTTAGATTCATTAACTAATTAGATCCACGTGTGTGTGTCAGAACTCTCAAGCAGAGAGTCACAGGTTTTCTAGTTAGTGATAGTTCTTGTTAGTGTAATATAGTTATAGTATAATAAAGTAATTAATTAACCTTCTGATATCATGGAGTTCTGCACATCATTCTTCTTGCCTGTTGGGCATCATAGCACCGATAGTGAGGCACTGGTACAGGTTGTCCAGAGAAATTGTGGATGCCCCTTCCCTAGAGGTGTTCAGGGCTGGGTTGGATGGGGTCTGAGTGACCTGATCTAGTGGAAGGTTCCCTGCCCATGGCAGAGGGACTGGAACTAGATGATCTTTAAGGTCCCTTCCAACCCAAGCCGTTGTATGATTCTATGATTAAACTGTCTTTATCTCAACCCACAAGTTTTCCCACTTTTACTCTTCTGATTCTCCCCCCATCCCACTCAGTGGGTCAGTGAGCAAATGGCTGCATGGTGCTTGAATGCTGGCTGGGGTTAAACCATGACAGCCCTTTTTGGTGCCCAACGAGGGGCTCAAAGGGTTCAGGATAATGATGGATTTGATTGGGATGTGATAGATGGAATTTATATCTGTTAATGCCAATGCCTTAAGTTTTAGCTTTCATATTTTTCAGATTCTGTGCTGCTTTAGTGTGTAGCTCTGAGCTTCATATCAAGTGTTAGCAAGTTCTCTTCACAGGGTAGACAAAACAATCCTTTTCCAGCTTGACCAAGGACAACTGTTACAAGCTCCAGACCCAAAAAGTATAAACAACGATGAATTGAAGAGAGAAAAACAAGGAGGATAGAACTTCATAACCTAAAGCTATAATTGGACAATTAATTCCAATATGCAAATGGACCAAAACTTATACAAGTGTGAGACCTTGTGACCGGTTGTCCATTTTGTGACCATTTTGGGTCCATCTTGGGTGTAGCCCTGGCTGGGCTCTTGTATCCATCCCAAGGTGTATCCATTGAGGCCTTTTAATAAATACCTACTTTATTCTTTAACTCTTTCTAGCCTCTGTTCTTGGTCACCCTTCTCAAGGTATTGGTTCTGGCACCCTGCAAAGGGACAGAAGGCATTTGTAAAACCACCTGGACTAGAGGAACACCCAGCTCCTGCCAGCACTCCCGGGGGGGGGCGCCCAGCTGTAGTCCAGAAGGTATCAGAGCCCAAGAACTCTTGGACCTAACACAGAGGAACAAGAGTAATTGAATAAAAGGGATATTCTGTTTAAGCACCTAAGTTAGGTGTTAAGAGATCTCTTGTAAATTTGTTTAGTGTGGAAGGACCCTAGGGGTCCAGGCAGAGTTGCTGGTGCTCTCCATCTCAGGACGCTCTCTGAAAAGCGGGGTTAGATTGCAGTGCTGTTGGCCTGAGGCCAGCAGTGGCACAGTGGGATAGTTCCCACGCTGCAACTCCGAAGGGTGGGGGTAAGAATCCCGACTCTTGCTTGCTCTCTCTCCCTGGTTCTTTTAATTTCTACAGGTTCTCTTACTCATAGCTGTTAAGATATGGGGTGTATATTCTCTTGCGAGTGTTGTAATAATAATGTTCCAAGAGATTCTCCCTTAGAGTTAGTACTGAAAAACTGGGGAGAATTAACTGGTGGGAAGTCATTGATTTTAAATCCAAACTTATCAGACTCTCAGAAAAGATCTGGCCGACTTATGAACTCAATTAATGATGAGACTTGGCCAAAATTTGGTAGTTTTTATAAGAGATTAATATAAAGTTTGATTTCCTGTATATATGAAGACCGATACCTCTATGAGTTAGAATATGCTAGGCTTTTTATGATCTTAACATGTCAACAAAGCCCAGCAGCAAACAAAAAGGAAGAGCATTTCTTGGTCTTAAAGAAAAAAGAGGGGAAAAGTAAAAAAGAAGAGCCAATATTGAGCAACAAAAGTAAAAGCAAGGAGGGGGCAGAGTTAGATCTACTCGCCCCCACCTTGAGGGCAGGGCCAGTCGCGCTGGCGGCGGGCCTGGGCCCGGGCCCGGGTGCGGCCCCTCAACCCCCTCCGTTCGGGCCCTCGCTGCCCCCACCCCCGCTGTCGTCACGGCAAGGGGGGGCGGGGGGAGGTGCGGCTCTGGCAGGAGCCCAGTCAGTGAAGGAGGAGAAAAGCAGGCCTTGGCAGGCGTGGACCCCGCTGCTGTCACCGCCGTGGGGGAGAGGACGGCTGGTGTGTGCAGCCCACAGCACCGCCCTGAGAGGAGTAGCCAGGGGGCAGAGCCTTCTACAAAGAGGGCAGAGAAGGAACCTCCCATGGGGGGAGTGATCTCTCCGCTTTCAGGCCTGTGAGTTACCATAGCAACTCCGAACACCAGGGAGCTACCTCAGGAGATGACGTCATCGATGCGCGCAGACATGCAGCCCAGGTTAAGAGGCACAGTAAATCCTGCATAGTGCTTTCTAGGATCGGGACTAGTCGAAGTAGATTATATGCTACAACAGAATCAGCTGAATCAGACAGCTCTTGCTCAAGTAGTTCCGAGGAGGATAAAATTGATGAGATCATTGAGGCCTGAGCAAGCGAAGGAGGGGAAAGATAGTGAGAAAAGCCATCAAAGAGCGCTGCCCAATAGTGAAATGTACTAGATCAAAAAAGGAAAAAGAAAAATAACTGGTTTTACAATCCGCATTACGACAAGCAGTTGGCAAACAGGGGCAGATATATATAAAGGTTCCACACTCCTGTATCAAGTTACAGCAGTGGAAAGCTACTGTAGGGAAATATAAAGAGAATCCAGATAAGGTAGCAACATTAATAGAAAGGACAATTAACTCACAAAACCCTGACTGGGCTGGTTTGAACTCTGTTATACACATGACTTGATCCCACTGAGAGACGAATGGTCAATAAGGCCATCACAACATCTGTCAAAGCGAGCATAGCTAATGGATTGCTTCAAGGCACTGTCACACAAATATTTCCCCTTGAAAATCCTGGATGGGATCCAAATATACCAGAACATATGGCAAGGTTCAAGTGATATCAAAGCCTTGTGGTACATGGGTTAAACATGGTGTCCCTAAAGGTATAAACTGGTCAAACATTTGCAAAGTAAAACAAAATTATGATGAATCACCCACTGGTTTTTTTAAACAGGCTAAGAGAAACTGCCATCAAATATACAGATTTAGCTCCTGAATCAGCCAACAGTAAAGCACATCTAGTACTTTTGTTTATGGGTCAAGCTTCAAATGATATAAAAAGCTGCATAAGATAGAGGAAGTTCGTGACATAGATAAATTTCTAGAGGTTGCCTGGAAGATGTTTTGAGATAGGGGCCCAACTGAAAAAGTTAAATCCCAACCTAGTAAGAAGGCTACTTAGGAAAAGTCATCCAAGAAAACTTCCCCTACAGAGAAGGACCAGTGTGCATACTGTAAGAAGTGGGGACATTGGAAGAATGACTGTCCAGCACTGAAAGAAAAATCCTCAGTTCCCCAACTCCCAGTAGTACAAACCTCAAGTTGTTATGAGTGATGGGGACCGAAGGCTACAGCCCCAGGAGAGCCTTCGGTTTCTAGCTAAGCTGGGGAAAGATGGCATAGAGTTTTAAGTAGATACTGGAGCGGCATATTCTGTGTTAAATACCTTGGGAGGGAAACTGAGTCACAATACTATGCATGTTCTTGGGGCGACCAGGGTAAGCAAAACACAGCCTTTCTTCAAACCTTTAAAATTTAAACTGGGGGAGCACTGGTGTCCTAGGGTGAAGTTATGATGCTTGTATCCCCAATTGAGTGTTCTGTTTATGCTAGATATTATATTCTGTGCCTTCAAGATGGGCTCTGAGACCAAAGGCGGGGAGAAGAAGAAGCACAGAGTTTTATTATCAGCCTACTCTTAGTCCTCCACTGTGGTGTCTGGGCACAGACAGGGCAGAACACAGCACTCTGTTGTTTTTTAGTTAGTTTAGCTAGCTGAGGCAGAGAAGTTCCCCTGGACTGTTTTTCTTTCCCTTTTTTTTAAAACCATTTGAACCTGCTCCGGACTGGGACCCGGGGAAACACTGAGAGCTCGCGCTTTGCAGCCTGCTGGGGCCTACTCTGGGCAACAGCCTTTCCCAGCGCTGGAGGGACTGATAACAGAGTGACCGCCTACCGGAGAGATTTTCTGAATTTGTCATCTCTTCAGAACAATGAATGAATTTTGTCATCTGGTATTGTTCATTTTTTTTGTGCTGGGGAGTGCTTTGCCTGTTAAATAAACAGGTTTTTTCCACTTCTCTCAAAAAAAATTCTTCCTGAACCAGTTGGGGGGAGGGGCTGTGTGGGTTTGCTTTCTAAGGGAGCCCCTTTTAGAAGTTTTCTCCCAAATTTACCCTACACCAAGACAAATTTTGGTGCCCAACGTAGGGCTTGAGAGAGTGGAAAAAAAACTGTTTTAACTGTATTTTGGTTGTAATTACTCTGTGTTAGTATAGAACAGTTAGTAGCCATGTTGTTTGAATTCATAATGTCTCTTGGGGTGGAGGCTTGCATGTGTTTCTAGTCCCTAGGTTTTTCTGAAGTCTTACTACATTCTATGGTCCCTAGGTTTATTTTCTTATCCAGAAATAGCTCTGGTATTGTCCCTAATACGTACTTTTTACAGTAGAGGGGCACAGATTGGAATATCTATTGGGCTGGGTTTCGTGGAAAGGTGCTAGAGTCTGTTCCAGGTATGTATAGTTCATGGTTATAGTTATGCACCCAGTTTGTTAGAGGAGGAGCAGGGGATGAGGCTTTTCAGCCTTTGCTTTCCTTTTTCTCCTCTGAATCTGTTACATCCCTATTGGAGAATGTTCAGTTTCCCCTGAATGTTAAAGAGACCATCTTTCTGGTATTTAATCTGGTAAGCTTCTTCTATACAGTCTGCAGCTTCTCTAGAATGAGGGCTGAGATTTCTAGATGGGCTGATGAGACCCCTGACCCAGGAGTAGACCCAGGTGTAGAAAATCCTGAGTAGTGTGGGAAATGGGAGGATATAGACCAAATCCTGAAGAAATTTTCTGACACTATAGTCTGGGATTTTCCACATGAACAGATTCAGAACCCAGCTGAGGTGGGGAAATACCTGAAAGAGAAGTACTATAATGACCCTAAGGAGAAAAAAATAATTGCAATAAGCTGAGCCCTAGCATATGTTTATCGCACACTGCTAAATACTGTAGAGCAACAAAGAAAAAGAGGCAGGGAGATAAATCGACAACTATTCTAGTCACTCAAGCTGCAGCCAACACCCCAGTTACGAAACCAATAGCTAAACCAGACAGTAAGCCTCAACCAATGGCTGTTGCTACTAGCATGAGAAGCAAAAAGGACACAGACAAAACCAATCAACCAGTAGATAATGATTATAATGCAGAAGAAAGACCCTCAGTGCTTCCTGACATAAAATTAGGAGTGAAAACAACTGGCACAAGATCAAAAAACAATACTGAGTTCTTTTCCCTGAAGGACCTTCCTAGCCTAAAGAAAGATTACACTCAATGACCTGATGAATTCATAATTAGTTGGTTAGTCTGTCTTTGGGATGCTGCAGGTGAGGCTATGATTCTGGATGGCACTGAAGCGAGGCATTTAGGATCCCTGTCACATGATCCTGTCATCGACCAAGGAATGATAAAAGGGGCTAACCCTCACAGCCTCTGGGCATGGGTCCTGGAAAGTGTAACACAAAGATACCTGTGTGCAGATGATCTCTATATGCAGCAAACCCAGTAGAAGACTATAGAACAAGAAATCCAATGTCTAAGAGAAATAACAGTAGCAGAGATTATCTTCTCAGACGACATAACAACTAAGAATCCAGACTTAGTACCATGTATATCTGTAATGTAGCAAAAACTTATATGACTTGGGCCACACGAATATACTTCTGCTTTAGCAATAATAAAGTGGGATGACAGAAATGAAACTGTGCTTAATATAGCGAAAGAACTCCAAACATATACAGATGCTGTACATAGCCCAACACCTGTTGTGGTGCATGGTTCATTTGGTTTGTTCTGTTTCCCCCTGAAGTTATAATGGTTCGGTCCTGGGGTTCCCTCCCCCCCCCCCCCCCCCCCCCCCCGGCAACCCCTCCTTTTGAGAGTGTCAATTTGTTGTCTCCTCCACTGTTTCCCTGGTTACCCTCTGTCAATCCCTCCCTGAGTTCCTGCCCATCACCCACTGTCCCCTTCCCTCTTTCCAGAAAGTTCTCCCCTCTTCGGTGGGTGATTGGATCGGGAACCAGAGTCCCTCCCTGTCACATTCCCTATTGGCTAGCCGGCATGTTTCTCATGAGTTCATTCCCTCCCAAGTTCTCCCTCATTGGTTGATGTGTTGTATGTTCCGCCCCCTTTATAATCGGCTGTATCCCCACCTCGTGGTCTTTTCTTGGCTGGACTCCCCTGGAGACAATAAACTTCTGGACTTTGCCCCCGAGAAGAGTCCCTCTTTTCTTACTTCGCCTTCCTGCTGCTCACTGCTGCCTCCTGCTGAGGCGCTCCCTGGACGCCCCCGGCGCATCTGGGTAGTGCCCCCCCGCTGTCAGCTGCTGTGCCACAGCTCAGCCGGTGCGGACTCCTCCCCTGCTTGGCGGAGTAGAGAAAAACTCGGACAGCATCTCGGCACAACACCTGCCAAAATCATAGTGGTGGAAACACGTCTGTCGGAACCCAGGGCATCTCTCTGGATGCCCTAGATATCTCAAAGCCCTGGCAGGGGCTCGGAGACCCTGGCAGGAAGCCAAAGACACCTGGAAATTCGATCTTAATTCATGGAGCAAATTGCCAACCTTATATGAAGAATTGCAGGCCACAAAAGTTTAAGTAGCATAGTAGTAGCAATCACAGGGTGAAGGGAAAAATTTTGGAGCACTGTACAGGGGGGTTTTGAACCTTGTACAGGGGGGTTTGGAATCCTGTACATGTGGGTCACGAGTCCCAAGATGGAGGGATTTGGGCGTGCCCTGTCCTTCTTCTTTCTTCTCCTTGGCATCCATGTTCAGGATGATGTTGGCACGTGTGGATTGGTTCATGGTGAAGGTGCACTTGCCAACAAGGGTGAAAAGTATTGGAAATAGAAGGTAAATATCTTATACGTAGTTTTCACTATAAAAGAGACAACCGGGAGAGAGTGCCCTTGGCTGTCTTGCTGATCAGACCTCGGCTGGACAGACAGAAAAACTCTGTAGATAAGGAACAATAAACACAACTGAAGACAGAAAAAGGAAGAGTCCAGACTCCTTCTTCAAAGCGCGGCTTGCCCAGAACCACCTTTTCCCGTGTTGGGGCAGAGACAAGTAACAGCCGACCCCGACACACGTCTACAGAAATTAGAAGACAAGATAGAGAAGAAACTCAGGAAACTCAGGAAAGAGATTAAAGAAGACCTTCTCCAAATCTCAGCAGTACAGATCAGAAATTCTAGTATTGTCCCAGAGTGCAAGGCAAGATGTATTCTATTTGCCATCTGTATGGCAGTTATCTTCTGTTAAGTGAGCAGTTTTTCTTATCTCTTCCACACTCACTCCTCCCTCTGGGGGGGGAGGGAACATCTGCTGATGATAGGCTATTGAATGTCACTGTGTGACTGATAAGAACTATAGCATCCCATTGTAAGATGTTCTGCCCAGAGGGAGGAATCAAGCATTCTACCCAGATATAATCTGGAGATTTCTGGAATACCAACACAGCTTCTCCACTGGATTTCCCGGAGGAACAGCAGCTGCCTCTTCTTCCACTGGATCTTCAGAGGAAGACTACACCCTTTTGTACAGGATCCCTGCTCCAGCAGAGCCACAGCTGACACTCCAGGAGGACTACAGCCACATTTCCAATTGGACAGCTACCAACACCCTGACCAACAGGGTGTCAGGTTGTGTTCTGATTCTGTCAGTATTGTTTTAGTTTACTGCATTGTTTATTTTATCCCTTTATTTTCTTCCCTATTAAAGAAATGTTATTTCCTGCTCCCATATTTTTTGCCTGAGAGCCCCTTAATTTAAAACTGATAGCATTTCGGAGGAGGGGGGTGATTCACATTCTCCATTTCAGGGGAGGCTCCTGCCTTCCTCAGCATACACTTGTCTTTCCAAACCAAGAGAAGTATCCAACACAGAAGTTCCCCAGATGAGGAGAGAAAGTACACCCCACGAGCTGAGCTGTGGTTCTTCCTGCGTAATTGCAGAGAAAACATGAAGAGATGGGATGGAAAATCTACTGCTGCTCTAGCACAACGGGTGCATAAATAAAAAAAGAAAAAAAAACCAAGACTCAGAGAAGAAGTTCCACCAAAAAGAAAGCAGCTCCAGTTGCCCATAGCCGAACTATCAAGTATGATGATGACAATGACATGTCCGATCCCCTTAAAAGAACCTCCAAGACATATGCCCAAGGAAAGAAGGATAACTAGGCTTAAAGAGATCCTGCCTCCAGTCAGGTAGAGGCTAGAGAGAACTGTGTTTTTTAGATTGTAAATTCATTAGCCTGGCACATCAGAACCACAAAAATATAAAGCTTTAGTCGATACTGGTGTTCAATACACATTAATCCCATTGAGACATGTGGGGGCAGAATCTGTCTCTATCGCTAGCGTAACAGGAAGATCACAAGATTTTACTTTAGTAGAAGCTGATGTGAGCCTGACTAGAAATGAGTAGAAGAAACACCCTATTGTGACTAGCCCAGAAGCCCCATGCATTTTAGGCAAAGATTACCTCCAAAGTAAGCATTTCAAAAACCCAAAAGTACTCAGGTGGGCATTTGGGATAGCGGCTGTAGTGACAGAGGGTGTCCAACAATTGAACACCTTGCCTGGACTGTCCGAAAATCTATTTACGGTAAGACTTCTAAAGGGAGAAGAACAACAAATACCAATTGCCACTTCAACAGTGCATCACCAACAATATAAAACAACTCAAGATACTATAATTCCCATCCTTAAGATGATCTGAGAACTAAAGAACCAAAGGGTGGTCAGCAAAACCCACTCACCCTTCAACAGCCCCATTTAGCCTGTGCGTAAATCTGAAGGAGAATGTAGATTAACAGTAGACTACCATACATTAAATAAAGTAATTCCACCATTAAGCGATGCTGTGCCAGACATATTAGAGCTCCAATATGAGCTTGAATCCAAAGCAGCAAAGTGGTATGCCACTACCGATATTACCAATACATTTTTCTCCATTCCTCTGGCAGCAGAATGCAAGCCTCAATTTGCCTTCACGTAGAAAAGCGTGCAGTATACCTAGAACCGACTGCCCCAGGGGTGGAAGCACAGTCCTACCATCTACCATAGACCGATCCAGGCTATACTAGAAAAGGGTGAAGCTCCAGAACATCTACAGTATATTGATGACATCATTGTGTAAGAGAACACAGCAGCCAAAGTGTTTAAAGAAAGAGAGAAAATAATCCAAATCCTTCTGGAAACTAGTTTTGCCATCAAAAAGAGCAAAGTTAAGAAACCAGCTCATTAAATCCATGTCCTGGGAATAGAGTAACAAGATAAACAGCATCAGATTGCTACAGATGTCATCAACAAGATCACAGCTATGTCTCCACAACCCAATAAGAAAAAAACACAGGCTTTCCTAAGTGCCATAAGTTTTTAGAAAATGCATATTCCTGAATACAGTCAGATTGTAAGCCCTCTTTATCTAGTCACCCACAAAAAGAACGATTTCCACTAAAACCCTGAGCAGCAACAAGCTTTTATCCAGACTAAGCAAGAGATCACTCATACAGTAGCTCTTAACCCAATTAACACAAGAGCAGATATGAAAAACATACTCTACTCTGCAGCCGGGAGTCATGGTTTGTCCTAGAGCTTTTAGCAGAAAGTGCCTAGGGAGACTCAAAGCTGACCACTAAAATTTTAAAGTCGAAGCTACAGAAGGTCTGAAACCAACTAGACCCCAACAAAAAAGAAATCTTAGCTTCCTATGAAGGAGTCCAAGCCACCTCAGAAGTAATTAGTACAAAAACACAACTCCTCCTGGCACCTCGACTACCAGTACTAGAGTAGATGTTCAAGAAAAAGTTTCTCTCCACCCACCATGTTGCCAGTACTACATGGAGCAAGTGGATTGCTCTTATCACACAGTGCACCCATATTAGTAAACTAAATCGCCCTGAGATTTTAGAAGTAATTACAAATTGACCCAAAAGTAAAAATTTTAGTGTCACAAATGAAAAACAAGAACAAATTACATGGGCTGAAGACGCTCCACCATACAACCAACTGCCAGAAGAGGAAACACGCTACACTCTTTTTACTAACAGTTCCTGTTGCATCATAAAAATTATTCAAAAGTAAAAAAAACCAACTATATAGAGCCCCACACGACAGGTCACAAAAGCCACTAAAAGAAAAAGTAGATCAAGCCAACTTGCTGAACTCAAAGCTGTTCAACTGGCCCTAGACATTACAGAAAGAGAGAAGTGGCCAAAGCTCTACCTCTAGACTAATTCATAGACAATAACCAATACTCTGTAGAGATGGCTAGAGAATTAGAAAGAAGCTAATTAGCAATGTAAAAGAAAAACCAATTTAGACTACTGAAGAGTAGAAAGACATCACTACCAAAGTAGGGAGGCTACCTGTGAAAGTCCACAGATGCCCATATCCCCAAGAGTAGAGTTAATGAAAAACACCAAAACAATAAACGAGTAGACCAAGCTGCAAAAATAGAAGTGTCAAAAATAAACCTAGATTAGGAACACAAGGGAGAGTTATTCCTAACTCAATGAGCCCATGATACCTCAAACCATCAGAGTAAAGATGCCACCTCTAAGTAAACACGAAACCAAAAAGTAAATTTAACCATAAACAGTATTTCACAAGTTATCCATGTCTGTAAAACGTGTGCTACCATCAAACAAGCCAAGCAACTGAAGCCCCTATAATATAGTAAGCAGTAGTCCAAATACAAGTATAAAGAAGCCTCACAGATTAACTACATCACACTGCCCCAAACACACCAAAACAAGCGCTATGTGCGCACAATAGTAAAAACCACCACAAAATAGTTAGAAACCTACCCTGTGCCTCATGCTACTACCCATAACACCATCCTGAGACTTAAAAAGCAAGTCCTTTAGAAGCATAATACCCCTGAAAAGATTAAGTCAAACAACACCTGAGCCAGAGAACATGGCATTGAGTGGGTGTACCATATCCCCTACCACACACCAACTACAAGCAAAGAAATACAATAAACTGTTAAAAACCCAGTTGAAAACATTAGGTGAGAGATCTTTCAAAAATTAAGAACAACATTTAGCAAAAAACAGCTAGTTTCACCGAAGTTCCACCAACTGAGCAAGTACTACCCAGTCTGAGTCCCTGAATATAGTAAACAGAAATAAAGTCCCAGTAATACATGTCAGAAGTTTGTTAAAGAAGACACTGTAAATCAATTCTACCTAAAATACAGAAAAACCCATTCATAAAGTTGTCTTTTCTCAGAAACCAAATTACACATAGTAAATACAAAAAAATAAAACAACACAATGTATACCTCAAAGAAATCTGATTGTAGAGTGAGACTCATATGCAAATATCACTATTTACTAGATGTTACTACCATTGTCTATACATTAAACCACACAGACATGAAATAAAACAAAATGTATAAGTACCAAAAGTCTGAACAAGTAAAAAATATAGTTTTGAGTAAGTAAAATGAAAGTAGAGAATCCTACAGCTCTGTAGTCTAGAGCCTAAATTCAGTAATCTAGTGTAAGGACACGACAGAAACATAATGAGTATTGCTTATAATTTTTTGAGTAGAACAAATAAAAGTTTTACGCAAATAAAATACATAATGTTTAGTAGTAAGTTAAAAATATAGAGATAAGAAATAGAATGTCCTAAAGTAATGCTATGATGCTTGTATCCCCAATTGAGCATTCTATTTATGCTAGATATTATATTCTTTGCCTTCAAGACTAACTCTAAGAGCGAAAGAGGAGAAAAGAAGAAGCAGAGTTTTATTATCAGCCTACTCTCAGTCCTCCACTGTAGTGTCTAAACACAAACAGACCAGAATACAGTGCTCTGTTGTTTTTTAGTTAGTTTAGCTAGCTAAAGCAAAGAAGTTCCCTAGAGTGTTTTTCATTCCCTTATTTAAAAACTGTTCAAACCTACTCTGGACTGGGACCCAGGGAAACACTGAGAGCTCACACTTTGTAACCAGCTGGGGCCTACTCTAGGCAACAGCCTTTCCCAGCGCCAGAGGGACTGATAACAGAGCAACCACCCACCAGAGATATTTTCTGAATTTGTCATCTCTTCAAAACGGCAAATGAGTTTTGTCATCTAATATTGTTCAATTTTTGTGCTAGAGAGTACTTTGCCTGCTAAATAAACAGGTTTTTTCCACTTCTCTCAAACAAAATTCTTCCTGAACTGGTTGAGGGGCCATGTGAATTTGCTTTCTAAAGGAGTCCCTTGTAGAAGTTTTCTCCCAAATTTACCCTAAACCAGGACAACTGGGTAACCCATCAATTTCTCTATATGCCTAACTCCTCTAAACCGTTCCTGGGGAGGGATTTGCTAGAAAAGTTGGAAGCAGAAATTAAATTCAAAAAGGGGAAGGGTGTACGAGTTGTAATTCCTGAATCTAAATTTGTCCAAGTTGCTGCACTTTTTATGCAGGAAAAATGTGGTGAAATTCCTGCTGAAGTTGAAAATTCAGTCAATCCAATACTGTGTGCCAGTGATATCCCAGGAAGATCCAA
Source organism: Passer domesticus (assembly GCF_036417665.1). Taxonomy (NCBI): domain Eukaryota; kingdom Metazoa; phylum Chordata; class Aves; order Passeriformes; family Passeridae; genus Passer; species Passer domesticus. The sequence continues at coordinate 9,320,253 of NC_087511.1, read as the reverse complement.
ACTGGCTGAACTAGTGAATACTGCATTCAAACCAGGAACCACACGGGTAAGGCAAAAACAATACCTTTTGAAATTAGAGAACTGTAAGGGACAGGTATCTGTAATTGAAAAATTCTTACAACATGGTTTATGAGTGCAATGTGAGTCCAAATACATCACCCCCATTGTCGCCCCGATTTTTTAAAGATTTTCTAAGTCTTCTGATGTTTACATTCTTGTAGCAAACTTTTTCACCCACTTTCTCTACACAACTTATTGTTTTGCATTCTTTTATGGAGGAGGAAAAATTTGATGGACTGTTGGTTTGTCCAGTGTCATTGGAAAGGTGGCACTTTCACCCTCCAATCCACTGTCACCTTTGGAAATCTATAAATGTTGGAGTCAGAAAATAAACTTCCCTTTTCTACCTTAAGAACAGCAGTGTATTCGCATTGTTTTGTTTAGTGTCCTATAGCGACACCCCATATCAGCTGTTAAAAAAGCAGATGGCAAGAGTTATCAATTAGCACAAGATTTGAAGGCAATTAACAAAATTACAGACGATATACACCCAGTGAGTAGCGAATCCTTACACCCTTTTGACCACACTGACAGACAAATTAGGGTGGTTTACTGTTGTAGACCTGAAGGATGCCTTTTTCTCCATTCTTGTGCACAAAAACAGCCAAGAGCTTTTTGCTTTGGGTGGGAAAATCCCGAAACAGGGAGGAAAAGTCAACTCCCTTGGGCAGTTTTATCCCAAGGTTTCAAGAACATCCCATCAATATTTGGGAACCAGCTAGCAAAGGAATTAGAGGATTGGAAAAGAAAGGAGCCAGAAGGAGATATTTTTCAATATGTGGATGACATCCTGATTGCAGCCAGAACCAGAGATGATTGTATATGACTTCCTGTAAGTTTATTAAACTTCTTGGGACTGAGTGGGTACAGAGTTTCTAAAGAACAAGCACAGATTGCTAAAGAAGCAGTAGTTTACTTGGGTCTTGAGATCTTCTGTGGACACCGACAGCTCAGCAAAGAATGGAAAGAAGCTATCTGTCAACTCCCTGAGCCCCATACTGTGAGAGTGAAGCAAGCTTTCCTGGGAATGGTAGGTTGGTGTAGTTTGTGAATAGCAAATTATGGACTCCTGGTAAAATGCCTATATGGAACATTAAACCAGCTGAAAATGTAGTTATAATATGGACTGAAAACACTAGAGCAGCTTTTAAATAGCCGAAACACTCTCTAATATCAGCTCCAGCACTGGGACTCCCAGACTTCACTAAACCTTTTGAACTTTTCACATACGAGAGACTGAATGTGGCTTTGGGAGTACTAGCACAGCACCTCAGGAACCAATGGAGGTCTGTGGCCTACTTTTCTAAACAGCTAGACAATGTTGCCCAAGGCTGGCCAGGGTGCCTGAAGACTGTGGCAGCCACTGTCATCTTGATCCAGGAGGCCCAAAAACTCACCACTGGGTGACACATTGTAGTGTATGTACCCCATGCTGTAGCAGCTGTATGTGAACAAAAGGGGGGACATTGGATGTCCAGCAACCGGATGCTTAAATACCAATCACTGTTATTAGAGCAGAATGATGTTACCTTGAAAACAACTTCTGTTGTTAACCCTGCCATGTTTTTGTCCCTCACATTAATTGACAATGAGCCTGAACATGACTGTTTACAGACAATTGAAGAGGTTTATTCCAGCTGACCAGACCTGAAAGACGTGTCCCTGGAAAATCCAGATTGGAAGCTTTTTACAGATGGAAGCAGCTTTATGGAAAATGGCAAAAGCATGACAAGCTCTGCAGTGACCACACAGGATAAGGTGATGGAGACAAAGGCCCTGCCAGCAGATTTCTCATAACAGAAAGCTGAACTGATTGCACTAACCTGAGCGAAGGGAAAAAGGTAAATATATGGACTGACTCTAAATATGCATTTAGTGTTGTCCACGCCCATGGAGGCATCTGGAAGGAGAGAGGACTTCTGAATGCTCAAGGTAATCAAATAAAACATGCTGAACAAATACTTGCCCCCTTAGAGAGCATTAAAAACCCTGCAGAAGTAGCTATCATGCATTGTAAATGTCACTAAAAAGGGAAAACCACTCCAGAATTGAGAAATCACTTTGCTGATAAAGCAGCATGAGGAATTGCAGAAAAAGGGATACTCACAGCAATTCCACAAAAAGAGATGGATTTGCCAGTGATCACCCCAAAATATGACCAAGCAGACCACAAACTAATCAAATTTCTTAAAGCTGAGATCACAGAGAGTGGATGGGCTGTTGCACCAGCAAACCAGGTGGTAGTCCCATCCCTGATCCTTCGGGAGCTAGCTCAGAGAGAACATGAAAACACACATTTCAGGGTAGAAAATCTTCTGAAACATCCGAAAAAGGTAGTAATAGGAAAATGACTGACTGATATTGTTCAATCAGTAGTGAGCAAATGTAAAATCTGCTGTAAAAACCACCCTGACATGAGGAAAAGAGTTGTGTTAGGAGTAACAAAAGCAGGGGATCTTCCTGGAGATTACTGGCAAATAGATTTTGCAGAGTGACCACGTAAAGAGGGATACTGGTACATACTGGTATTAGTTGACACCTTCAGTGGATGGCTGGAAGCTTACCCCTGTTGCACTTACACAGCCAAGGAAGTGGCGAAAGTTTTGCTCCATCATATAATTCCAAGATTTGGGGTTCCCTTGGGGATGTCATCAGACAGGGGACCACACTTGGTGGCAACAGTGGTTAAATTGGTTAGTTGGATTTTGGGAATTACTTTGGATCTGCATTCACCTTATATACCCCAAGTGAGTGGTACAGTTGAGTGTATGAATGGGACTCTCAAAACACAATTTAGCAAAATTTGTCAGGAAACATCCATGACATGGGTTCAGGCCTTGCCTATAGCTTTACTGAGAATCTGCATACAACCAAGGCAAAGGGATAACATCAGTCCCTATGAAATACTGTATGGCAGACCATATCAGATTCCACATATTCCAGGTGAAATTCACATGAAAGGGAAACTTGATTTGCAAAGATATCTGATGTCTTTGTGTTCCACTTTGCAGAAGCTCCAGAATTACATCATGCTATCCAGACCCATAGGACTGGACACACCTACACATCCCTTCCAACCTGGAGACTGGGTCTATGTTAAGTGGTGGGACAGTGATCCTCTACAAGCCAAGTGGAGAGGACCATTCCAAGTTCTATTGACCACCCTCGTCACAGTCAAAGTTGCTGGCAAAGTACCCTGGATTCACTACTCTAGAGTTAAGAAAGTTTCTGCTCCTGAAACAACTGTAAAAACATACTGATGCATACGAAAACATGTTTTAAATTATTTGTCTTTTGTGCCTAAAGAATTGTTCATAATAATCATTATTCTTCTTTGCATGATACCTGACTGTGCAAGACATTACTACTGTTAGATGTGTATTACTGTTTATTATTATTGTTGTTAGATATTTATATATTATTAGATATTTATTGTTATTAGATATTTATCTAGTGTTAGATATTTATTTGCAATTAGATATTTATCTGTTGCTAGATGTTTATTCTTTAGATGTTTATTATTGTTAGTTGTTTACTATTGTTAGATCCTCTCTGTTATTAAATACCTATTATAAGTATATATTTAAAATAGAGACTCAACAACGTAAAGGCCTTGTCGAGCCTCTAAAGGGGGGAAATTATGCCTTACATTTTAGCTTTCATATTTTTCAGATTCTGTGCTGCTTTAGTGTGTAGCTCTGAGCTTCATATCAAGTGTTAGCAAGTTCTCTTCACAGGGTAGGTAGACAAAATAATCCCTTTCCAGCTTGACCAAGGACAACTGTTACAAGCTCCAGGCCCAAAAAGTATAAACAACGATGAATTGAAGAGAGAAAAACAAGGAGGATAGAACTTCATAACCTAAAGCTATAATTGGACAATTAATTCCAATATGCAAATGGACCAAAACTTATACAAGTGTGAGACCTTGTGACCGGTTGTCCATTTTGTGACCATTTTGGGTCCATCTTGGGTGTAGCCCTGGCTGGGCTCTTGTATCCATCCCAAGGTGTATCCATTGAGGCCTTTTAATAAATACCTACTTTATTCTTTAACTCTTTCTAGCCTCTGTTCTTGGTCAGCCTTCTCAAGGCATCGGTGGTCTTTAGCTTTCAATGGGCAGGCTCTTGTACTTGCCATGGGGCTTGCTTGTCTAACTGTATATTAGTCTATTGCTCATGGCTGCTTTCTGCTGCTTGGTGTGCTGCTCATCTGCTCATCTTACTCTGCTGTGCCTGGGAACATTTTGATAACAGCAATAGCCATGTGCATGTGCTGGCAGATGGCCTGGGCATCATTGCTGTTTCTGTGCTGCTGTACTGGACAGGCTAGAACTCCGGTGTGAATTCAAGTTCAAGGGACTGTGGATGAGTCCACACAGGAACAGGACATCCTGTAGTATCTGTGGCCAGGGATAAATCCATACCAGAGCTGGAAAATATCAAAGCATATGTGTCTGTGGTTATGTCTGTGCCATAGCAGGTACATCTTGAAACATCAGTGGCTGTGCATGAGGTCATACTAGAGGACCTCAAAATGTGTGGCCATGAATAAGCCCATGACAGAGCAGGTACACCCCTGGAGGGACTGCAGCCTGGGCCTTTTAAATTATTATTTGATTTTTGGTTGAGCTGGGTACTTTAGATGGTAGTTGGGGGAGGTGGCTTGTGTTTAATTAGTTAGGCTAGAACTTAGTAGTAGTACGCCGGGATTGCGGGGGGGGGGGGCGGGGGTGGTGGGGTGGTCTTTTTTTTTATTTATTTTTGATGGTTGTGGGTAACTTCTACAGGGTAAAATGCCGGTTCCGACCCGGGGCTGCTCCTGGGGTGCAGCTGGGTTTCGGGCTGGGGAGTTGTAGAAAGTAGTTAGATGTTAGTAAGGTTGGTTTTATCGCGCACGCGGCACCCTCTCTCCCTGCCTGGGAGTAGATGGGGGAAGGGAGGGGGAATCGGCAGGCGGCCCAGGGAAAGGGGGCCCAGCCCCGTGGCAGGGCCGGTGAGCCTGGCCCGGGATGGGGCCCGCCCAGCCGTGTTACGTCGCTCCTGACTGGGAGGGAAAGTTCCCGGGTTTTTTTGTTTTTAACGTGTCTTTCACAGAGCCGTGTCTAGTTCCTTAGTGATTTAATAGATTGTCAGTTATACAAAAAGCTTCTGCATCACTTCCTTAAATTTCCCTCCTATTCTAAACCACGACACTCTACCTCTCGCTTCTGTGAAATATACATGCTAAAGAATTATTATTAAAATTACATTCCATGTATAACTTCTATCTAGAACAATAAAACTAACTAAATTAAGTAAAAAAGGGAAAAAAATTACACTAACCCCCACTCCTAGATTTTTACCATAGTTAATTACAATAAAAATTTTTCCCTATCATTCTACTTAATTTTATGATTTAATATGTGCTTCACTGTTTATTTCTCTGAATAAATTCTCCATCTCACAGCATTTATTAATTGCCTATATTTTTTACTAAAAGATGTGGTGATTTCAGTTTGAAACTGGGCAAAAACACCAATTTTGTCTAGTGGTTTTTGTTTGTTAATTTTAGATTTCTTTAATTTTGAGATTTTTCAATTAATGTGTTGATGAGTGTAGTGGGTTTTAGTGTTGGATAATTATTAAGGTATTTCTTGTTGTGAGATAGGATTAGGAGAAAGGTAAAGTAAGTTCAAAACTTTAAAAGGGTATAAAGAAAATTTTATTGAAAGTAATTAAAAGGAAAAAAGTAGTAAGAATTAAAATAAACTCTTTAGAATACTTTTTCTCCCTTTATAACTTTTTTCTTTTACTGATGATGTAAAGAAACTAAATCTAAGGTTTCTAGTTAGTTTACTACATTTTAAATAGTTTTCTTTTTAGTTTACTTAGGGAGAGAAGTCTCTCTTGTTAAGGTTATGAAGACTTCTTTACAAGAGGGAAAAATAATTTTTCTGTGGTTCTTAATTTTGTTACAAATAACAGCTGTTTGGGGAACCTTGCTATTGTGAAGTTTTTCTTATTTTTATAAGCCTTCTCACAGCTTGTTGATGGGCCATGTTATAGGTGGATAATGAGATGATTTGCTCTCTCAATTAAGGGATGAATATTGTGTGAATATTAAGAGAAGCTTTAGTGATGTATAGTTATGTTATTGTAGTTTAGATGACCTCTGTTCTCCCCATAGTTCCCTTTTCCACCCCCTCTGTATTGTTGCCATCAGACAGCCTGAATTGTCTAGGACAGGTAGAAAGAAGGCGTGCACATGTGTCCCTTACCTGGGGCAGTTGGGAATGGAAAAGCTTGTTGCTAGGAGTGCATGGCCTGACAACACCTGACCCTCCAATCAAGTTACAAGAAAACAGTCTCCACCGATAAACGGCAAAGAAGAGCTGACTGACAGATTTGGGAGGGGCCAGGGTTGGCTGATGCAACCCCCAGGGGTATAAGAGACTGAGCATCCATCTTGAAGATGAACTGGCCATGTGGTAGGCAGCCACAAAGGCAGTTCTCAGTGCTGCAACTTTTTCCTTATTTAGTCCTTTTGCTGTATTTTTGTTAAGGTTTAATAAACCTTTTAAAATTTTCAAAGTGAGCAGTTGTCTCTCATAGCCATGTTGACTTATGGGGTATTGTTTTAAAGATAAGTTGTTTAAAGGTAAAAGTTTTTATTATTTATCTTTAAAATCATCTTTATTTCTGGGAACGTAAATTTTCTTTTCCTGGAAGTACAGGACTACTTTTTTTTTTTTTTTTATGTTTAAACTTTTCATGGGATTACAGCTATTTTAACATCTACTTATTTTAGTATGGAGGCTTTTCTTCTGTATTAATTGGAACACTTTCATTTCCCCATAGTTTTATGTGTTATAGGAAAAAAGGAGTCTTTTCTCTGTAGTTTATAAGAGGATTTCAGTTTTAAAAATAAGGTAATTTTTTATTCTTTTTATCTGGGGTTTAACTTCTTTTTTACTGATTTTGATATTTTTTGTTGTTCTTTTACATGTTTGTATCTTGTTTTTTCTTTTACTTGAGGGAAGATTGATGTACTGAAAGGGTTAATATTACACCTGGGCCCTTTAAATGGTTATTTGATCCTTGATTGAGTTGGGTACTTTAGATGGTAGTTGGGGGAAGTGGCTTGGATTTAATTAGGCTAGAATTTAGTAGTAGTACACCAGGATTGAGGGGTGAGGAGATAGTATTTTTTTTTTTAATATTTAATAGTTATAAGTAACTTCTACAGAGTAAAATCCCGGTACCAACCCAGGACTGCTCCCGGGGTGTAACAAGTACAGCTAGGTTTCGGATTAAGGAGTTGTAAAAAATTCTTAGATGTTAATAAAGTTAGTTCTATCTAGCCCACAACACCCCCCCTCTCTACCTAAAAGTAAATAAAAGACAGGAAAGGGAACCAGCAAGCAACCCAAAGAAAAAGAACTCAACCCCGCAACAAGACCAGTAAACCCAGCCCAAAACAGAACCCGCCCAACCATATTACTTCACTCTTAACCAAAAAAAAAAAAATCCCAAGTTTTTTTATTTTTAACAGATATCTTTCACAAAAACATATCTAATTCCTTAATAATTTAATAAATTACCAATTATATAAAAAACATCTACATAATTTCCTTAAATTTTCCTCCTATTCTAAACCACAACACATGGGTAAGGCCATGTTGGAAAAGGTTTACTTCCAAAGGGACTGTGGCAGCGGGTAACGCCATACTGGAGCAGGTGCACCTCAAAGTGACTGTAGTCTGTGGATAAATCTAAGCCAGAGGAATTACTATAGCAGGAACCCCCCAAACCAGTGGAGAAAAAGTCTTACAAGAAGCAGTTGCAGTGCAGCAGTGATCCTACCTGAGCTGCATTTGGTGCCCAGTAACTCCACACAACACACCACCTCTCTTATCCTGAGTGACCACCAGAACAGGTGGACTAAATGAGCACAGTGGACATTTTGTGGATGTTTTGTGGACATTTTATGGACATTTTACAGGGGTGGGTCATAGACCACAAGTGGTGGAGTACATGAGCTGCTTCCCAATTAAAGTTTATTACAAGGGAATCAGTTCTTAGAAGCTTTGGATTACCTGTGTTCCCAATATGCACAAATTTCTGCAGTCATTAAAATAGTCAATTTCTGTGCAGAAGTCCACCCCGCTTCCCCCCCACCCCCCAGTTTCAGAACACACTACAAGAGGACATAGACAATTCTATTTTTGACATGTAACAACAAGATCATCTAGACCAGTGGTCTTCAAATTTTTTAATCATGCACCCCATCGTAAAGTCTTTTGAACATGCACCCTGAATATATGTATATTTATTTATAAATTATACACATGTACTATTGTATTATTATATTATGTGTTATAAACATGCACAAAAATAGAAATTAAAAAGTATGATATAAAGATGTAGTAAATACTGTATTAAAATAATTTTTATTTAACACTCCCAAAATATTCTCTTCCCATACCACAATGGATTGTCTTGCACATCGACTTTAGAGACCACTGATCTAGACTGTAGTTGTGCTGTCCTTAGTAATCTAGCCAGAGACTGAACAAAAGTCCAGAATATTCCCTGATCCAAGGTCCATCCTTTCAGGTTCCTATCACTTCCATACCATCCTATGGTATATAATATCTAGTCCTTCTAAGAAGACTAAGAGTTCAGCAAAATTACCTGCCTAAATTACCATGGTTTTCAGAATGGCAAAATTCTAGCCATAAGGAAATAAAATATTTTGTACCAAACATCCCTTTATCTCTCTGTATTCATAACACTGGTGTCAGATGTTATGCTGTGTGGTAAAAAGCTTATCTACATAACACAAAAAAGAACAGAGAAAAAATGGCAGGTGGAGGAGCTTAAATAATATCCTACCCTGGCTCCTCCCAGGTCCATCACAGGAGAGCTTTCAGCCTATCAAAGACCCAGCTCCACAAGCCCAGAAGAGTGCAGAGGCACAAAGGCAGGTGAGCAACCTGAATTAGGGACTCAGAAACAGGCACCCTGTCTGGGTCCCTCCCAGGACTGTACCAGGAGAGCCTCAGCTCCAGTATCCAGATGCAATATCCATCAAGATGAGTACAGGTAACAGAGGCAGCAAACAGATGCAGCAGTTTGCACAGCAGTCTCTGGGTTCTGCTTTGGGAGCTTCTGAGGACAGGGTCCAGGATCATTGCGGAGATCCTGGGAACCCTCTGAGAAACTTGAGGATGCCTGCTGCTATCAAATAAGGACAAGTTAAGGGAAGCTATGAGGATGTGGGCCCAAGGAAGCTCTAACAGCTTATAAAAGCATAGTCAGCTACCCCTGACACGGTGCCTAGAGCCTTTGTTAGTTACCTGCTGATTAGAGAGGGTCAAACTCTTAGCTGGTGCTAGGGAAAGGCCTATAAAGGAGCCAGGCCTGGAGTACAGCTTCCCAAAGGCAACAGCTGTTGCAGAGGAGAATCTTCATCACATTTCAAACCAGCCAATATGTTCTCAGGTATGGTGGTGACATGTCATAGGGCATATTTCTCAGCAGGTATTAGATCCAGCTATCCCTGCCAGATAGAGCTTTAGATGGTGAATACTGTCTCTTAAGTATAGGCTGTAGGGAGTGCCTGGGGCCTTTCCCCAAGGATGGAAGAGGTGGCCTTCTTTAGTCATCGAGTGGAGGAGTTAGACAACAAAGTCAGCAAGCTGTGCAGCATCACATATAGAATCAGGATCTTCTCAGAGACACAACAGCTTTAAGAGCCCTGGACCCCAGCTGCAGTGGAAACACAGGCAAGAGTCTGTCCCTAGCAGGAATGTCAGGTGCAGCCTCAGGGAAAGGTGAAAAATTACTTCTGGCAACAAGGAGAAGGCTACCAGCTCCACCAGAAGGCTTGTAACTATGGAACAGATTCACTGCCCTCAAAACTGAGGAGGAGTTATGTGTGCTTTCAAGCAAATTACCTAGCCAACTGACACTAAACCATGCAAGATCTACCAGGAGGTAGTGCTGAGTGGTGGTAGTGAGTGACTCCCTGCTGCAAGGGATGGAGACAACAATCTGCTGACCTGATGGTCATATAGAGAGGTTTGCTGCTTGCTGGAGGTGTGAATCTGAGATGCAATGGAGAAACTGCTAAAGCTTGTCAGACCCTTTGACTATTATCCCTTTCATAGAATCATAGAAAGGCTTGAGTTGGAAGGGACTTTAATGATCATTGAGTTCCACGTCCCCTGCCATGGATAGGGAAGTCACCCACTAGATTAGGTTGCTCAGAGACCCATTCAGCCTGGCCTTGAACACTTCCAGGCATGGGGCATCTACAACCTCTCTGGACAACCTGTTCCAGTGCTTTACCACTCTCACAGTAAAGAATTTCTTCTTAACTTCTAATCTTATTCTCTCCTCATTTATTTTAAAATTGTTCCCTCTTGTCCTATCACTATCTGCCCATATAAAAAGTCACTCTCCCTCTTTTTTATAAGCCCCCTTTAAGTACCAGAAGACTGCAATGAGGTCTTCCTGAAGCCTTCTCTTCTCCAGGCTAAACAGCCCCAACTCTCTCATCCTGTCTTCATAGGAGAGGTGCCCCAGCTCTCTGATCATCTTTGCAGCCCTCCTCTGGACTTGTTCTGTCTTGTGCTGAGGGCCCCAGAGCTGAATACAGTACTTCAGGTAGAGTGTCACAAGGGCAGAGTAGAGAAGAATTACCTCCCTCGACCTGCTGGCTACACCTCTTTTGACGTAGCTCAGGGTGCAGTTGGCCGCCTGAGCTGCAAACGCACATTACTGGCTCATGCCCAGCTTTTCATCCACCAGCACCCCTAAGTCCTTCTCTGCAAGGATGCTCTCAATGAGTTTATTTCCCAGTTTGTACTCATGTCTGGGGTTGTTCCAACCCAGGTGCAGCACCTTGCACTTGGACTTGTTGAACCTCAAGAGGTTCTCATGGGCCCACTTCTCAAGTTTATCCAGGTCTGTATGGATGGCATCCCTTCCTTGTTGTGTCGCTTGTACTTGTCAGCTTCATGCCACCTGCAAACTTGATGAGGGTGCACTCAATCCCACTGTCTATGTCATTGATGAAGATATTGAAGACCACCAGTCCCAAGACAGAGCCCTGAGGGACACCACTCATCACCAGCCTCCACCTGGACATAGAACCATTGACCAAAACTCTCTGGCTGTGTCCATCCAGCCAATTACTTTTTTACCGAAGAGTTCACTCTTCAAACTCACGTCTCTCCAATTTGGAGATAAGAATGTTATGGGGGACCGTGTCAAAGGCTTTACAGAAATCTAGGTAGATGACATTGATCAGTCTTCCCTTGTCAACCTTTGCAGTCACTCCATCATAGAAGGCCATCTGATTGGTCAGGCACAATTTGCCCTTGGTGAAGCTGTGCTGGCTGTCTCAGATCACCTCCTCGTCTTATATGTGCCTTAACATTGCTTCCATGAGGATCTGCTCCGTGATCCTCCCAGGCACAGATGTGAGGCTCAACCATCTGCAGTTCCCTGGATCTTCTTTTCTCCCCTTTTTAAAAACAGGAGGAATGTTTCCCTTTTTCCAGTCACCAGGGACTTCACCTGACTGCCATGACTTTTCAAATATGGTGGAGATTGGCTTGGTTACTACATCAGCCAGTTCCCTCAGGACCCTGGGATGCATCTCATCATAGACTTGTGGTTTTTCAGTTTCATCAAGTGGAAGTTCCTGTACACTAATGCATGCAGTATAAGGAATAAACATGATGAGATAGAGATCTGTGTGCAGTTGTAAGGCTGTGATCTTGTTGGGATTGTGGAGATGTGGTGGTACAGCTCCTGTGTTTGGAATGTTGCAATGGAGGGAAACACTCTTTACGAAAGACAGGCTGGGAAAACAAGTGTAGCCATGATATTTTATGAAAAATCCTTTCCTAGGATTTTTCCTGTCCTGAGGAGCTGAGAGCCTCAGGAAAGAAATGTAAACAATAACTATCTGCTGCTGTGGAATGCAACAGGTGCATCTTCCATTGGTCCATGTGGATTGTTTTCAATTAGTGACCAATCACAGCCACCTGTGCCGAGGCTGTGAGCAGTCACAGGATTTTGTTATGCATTCTATTCTATTCTTGTTCTTTGTAGCCTTCTGATCCTTCTTCTCTCTCTGTTCTTTAGTATAGTTTTAATGTAGTATTTTAATATAATATATAACATAATAAATCATCCTTCTGAGGAAAATGGAGTCAAGCCTGGTGTCCTCACACATGGAGCATTCACCACAACAAACAAGGAAAGTTGCCTTTTATGTAAGAGAGCATCTGGAATTCATGGAGTTCTGCCTGGGGATGGATGATGAGCCAACTGCAAACTTATGGGTAAGGATTAAAGAGAAGACAGGTAAAGATGACATTATAGTGGGTGTCTGATACAAGCTGCCTGACCAGGAAGAACAAGCAGATGAGGCATTCTACAGACATCTAGAAGTAGCCTCAATTTTGCAGGTTCTGGTCTGCATGGGCAACTTGAGCCACCTTAATATCTGCTGGAGAGACAGCACATCAGGGCACAAGCAATCCAGGACGTTCCTGAAGAACATCAATAACAGCTTCTCAACCCAAGTGATAGAGGAGTCAATGAGGAGAGGTGCCTTGATGGACCTCATATTCACAGAAAAAGAGGGTCTCATTGGGGATATGAAGGTAAAAAGCAACTTTGGCTGCAGTGACCATGAAATAGTGGAGTTCAGGATATTCAAGGGGATTGAGTGGGGCAAAAAACCACGATCACAACCCTGGACTTCAGGAGAGAAGACTGGTCTCTTCAGAGATCTGCTTGGAAGAGTCCCATGGGATAAGGCCCTGGAGGGGAGAGGGGGCCAAGAAAGTTGGTTGATGATATTCAAGAATCACCACCTCCAAGATCTAGACTAGTCCATCCCAACAAACAGGAAGTCAGGTGAAAATGCCAGGAGGTCTGTGTGGGTGAACAAGGAGCTCCTGGACATACTCAAACACAAAAAGGAAGCCTACAGAGGGTGGAAGCAGGGACAGACAACCTGGGAGGAATAAAGACACACCATTCAAGCATGCAGAGACATGTTAGGAAAGCTAAAGCCCAAAAGGAATTTAATCTGGCCAGGGATGTTAAAGACAACAAGAAGGGCTTATATAAGTACATAGGTGACAGAAGGAAGACTACAGAGAATGTGGGCTAGGGCTGAATGTGGATGGGGCCCTGGTGACCCAGAACATGGAAAAATCTGAGGTACTATCTTCTACACCCCAGTCTTTACTAGCAAGACCACCCTTCAGGGATCGTAGGTCCCACAGACAGGGAAAAAAAGATGGAGCAAGGAAGACTTACCTGTAGTGGAAGACAATCAGATTAGGGAATACTTAAGCAAACTGGACACACATAAGTCCATGGGTCCTGTTGAAATACACCCATGAGTGCTGTGAGCTGGCTGATGTCATTGCGAGGCCAGTCTCAATAATCTTTGATTAATCATGGCAATTGGGAGAGGTGCCTGAGGACTGGAGGAAAGTAAATATCAGTCCTATCTTCAAAAAAGGCAAGACGGAGGACCCAGGGAACTACAGGCTGGTCAGCCTCACCTTGATACCTGGGAAGATGTGACAGGACTTTTTACCTCGATACAGCAAAACCTTATCTTCCCATCACATATGGCTAAAATCAGACTGGAATGGTTTGTCATGTGACGAATTATCTCAGCTGAGAACCTCCTTTGTCAGCAATACACATCCTGACTTGAATGGTGAGAAAGGAAAACCTAAAATTAGTGACTGCAGAACACAAGCATTTTTACAACTATAAAGGACCACTATGAGTGTGTAGAGAATTCTCCTTGATGACGAAGACGTTCACATCTGTGGAGACCCTGGGGGGCATTCCCTGGTTTAGGGAGATACAAGAAGCTTCCCTCAAAAAGCTGTTAAGACCCCATTGGCTCATTATTCTGTTCCTATGTCCCTTAGCCACTCCCTCCTTATTCCCTGATTGGCCCTTATCTTTGTACTGCCCGAGACCAGGTTCACCCCCGGGGTCCCTCGGGGGAGAGAAACCTGGAGCCTCCACTTGTGTGTACTTGGGGACTCTGAACATCTCACCACGCGGCTGAATTAAACATCTGTGGATATTATGCAAAGGCCCTTTTTGCTTCCTTACCCTGGACTTTACAACAGCAATTCAAGTTGCAACACACATCGAGTTACTTCCCCAGGGGATTGAGAGAAGTTAGGAGATTCTCTGCACACTGCTATCATTCATTGGTAAGTGACATTGACTCCTAATCTATATTATTTCTTTGCTAGCTGTAACATAAGGTACCTTTATTATTATTGTGCACTGTATGTTTATCTACTAGTAGCTCTTTTTGTTTTATTCCTGTGTAGTAAGTAAATCTGTTTAAGTCTTACATCTGTTTTCTTTGGTCTCCTCAATAAATAATTCATGTTGTAGTAGGCCTGATCAGTCATTATTAAGAACTTGTGAGCAAGAGTGGGTCTTGGGGTGCTGGCCACCTCAGTAAAGCTGCTATCCCCTGACAGAAACCTGGAAAGGCAGGGATTTGTCTAAGCTCTCCCCTCTCCATTCCTAACAGAAGATGATGGAGCAGCTCATCTTGGAAATGACTTCGAGGCACCTGAAGACCAAGAAAATCATCAGGAGTAGTGAGCATGGATTCGCTAAGGGGAAATCATGCTTGACCAACTGAATACATTTCTACAATGAAACTACTAGCTTGGCAAAGGGACAGCAGTGGGTATTGTCTACATAGACTTCAGTAGGGCTTGTGACACCATCTCCCACATGATTCTCATAGGGAAGCTGTTGAAGTATGGGCTGAATGAGCAGACACTGTAGTGAAATGAAATCTGGCTGAACAGCCCTGCCTAGAGGGTGGTGATCAGTTGCACAAAGATTAGTTGGAGACCAATAACTAGTGGTGTACCCCAGGGGTCAATACTGGGCCTGATCTTGTTCAACATCTTCATTAATGACCTGGATGACTGGGCAAAGTGTACCCTCAGTTTACAGATAACCCAAAAGTGGAAGAAGTGGATGACACACCATTGTGCTGCCATCCAGAGGGACCTCAACAGGCTGGAAAACCAGACTGACAGGAACCTCATGCAGTTCAGCAAGAAGTGTCACACCCAGCACCTGTGAAGGAACAACCCCAGGCACCAGTACAGGCTGAGGACTGAGCAGCTGGAATGCAGTTCTGCAGAGAAGACCCTGGGGGTCCTAGTAGACATCAAGTTGGACATGAGCCAACAATGTGCCCTTGCAGCAAAGAAGGCTAATTGTCTTCTGGGCTGCATGAAGAGAATTATTGTCAGCAGGTCAAGGGATGTGAACCCTCCCCTTTATTCAGCCCACTGAGGCCATACCTGGAGTACTCCGTCAAGTTCTGGGCTTCCTTAGTACAAGATTGTACTGGTTTTGGCTGGGATAGTTAATTTTCTTCATAGTAGCTTTTATGGTTCTAAATTTTGGATTTGTGATGAAAACAATGTTGATAATGCAGTGATGATTTACGTATTGCTGAGCAGTGCTTACACAGAGTCAAAGCCTTTTCTGCTTTTCACACTGCCCCACCAGTGAGTAGGCTAGAGGTGCACAAGAAACTGTGAGGGAACACAGATGGGACAGATGACCCCAACTGACCAAAGGGACATTCCATATGACATGACATCATACTCAGCAATAAAACCTAGGGGAGAGGTTTGCTGGAGTGGCCATTTCTGAGACCAGCTAGACATCAGTTGCCTGGTGGTGAGCAATTGTTGGGTTTTTTTGTCACTTGTTTTTCCTTTTCTTTGTTTGTTTGGGTTTTTTTTCTTATGAAACTGTCATATGAACCCACATGTTTCTACACTTCTACCCTTCTGATTCTCTTCCCCATCCCACTGACAGTTCATTTTGGTGCCCAACATGGGGCTTCAAGGGTTTGCGATAACGACAGATTTGATCTAAGTGCATTGAAGGGAACTTATAATTATTATATCTGTTTAACGGGTGCTGGTCATGATGCTGGCTTATCTGTTCTCAACAGTGGTTTATCTAATCCATGCAATGCTCCCTTTTTTACTGTACATTAAATTTGAGAGCTTGTTAAAGGCTGGTTTTAGCTTTTACAGTTTGCAGTGCTTAGTGGTGTTTTGCCTGGAAGCATTAAGATAAAAGCACTGGCCTTGAGCCTAATCTGGTATTTGGGCCTTGAACTGATGCCTTACCTGTACTTCAGGAACCATCTCATGGAGACAATTAACAAAAATTACACTTTTTCCCTTTTCTCCTCTGAGAGGCATTTGGTGTAGGAAACACATAATGGCACCTTCCTCTTCTATGGGGTAGATGTTTTCTCCCTTTTTACAATAACTCTTTGCTATCTTGAACATCCATAACCAAAATACTCCTATCAATACTTCTCAAGATTTTTTTTATTTTTCTAAAGCTAACCAACTATTTAGGACTATCACTCAGGGATATGCCCCAAGGCAGTACAGTTATGGGTGGCAAGGAGTGTGGGAGAATATGGGCAGGTACCTAGAACAGTTGTCACTGATGGTCTGGAACTTCACTCCTGAACAAGTATGAGATCTGGATAAAGTGACAGAATGTTTGAAAAGAGGATGCCCTGGCCCTGGCTATGCCAGAGACACAACTTCTTGCACTGTGCTGGGGCCTAGCCTATGTTTACTGAGCACTATTCAGCACTATTCAGAATCCTCAAGGACAAGAGAGGGTCTCTGGATGAAGACATACAAATAGACTTTGTGGCTAAACCAGATACTCAGCCATCAACTATATCTGTTGCTCAGATAGTCAAGAAGAAATAATAGAAATGGAGGTCAACTCATTTAGTAAGGGAAGAAGAAGCTTTTACTAAGAGGAAGGGGGAGAAAGAATCAGACGAGGCAGCCTGTTCTGCAACAGAGCAGTCACAAGAAAAAGAGGAGGAAGAGACTGAAATCATAAATGCGTCAGTAACCACCTGATCCCTATTCTTGAGTGAACTGTGAGATCTGTAAAAAGATTTTAGCCATCAATCAGGCAAGCAAATTATCAGCTGGTTGCTCTGATGCTGAGATATTGAGGCCAACAGTCAGGAATCAGAAGGTAAGGAAGCCCAGCAGTTGGGATTCCTTGCTAAGGATAAGGCCATTGGCAAAGGAATTGGAAAAAAAGGCAGGAGTCCTCAGCCTCTGGAGGCGCCTCCTGTTGAGTGTGTAGGACATGTATCCCTTCAAGGAAGAACTTGTAAATTCCAGAGGCAAGCAGACCACCACCAAGGAAATCAAGGCATGGTGGAGGTGATCTATAGTGAGAGGAATGATGGATTTGTCTTTACAAACAAGCTCTGGGTCTGCTGGTAGATAAAACTAGCACTGAGAGATAAAAGAAACAATGGGAAGGATTCCACTGATTGATGAATGGAAAAAGATATTTGCTTTTACAAATAAACTTTAGGTTTGCTGAGAAATCAAATTGGACACTGAAAGATGAAAGAAACAATGAGGAAAAACCCTAAATTCCATAAGAATTAAAAATTAAAAGGGAGGGTTATACATTAGAGGGAAATCTTCAGTATCAGGCGTATCAGGAAGTCTGTACCTCTCAAGTACCTCAGCCAATGGGGAAAGAGAGAAGGGAAATGTGGCCAGGAAATTAGGATAAAAAGCAGGTTGCATCTTCCAAAAATTTGAGAGACCCCAGGGGAATGCTCCATGGCCTCTCCCTTTATTCGAATAAAGTAAAAGGACTCCTCTGTTTCCTTTTTGGACATAAACTTCTGATGTTTGTGAATTAATTTTCTTGGCAATAGCAACCAGGTCAATAACCAGACATACAATGACCCAGATTAAATCCAGTACAGGCAGTCCATATGGTGAAAGTTTGTACAAAGTGCACCACCATACACCAGCACCCTAGCAATAATGAGCTAGACAGATATGAAGTTACGAACTGTCTGGACTGGCCAGCCAACTCCAGCAATTTGAAGAGAATCTCTCTTCCTTCCTACGGGCCTGCATCTCGGCTGTGGTGAGACTGTTCCAACAGTTCCAGCAATTCAAAGAGACTATGCATTTTTCCTCATTGTGAAAAACACACGTTCACTCTCCTGTGAAAATTAAAAATGTTTAATAAAGGACAAGAGGAGACAAGGACCATAGAGCAAAGGTTATTCCAGGGTGCATCTTGGCACTCAGCCAAGAGCACACCGGGGATACCCCTTAAATACCTTTTCCCTTACATCAGCCTGTTGCATATTCATAGACCCTTATGCGTATCTATAAACTAGTTTACATTTTCCAGGAACTGTTTTACATGGCCCCTCCTTGGGTCTGCCTTTTTAGAGCATGCGTGGTTTTTGGCTGTGGTTTTGGCTCCTTCTCTTTATCACTTCCAGTTTGGGCCTTAGTCCATGCTTTGTTCAGATGGTGAGTGCTGATAGTTGGCATATCTGTAGCAGGTGTCCTCATCCTATGTTCATTGGATGTTATCCCATCCAAGCAGGCATTTTAACACAAGCATAGCTGTTATGAATAAAAAGTTATCTATTTTTTTAAGGTTGCAGAGTTAAAACAAATTGGACCAGTGCTGTTAAGTTAGCTTCATTGTTAAGAGTTCTTCTTCAATTACCTGTTAATGGTTGGTGATTAACCATTGTCCCCCTGATGCTTGCCAGGGAATGACACCAAACCCTGCAGGTACCAGGAGAATGGGAGTGGCATCAGAGCTAGTATGCAGATGAGAAATGCATTGCAACCAAATTTTGCAGTTTTCCAGGAAAAACCCTAAAAATTACGAGCCAACATAGAACTAAGTGACCTAGGTGATGTCTAAGGATGGGAGTGTAGTCCAGTACCTGCTTAGATCCTTTTTGCTTCTCACCCTAACCTGAAAAGATGTTAACTAGAGAGACGACCCAGGGTGTTGGACCGAAAAAGCGGAATCTCCTAATCTCTCTCATGAGGATTGGAATCCCCAGCTCTGCCTGCAGACCAGCGGACAAAGCTGCATCACCCTCCTGCTCTGTGCCACTCCTGGGAGCACTGGTGGCATGGGCGCTGCCTGTCGATTTCTCCCCACCTGAGCTGATTCTTTTTAATAAAGGCATTAAAAAGGAGAAAGATCTCCTGCCCATTTATTTCAATAGCTATTTCACTACTATGTCTAAGCTTAATTAACAACAGAAATAAAAACTATATATTTATAACAAAGTTACTTTAACATCACACATATAAAATCCATTTTAATATTTGTGAAAAGCCAATATTATAATATGTATCTATAACACTCATCCATACTGAACTGTCAGCCTTTTTCTGCTCAAGGGAAATAGTATCAGTGGCACACACCATGTGCCACCCTGTGGTTCTATCTGTGCAACCAGAGAAGGACATGAGGAAGTGGGATGGTGAATCTACCTGGACACTAGAAGATTGGGTATGGGAATTGCAGTAACAAAAACAACAGCCAAAAGGCATCCACCCAGGAAATTTACTGCTCCAATTTTTATGAAGCAGAGTAGAAGCGAAGATTTTACTTTAAAACCTAATAAAGGGATTTCTGGTTTGCAGTTACAAAAATCAAGTAATGAATACTCTGTCCAGGAATAAAAGGGCCCTGCCCCTAGCCAGGTGGAGGAAAGGGAAGAGTGGGTCTACTGGACTGTGTGGGTTTGATGGTCTGACACATCAGACCCACAGGAGTATCAGGCTCTGTTCGGCATTGGTGTACAGTATACCCTAGTGCCATCAGATTACAAAGGGGCAGAACCAATCTGTATTTCTGTAGTGATAGGAAGATCTCAACAGTTTGTGTAGGAGGCTGAGGTGATTCTAACAGGGTGTTTGGGTTTAGGATATGTCCTTTTGTTCCTTTCTCTCATGGAATTTTGGTCCATAGGTTGCTAGGAAACAATAACTATCAATACTTAAAGAGAGACAAAGGAAGTTGCCTCGGGAAGGGTGCGGCTGGCTGCTCTCTTATCTGAGGTTTTTCTCTTTGAGGGGCACAGATACCACGAGATTTTGGCTGGGGGAAAAAGGGCTAGGCACAGCTTCTAGGCTCACTTGCACTCTCGGCATTCAGAGAGGAAGGAGGCTGCAGTCGCTGTGGGAAGAATTCATCACCACTGCGGGGTTTTGTCTTCTGCTGCTTTCTACCGTGAGTGGAGGTCCACTCCTAAGAGCAGCCGTTGCACTGGGACCTTATTAATACCATACCTCACTAAAAAAGAACTTTCACCATCTGCTCAGATGCCTCAGGGGAAAACCCCGGGATCCCGACCCTTTTCCCCTCCCAGGGAGACTTTCCTTTGCCATGCTGGGGAGCCTGGCTGTCTCTGCCCCACCCCCGCCGTTTTTTGCCACTGCTCCGAGTTTTCTTTGTTACACTGTAATTCGCACCCCCGCGGTTCAGCTACAGCTGCCTAGTTTCTGATACATCTCATCTACCACTCCGGGACTTTGCTCATCCCTTCCTTCCCAGCTTGCTACTCCGAGGTCCCTCCTACAGCTCCTTTTGCTATCCAGAGGGGGCACCTGGATCGGCTGCCCCTGGGGGTTCGTAAAGGAAGCCCCCTTCCCATACCTTCTGCCGAGCCCGTCCGCCATTGTCCACGTGGAGAGAGAAGGTCGAAACTCGTGCCACAGCGCCTCCTGCAGCCGTCGGGGAGCCATCACACCTACCCTGTCAGCTGTGACCGTAACTACACCAAAGGGGAAATTGCTTAAAGAATGGGAAGAGACTGTTTATTGGGTTTTCTGTTCTTGTTTGTTGTTGTTACCATTGCTGTTGTTTGTTTGGCTTGTTATACATAAACACACTGGTAAAGAAATGTTATTCCTTTACCCATATCTCTGCCTGAAAGCCCCCTGTAATAGAGACATAATATTGGCTTTTCACAAATATTAAAATGGATTTTATATGTAAACTAGTTCATGGATATGCATATGGGTCTATGAATATGCAACAGGCTGATGTAATGGAAAAGGTGTTTAAGGTGTATCCCCGGAGGTGACTGGTGTGGTCTTGGCTGAGTGCCAAGATGCACCCAGCTGTAATAACCTTTGCTCTATGGTCTTTGTCTCCTATTGTCCTTTATTAAACTTTTTAAATTTTCACAGGAGAGTGAACATGTTTTTCACACCCCCTTAATTTCAAAGTTATACTAATTTGGAGGGAGGGGGGGTAATATTCTCCATTCAAAAGGAGGTTCCTGCCTTCCTTTGCAGACACCTGTCTTTCAAACCAAGACACAGGGAATTTGTAGCATACTATTGTCACTTGCCCAGTGGCCCCATGTATCCTTAGCATAGACTACCTCAGGAGAGGATACTTCAAAGAACCAAAGGGGTACCAAGTGGGCTTTTGATAAAGCTGCCTCGAGTACAGAGAAGATTAAAGGGATGTCTAGCTTGGTTGGTCTTGCAGATGATCCTTCTGTTGTGGAGCTGCTAAAAGGTTGTAGAAAGATACCAATTGCTACCATGGCAGTGCACCAGCAACAATATTGCACTAACTGAGACTCTGGTTCCCATCTATATGCTGTTTTAAAGACTGAAGATCCAAGGAATAATCAGCAAGACTCACTCAACCTTTAATAGTCCAATATGGCCAGTGAAAAAATGTAATGGAGAGTGGAGGCTAACAGTGGACTCCTGTGGCCTGAGCAAAGTCATGCCACCACTGAGTGCTGCTATACTGTATGTGTTAGAGCTCCAGTGTGAATTGGAGTTGAAGAGAGCCAAGTGATATGCCACAATTGATATCACTAATGCATTTTTCTTGATCTAGATCTGGCAGCAGAGTGCAGGCCAGTTTTCTTTCATGCAGAGGAATATCCAATACACCTGGAATCAACTGCCCCAGTGGTGAAAACAGTGCTACCATGTGCCATGGACTGATCCAGACTGCACTGGAACAGGGTGAAGCCCCTGAACATCTGCAATGCATCGATGACCTCATTGTGTGTGGCAACAGAGAGGCAGAAGTGTTTGAGAAAGGGAAAAGAGTAATTCAGATTCTCTGGAAAGCTGGTTTGGCCATAAAACAAAGTAAGGTCAAAGGACCTGCACAGAGCATCCAGTTTTTAAGAATAAAATGTCAGGATGGTTGTTGTCATGTTCCTATGGATATAATCAATAAAATAACTACTTTGTCTCCACCAACTAACAAAAAAGAAACATCAGCTTTCTTAGGTGTTGTGGGTTTTTGGAGAAAACATATTCCAGGTTTTAGTTTGATCTTAAGCCCTCTCTCTTGGGTGACACAGAAGAATAATTGTTTTGAATAGGGCCCTGAGCAGTGACAGACCTTTGAACAAATTAAATGGGGGAGAGTTCATACGCTGGCCCTTGGGCCAGTCCAGACAGTATAATATATGAAAAACATGCTTTACACTGTAGCCAGAGACCTTGGTCCCACCTGGAGCCTGTAGCAGAAAGCACCTGGAGAGATTTGAGGTCAACGTCTAGGGTTTTAGAGCTGGGGATATAGAGGATCATCTGAGGCCCACTACACTCCAACTGAAAAAAAAAAAAAATATTAGCAGCATATGAAGAGGTTTGAGCTGCTTTAGAAGTAGTTGGTACTGAAGCACAGCTCTTCTTGGCACCACAATTTCCTTTGCTCAGATGGATGTTCAAAGGGACGGTCATGCAACTGATGCTACATGGAATAAGTGGGTTGCACTGATCACGCAACAGGCTCAAATGGGAAACCCTGACCACCCAGGGGTCTTGGGAATTATCGTAGACTGGCCAAAAGACAGAAACTCCACTGTTGTCAGAGGGGACTCATGTTGAAGAGGCCCCACTGTATAAGAAATTACAAGAAAATGAGAAGCAATATACCCTGTTTACTTATGGCTGGCTTTAGATACTGCTGAACGAGAAAAATGGCCAGTATTCTGTCTATATTGAGTCATGGATGGTGTCAAATGTCCTGTGGCGGTGGTTGCAGCAATGGAAGCAGAATAACTGCCAGTGCAGATGAAAACCCATCTGGGCTACCATACTGTAGCAAGGTAGCACTGCTTGAGTAGAGAAACTGGTTGTAAAAGTACATCACTCTTGTTTAGGCATCCCCTTGTGTGAGGACACGAGGCTTGACTCCATTTTCCTCAGAAGGCTGATTTATTATGTTATATATTATATTAAAATGCTACATTAAAACTATACTAAAAGAACAGAGAGAGAAAGATCAGAAGGCTACAAAGACAAGAATAGAATAGGAACAGAATCTATAACAAAATCCTGTCACTGCTCACAGCCTCGGCACAGGTGGCTGTGATTGGTCACTAATTGAAAACAATCCACATGGACCAATGAAAGATGCACCTGTGGCCTTCCACAGCAGCAGATAGTTATTGTTTACATTTCTTTCCTGAGGCTCTCAGCTCCTCAGGACAGGAAAAATCCTAGCAGAGGATTTTTCACTAAAATATCATGGCTGTACATCACATAGATGCTCACATACCCAAGAGTCAGGTCACTGAGGAACATCAAAACAATGAGCAGGTGGATCAGGCTGCTAGAATTGAAGTGGCTCAGGTAGATCTGGACTGATAATAAAGGTGAGTGATTCAAAGCTCGATGACACATCAGGATATTTAGGAGGGGATGTGACATACAGATAGGCTCATGACTGAGGGGTGGATTTGGCTAATGATGCCATTGCACATGAATGTCAAATGTGTGTATAGAAGCCTGGGCAGTAAGGAGTTAATGCATTGCTATGCCTCAAACACCAATGACCATTCAAGTGGGAAAGTTAAAATAGGATGTGCCTGGAAAGGTGGGGGAAGGGGGGGTTGTACAAAGGTAGGGCAGCACCTTTCTGGAGCAAATTTTCCTGTTCAGGTCCATGGTGGCCACACAGTATGCAGCACAAGCACACAAGTGGAGTCAAGGAGCAAGCAAGACCAATAGAAGGGGATCAAGACCACCAAAGACCCCAAAGCACTCACAGGCTATGTTACTCCTTCCTTGGGAAAAGGTAAACTCATTGATGGGATTACTTTTGCTCGAGGACCTGGCTGCACTTGGTGGCAATGCAGAAGGATGGGGAATTCCAACATGTACCTCAAGGAGCTGTAATCTTGGGTGAAAATAACTCATGATTTGAATTGTATGATGCCATTGCTGTATGATGCCAGTGTTATATGATGCTGTATGTTGCCACTGCTGTGGCTGCCACATGTCAAAGGTGGTATAACAGGACTTAACCAATGAAGACTGAATCTCATGAGGAACAAGTCAAGTGCGGGGATGACACAACGTGAAATGGCTTCAGTGTGCAGCAATCCAACACAGCACACTATCTCTCCTTTCCTAAGTGATCCCCATAATAGATGGAGCCTGAAGTCATGGACTAAATTAATTCAATGGATATCTTATGGGGCATTTTATGAACACTTTAGAGGGCTGCCCATAGACTAAGGGAATGATATCAGTGTATATCTCAAAGGATGGGAAAGGAGGTTGTTGCAGTCAGGTAGAAGAATTATAAAAGAAAGGACTCATAAAATCAGGCCTGCTCTGTTAGATAGATGGCTGGCCTGTCATTTCTTCTAAGTGCAGCTAGCACTTTGCAAGTTCCCATGTGAAAATAATCCTGGTATGAATACTTTGTAAACATAACAACCTATTCCTGGATGAAAAACAACTAGCACCTGCATAAACATTAAAACTATCCCATGAAAATCAGTGAAGAAAATATGTAAACAATTTAAGAATATAGAGATTTGATGGACAAATAAAATACCTTTACTAACCAATTGAGTAATTGTCAAGAAAGCTATTAACCAATTAAAGTTGCACATGAGTTCTGTAAACTGTATAAAAATGAGTTGTGTGAATAAAGAATTGGCTTTTCCTGCATGAAGAAAATGGAGTCTTGCCTGGTTCATTCCAATAGGGGATGGAGGTTAATGATGATGTATTGGATACTATGGGACCTGAGCATGATGGAAATTATATGGAATAAGGGCTGGAGAATGTGCTGGTTTCTGCTGGAAAGCATCTTATTAAGGGCATTGTCCAAATGCCTCTTAAACACTGACAGGCTGGGGGCATCAACCACCTCTCTAGGAAGCCTGTTCCAGTGTCTGATCACCCTATCAGAAAAGAAATGCTTCATAATATCAAGTCTGAACCTCCCCTAAAACAGCTTTGAACCATTCCCACATGTCCTGTCATTGGATACCAGAGACAATAGATCAGCACCTTCCTCTCTACTTCTGTCCTCAGGAAGCTGTAGATAGAAATTAGGTCCCTCCTACAGGCTCCTTCTCTCCAGTCTAGACAAACCCCAAGTCCTCCTCATTGGACATGCCTTCCAGCCCTTTCACCAGCTTTGTTGCCCTCCTCTGGATGCAGACCTGTTGGAATCTGAAACACAAGGAACTCTGAGAACTTTGGGCCTGTAAGCCAAAGCTTAGAATTAAACACAGGATTTTTTCTGAGACCTTGGAAAAGGCTTCCAAACTTAGGTGCTAGAAGCGAGAATGTGGATTTATAGTTTAAATCAGAGATACGTTAAGCTAAGTAAAAGAAAATTTAGAGTTTTAGAGTTTAAGATATAAAAAAAAAATAAAAGTAGTTACAGAGGAAAACAAGGAGTTTAGAATGCAGTACTGTAGGTTTGTGTGCCGTAACATGATTGGCTAAGAAAGCTTACACTGTAGCATGGGTCCAGAAGACAAAATATTTAAGGTTTGGGTCAAAAACATAAATATCCTTGCTGCCAGTGTTTTATTGGTCAATAACTCCTTAAAATGTCTTGAAACTAAGGGTCTTGTGACCTTCTGAACCATGCTGTAATAATGTGAGCTGAATTCACCCTTCCTGCCTTATACAAAAGATAAGAAAAACAAACCGCATCATCAAAAACAATTCAGACATCCCATCTCAAATTCCTTCCAAAATTCCCCACAAGTGAATTATCACACAGATCAGAGATTGTCTGCAGCCCATGGTGAAGACCAGTGTTCAAGGTCAGGTTGGATGGGGCTTTGAGCCTACCATCAACCAGCACTCCCAGATCCCTTTCTGCAGGGCTGCTCCCCAGCCATTTCTCTCCCAATCTATACTTCTGTCTGGCATTGCTCCATCCCAGGTGAAGAATCCAGCATTTTATCTTGTTAAATTTCATGTTACTGATGATTGCCCAATGCTCCAATCTATCCAGATCCCTCTGCAAGGCCTCTTGTCCCTTAAGACCGTCAACAGCACTTCCCAGTTTGGTATCATCAGCAAACTTGCTAAGGGTGTATTCAATTCCTGCATGCAGATCACTGATAAAAATATTGACCAGAATGGGCCCTAGAATTGAGTCCCAAGGAACACCGCTGGTGATTGATTACCAGCTAGATGTATTCCATTGCTACAACCCTTTGAATCCTGCCCTTCAGCCAGTTTTTCATCCAGTGCACTGCGTACCCACTCATGTCATAGTTGGACAGCTTGTCCAGAAGGATGCTGTGAGGGACAGCATCAAAAACTTTACTAAAATCCAAAAAAACTACATCTGCTGCCTTCCCTTCATCCACTAGGCAGGTGATATTATTGTAGAAGGATGTTAAATCAGCTAGGCAGGATCCTTTTTGAACCCATGTTGATTGTGCCTGATGATTTGTATTGTCCTTTAAATGCCTTTCAATAACACCCAGTATGATCTTCTCCATAAATTTTCCAGGTATTGAGGTTAGTCTAACAGCTCTCTAGTTTCCTGGGTCTTCTCTCACACTCTTCTTGTAAATTGGAATACTGTTGGCTAGCTCTGAGTCAGCAGGGACCTTGCCAGACTTTGTTTTGGATTTGTGAAGAAAACATTGCTGATAACACATTGGTGTTTTTGTTAGTGATGAGCAGAGACATGGACTTGAGGCCTTTTCTGCTTCTCACACCTCTCCCCCAACAAGTAAGCTGGGGGTGCACAAGAAGGTTGGAGGGGACACAGCTGGGACATCTGACCCCAACTGACCAAAGGGATATTCCATATCATATGATGTTGTGTTCAGCAATAAAACCCAGGTGAGGGGAAAGTGTGCTGGGGCTGCCATTGTTCATGAACTGGCTGTGCATCAGTCAGCTGGTGTTGAGCAATTGGGATTTTTTTCAGCACTTGTTTTTCTTGATTTTGCTTTCCCCCCCCCCTTTTTTATTTTCTTATTAAACTGTCTTTATCTCAATCTATAAGTTTTTGCACTTTTACCCTTTCGATTCTCTCCCCCATCCCACTGAGGGACTGAGCAAGCGGCTGTGTAGTGCTTAGTTGCCTATCGGGGTTAAATCACCACAGACACGGGCATACTAGAAAAAGTCCAATGAAGTGCCACAAAGATAATTAAGGGACTGGAACATCTTTCATATGAGGAAAGGCTAAGACAGCTGGGACTTTATACCCTGGAAAAGGGAAGGCTCAGAAGGATCTTATCAATGTATATACCTGAGCAGAGGGTGCAAAGCAGACAGAGCCAAGCTCTTTTGAGTGGTGCCCAGTGACAGGACCAGAGGCACAAGCTGAAACACACCAGATTCTTTCTGAACATAAAGAAACGCTTCTTTACTGTGAGGGCTGTTATGAATAGAAAAGTTGTCCATTTTTTTAAGTTGCAGAGTTAACAAGTTAAATCAATTGCTGCTAAGTTGGAGTTTTAACTATTTGTTGTTAATAACTTCATGTTGTAATCACCTGTTGTTAATAGTTTTTCTTTAATTACCTGTTGATGATTGCTAATACCTCTCCTGTTGGGTGTCCCCCTGCTGCTTCCCGGAGGATGACACCTGAGACTGTGGGAGGGGAGGTGACGTCAGAGCTGGTAGGCAGATGAGGAAGCACCTCACCAAATGTAGCAATAAAAACCCCTAAAACAACGTGCCACCATGGAATTAAGAGATCTAAGTGATGACTAAAGGTGAGGAACTTAATCCAGTATCTGCTAAGATCCTTTTTACCTTTCACCCTAACCTAAAAGGATGTTGGCTAGAAAGAGGATCTCGAATGTCAAACTGAAAAATCAGAATCCCCTGGTGCTCTCATGAGGACAGAAGCCCCAGCTCTGCCTGCATACCAGTGGACACAGCTGCACTCATCCTCCTCCTCCGTGCCACTCCTGGGAGCAGCGACGGCATGTGCACAACCCGTCAGTTCTCCCCACCCGAGCTGATTTTTAATAAAGGCATTAAAAAAGGAAAAAGATCTCCTGCCCTATTTATTTCAAGGGCGACCAAACAGTGGAACAGATTTCCCAGAGAAGCTGTGGAGTCTGCCTCCTTGAAAATATTCAAAAGCCATCTGGACATGGTCCTGGGCATCTTGCTCTCAGTGGCCCTGTTTGAGCAGGGGGGTTGGACAAGATGATCTCCTGAGGTCCCTTCTGTGAAAAATGCGTATTTTATTATTGGCTTTTCGCAAATATTAAAATAAATATTATATGTGTTATGTTAGAAAGTTATGCTGCATTACTTTTTTTAAGTAGTGTGTTAAATATAGTGTTAGATTATAAAATAATATCAAAATAGAAACTATGCTATGTAAGATTTTTTTTTAAAGAGAGGAATGAGGTACTCACACTGAGAGAGAAGCCACAGGACACCTAAATCTTTCAGAGGAAAAGAATTTATTGCTCTCTTATCAGAAGAAAGTAACTTCTTCTTGCCTTGCTCAGTCCTGAAGACGCCATCAGGATTGAGAGGAAGAAGTTGACACTGACCAGACAGAATCCTTTGTTTGAATGGAATTTATGCATCATGTATGAGGTGTATGAATATGCAACAGGCTATTGCTTTTAAGGGTTAATCCTCTGTTAAAGTGTGTCCTTTTTCGGGCTTATTTTACCCAGAAAAAGGTACCCGGCCTGTCCGTATCTCTTTGTTTTTATTGTCTCATATTGTCCTAATCCAAATTGTCCAAATTTTTATTACTCTAAATTTATTACTATTTTTATAACCATTTTATCACCATTAAACTTTTAAAATTTTAAAAACAAGTGATTGGCATTTTTCACATCTTCCACCCTCAACCCTCTTGTGAATCAACGGCAGCTCCCCCAAGCACCTTTCACCCTGAGGGTGGTAACTGTGATAGTATATTCCATACCACTTGGGATGCAGGGGAAGAGCCTTTTGGGATTGTACAAGACTTATGGGATGTTTAGGGGAGGAACCAAAGGTGGAGAATGAAAGGGATCTAGGAGACTTGGGGAGGAACAAGTCTGGGGAAAAAAGGCCAATTGTGTCTAAGCAGGTGAACAGTTGGTATGTTTGTCTGGCAATGCCTTGTGTCTGACCAACTGTGGTGGGTTGATCTTGGCTAGACCCCAGGTGCCCACCAAGCCACTCTATCACTCCCCCTTCTTAGCTGGACAAGGGAGAGAAAATAAGATGGAAGACAACTCGTAGGTTGAGATAAGGCAGTTTACTAAAGCAAATGCAAAAGTTTGCATGCACACAAGCAAAATGGAAAAAAAAATCCCTACTTGCCATCAGTGAGAGATGTCCAGCCACTTCCCAAGAAGCAGGGCTTCAGCACATGCAGCAGTTGCTCTGGAAGGCAAACATTGTAAATAACAAATGCTCCCCATTCCTCTTCCTTCCCTTAGCTTTTATACCTGAGCTGATGTCATATGGTGTGGAATACCCCTTTGGTCAGTTTGGGTCAGCTGGCCTAGTTGTGTCCCCTCCCAGGATCTTGCACACCCCCAGCCCCCTTGATGGGGGGGGCAGAATGTTAAGAGAGACAGTGCTGATGCTGTGCCAGCACTGGACAGCAGTAGCCAAAACACTGGTGTGTTATCATCACCTTTCCAGCTACCAATGCAAAGCAGGGCACTGTGAGGGCTGCTATGGGGAAATGAACTCCATCTCAGCTGTCACCCTGATTTTTTAAGATTTTCTAAGCCTTCTGATGTTTACATTCTTGTAACGCACTTTCTCACACACTTTCTGTAAATAACTTATTGTTTTGCATTCTTTTATGGAGGAGGAAAAATTGGATGGACTGTTGCTTTGTCCAGTGTCATTGGAGAGGTGGCACTTTCACCATCCAATCCACTGTCACTTTTGGAAATCTCTAAATGTTGGAGTCAGAAAATAAACTGCCCTTTTTTACCTTGAGAGCAGCAGCATGTCCGCATCGTGTTATTTCGTGTCTTATAGTGACACTCAGCTAGACACAATACACTAACTCATCCTGTCCTGTCTTGTCATTCAATTCCATTTCTAACTAATTTCTTGGGTGAGGGACTCTCAATTCTGTGTGTGTGTACAAAGATTTAAGTGTCACCAACTGCAGTGGGGATCACAAGCCATGCGTCTGTGGTGCCAGCAACTGGAGAGAGAGAGAGAGAGAGAGAGAGAGAGAGAGTGAGTGAGTGTATGTCAGTGCATGATTGCTAGCAACTATCAAATCAGAATAGAAAGCAAGTAGGTGAAGTAGCTTGGGAGCTGGGTATGCATGTGTCTCTAAGGATGAGGCATCTGGAAGAACTGGGTATCAGAGGGACCAGGGGATCCAAGCCAACTGCCTGTAGCAGGGCATCTCCCCCTGCCACAGGAGAGCTTGTCTGTTGCTTGTTAGCCGGTGCAATAACTCAGGGCATCTTGCTCTCACATGAGCCTCACATGAGCCTTGGAGTAAGTCAATCAGGACAGTCTGCCTGGTAGTGAGTTATTTAGGCGCCATGGAATTAATGCTTTCCACTGACAGTAAACATCTTGCTGTGGAAGCGAGATGTGGAAAGATAAGCTGGAATTTCTGACTGACAGACACTTCACAAACTATGAAAGTGATACCATACTTTCACAAAGCAGAAATCTTCTGCTCATTCCTTGAAATGTGTGGAGTTTTCTCCCCAAAGTCATGATGCTGCCTTTTGTGGTTACTCTCTCAGGGCTTGAGTGAAAGGACTCTGTGTACAGTATAGTCAATTTGGTGGTAAGTTGCATTAATTCCTAATCTATATTATTTCTTTGCTAGCTTGAATATAGGCACCTTAATGTCGTGCACTGTTTTATGTAATCTAGTAATAGTTCTTTTGTTTTATACTGTGTAGTAAGTAACTCTGTTTAAGGCCTTTTGTCTGTTACCTTCTGTCTATTCAATAAATAACTCATAATAGACCTAATTGGCCATTCTTAAGAACTTGCAAGCCAGAGCAATTTAGATGTGGGTCACCTAAGTAGAGCTGCTGCCAAAAATCTGCACCTTAGGCAGGGCTTATCTAAAGCTCTCACTCGATTCATAACACTGCCAAAGAGCCTGTGGGGTCTGGGGATGGACTAAGAGACTTATTTACATATGTGTGTTGTGTTTCTGTGGAAGTCAACTGGGGGGACTGAGGGTGATCCAGGGGCCAGCTACTAGATAGATTGTCTAAGCCCAGCTACTGGGGAATCCAGTGTATGTATGTGTGAATTACTTTTGTGAATGTGTCGCTCAAAGCACAAGAATTAAAGATAGTAAGCTATTACATGAATATTTCTGTTAATGAACAAAGCATCCTAGTGATGCTGTGCTGATTTTTGCCTTTTTTCCTTTTCTATATATTCTCTGTACTCTTTACACATATATTTGTAGCTCTGTAGCCTGTTACTGTAACTTAGCTTCAGTATTTCCTAGGCAGAAAGACAAAACACATTCCAAGAGCCCCTGTGCTATCTTGGTTCTCCTTAGAAACCAAGGTTGAAAAACAGCTCTCCAAGACACATTTTCATAAACAAAGTTCAGTTTCCACCTGAGGGGAGAGGATTTAGAGAGGGGGAAATTACCTCACTTCTTATGTCTCTAATTAGTGATTTTTGTCAATTATGCTAATTTGCTAAACTTAAAAAAACTGTATTCACCCCGTGGGTAGGAGGGCATTTTGTGGACATTTTCCATATCTGTCCCTGGAGGCCTCCAATAAAGACTAAACTTTGAATTACTTCCTATACTAATATTATATCAAAAGTGTGATGTTTAATTTCCAGGCTCCTTAAGGCATCACTAGGCTAATTTAATTTAATTCTACAAGCAATATTAAAGTCGAGGTCTTACACATGAGCATTTTTAAAGTAAAAAGATTTGTTTGGGACATGTATATTATGTGCTAGGCACATGCAACATTCAGCAAAATGCTTTAATACTTCAAGTTATTAAATATGTGCAATGCAGCTAAGTCAATAACAAGATTATATTTTTGAAAGGCTTAGTTTGATACATTGTCTGATTTTTCCTTTTTGGTTCGGTGATACTTCACCTTTCAGCAACAGCTGTCAAGAAAGATTCCCTTGAAGTGCTTGCAGTATATCTATACTTAGCATAAATGGCAAGTTTTTGGTAGAATGGGTCTGCAAGATTGATTTGATTTGTTCATAGGCCATGAACTGTCCTGTGCTAGTCACAGCTGGTGTCCTGGTTCAGGGCAAATTTGGGAGATAACCCCCAAAGGAGCTCCTCTAGAAAAGCAGATTTAATTGGCCCCTCCCCCCAACCGGTTCAGGAGAGAGTATCTCCTTGGAGAAAAGTGGAAAGAAACCTGTTTATTAAACAATAAAACCCAAACAATATTAAACAATAAAACCTCTTGCTACTCCAAAAATGAGATGGCAAACTCAGAAAAGTCCCCTCCCCGGGTTGCAGCTTGGCTCACTCAGTCTCTTATCAGTGTCTCCAGCGCTGGAAATGCCGCGGCCCAGGCCCGGCCTGGTGGGCCACAGGTGAAGCTGCCACTGCTCTTCTGAGTGTTCAGTCTAGAGCAGGTTTGAACAGGTCCAAGAAAAAGAAAAACCACAGTCCAGGGAACTTCTTTGCCTCAGCTAGCTAAAACTAACTAAAAGCAAAGGAGAGCTCTGTCCTGCTGTCTGTCTATCCACAGACAACAACAGTCCAGGAGGAGGAATGTGGAGGAGTGAGTGCAGTGTCTGAAAACAAACTGT
Source organism: Passer domesticus (assembly GCF_036417665.1). NCBI lineage: Eukaryota > Metazoa > Chordata > Aves > Passeriformes > Passeridae > Passer > Passer domesticus. The sequence continues at coordinate 9,287,270 of NC_087511.1, read as the reverse complement.
GCGCTTCTTCCCTCTCCCCTTCACTCTCTGGAACAAGTCTTAAAGGTGTAAAACTTATTATTCAGTATAAACAGAAAAGATGATTGGGGACAAAAGCATCATATAGTCAACCCAGGACAGCTGGTTACAAGTAGGTAGTGCAGCAACTGATGAAAGCAACCCACCACATAGCAAAACTTCAACTGCACAAACATATTTAACAAAGAGTGGTAGCAGCTAGGGACAGGACACAGGAAGGGGGCATGAGGACCGGTGAAGAAAGACACAAGGAAAGGGACACTGTTGGGGACACAGCTGGAGACACTCTCAGAAGATGTTCCATGTCAGAGGAGGTGGTATGTCTCTGAGGGGACTAGGGGACTACAGCCCATGGATAATCCAGAACAAAGCAGGTATACCCCCAAAAGGGGCTGCAGCCTGTAAATAAGCCCATGCCAGAACAGAGGAAATTAATAAAAAGCCAGGAGCAGTGTAAGAAAAACACTGTGCATTGTTCCAAACATCCTGCACTGCCTTGCCTTACTGAAGGGACTGAGTGTAATGCATGGCAAAAATAAGGGCAGTGGAGACTAGGGAGGGGGGAAGAGAGGTATCTGGACTGAAGTTGACACTGGGAAAGGGAGAAGAAAGGTATTTTCTATAAGTGTTTAATTATTTGTCTTCTTTGTTTCTCAATACCTGAATTAATAACGAAATATTTTTAAAGTTAAATTCTCTGAGTCAACACCATCTTGGCATAACAATATCCCAACCATTCCCCTACCAAATGACTAGAAGGCATGCGTTTCAGCTATGTGGTGGTGCCTGCCTAGCAATGAGGGACACCCATTTTGGCCACATAACATACGCTTCCAATTGTGTGATAAGTTGCTTAGGTAGCCACTCTCTGCAGTCTTTATAAGGTCTCAAACCATTTTCCAATCTTGGGGATCCAGGAAATGCTAGATTAACTCTTCTGGAGAGTCAGATATAATCAGTGGGTAGCAAATTAGACCTCACTGGTATAAACAGCTGTGAGGAAAGAGCAAAGCCTGACATTGCAGAAAATTCCTGGGAACCACGAGAGAAAGCAGATTGCACACAATCTGAGAACAGGAAAGGTGTCCTCTTTCTTCAAAGCTTGCAAACCTCAAGAAAACTAATAAACTGTCAGGCCAATGGATTTATTACAGGCCTGCAACCGGCTTGCGTGTGAAGGACTGAACAGAGATTCCCACACTAAGTGTATAAGTACTATCTTAACTCTGCAATAAACAAATTCATTTTGCTCTCAGCTTGTGAGTCTCACATTCATACACCAACAAATGGCACCTGATTTACAGGGACTTCATTACTACTGACATGATCCAGTCTGATGGTGTACTCTGACTGAATCAAGCATGCGTGTGTTCAGCTGATCTATAGCTGGCTATAGAACAAGTTAGCCTTTTGTGGACAGTTGGGCAGCATTTCTTATAATGGGGCAAGGCGCAACGAAATCCCCAAAACTGCATAAAGACTGTCTGTTGAGCATCACCAGGGAACAGGCTAAAAAACTCCAACCCCAAAGCCTCATCCAATTACTTATATGGGTCAAACAATTTTGTCCCTGGTATCCATCAGATGGTTCCTATGATCTTACTCACTGGTGAAAGGTTGGTGAATGTTTACAAACCCACCAAATTTCTCATCACAGTGTCCACCCTGATGATATTATTACTTGGTGTGTGGCTTTTCAACTATTAAGGAAGCAGATCATGTCCTTGCGGATGCTCCACTTGCATTGTCATCAGATACTGTTGTTTTTATTAATGAAACATCACCTGTGGATAATGATCTGGAGAAAAAGGATCCATTTGATCCCAGTTCTGTTGATTCTGGACAAGAACCAGATTTATATCCTCCTTAGGCCCAGTACGTGCTATGGCCACAGGTGCTTCTAGCATGGAAGAAATACTACAAACATCAGGCAAAAAGGCTGCAGCAAATGTTTCATGTATTTCATCACTGTCTTATTGTGGCAGTGCGTGTTAGTAGGAGTTTTGAAGCTCCTGTTGCAATGAGTTTGGGTATGTTTGGTCCCCTGACTGTCTGGTTGGGATGGCAGTTTGAAGGTGTTTGGTCTAGGTTTTGGGTTGTCTAGCCATGGCAGTTAGAATAATTTATGCCCTGAGTCTGGAAAGTTCCCTGTCATTAAAGGTTATTTTTCTTTAGTATTGGTTTGTCTTTCGCTTTTAGTTCATGACCCTTCCCCCCACCGATTTCCCACTCTCTTTGGCTTAAAAGCTGCCACTTTTCCCTGCTCCCCGGTTCTTTTGTCAGTGTTTCTCCTTGGGTCCCATCACTCCTGCGTCCTGCCCGGTGCAGCGCCAAAGCCAGCAGCCCCGACCCAACCCACTGCTGCGAGAGAGAAGAAAGCCAGCAGCCCCGACCCGCTGCTGCGAGAGAGAAGACAGCCTGCAGAGCGCAGTACAGCTGTCGTCCCAGCAACGGCAAGCCCCGCTGCCGCCCACACCGTTGCTCCGCACTGCCGCTCCAGCTATACATGCTGCTGCTGCCCGTTTGGCTCCTGCTCAGGAGAGGGACTGCCACCGCTGGCTCTGCTGCTGCCTGTGAGATTGCGTCACCTCTCTCACCTCAGAGCTGCTCCACAGCGGTGGGAAACAACAACTGATCTTACGCGGTGCCACCCTGGCTCCGCAGATTGCGCAGGAGAGAAATAAAGGCAACTCGGAAAATAACACACAAAAGACACATTCTTCCCCCTTTACTTCTGTCTTTAGACGCCAGATCCATGTTTGTTAGGATCTGTGCCAGTGGCTGAACCGCATTTCCTGCTTGCCCGCGGAAGAGCCAGACCACAGCCAATCCCTGGTGCGCGTCTGCGGTAAGCGAAAGGAGTTAGGTTCACGTCAGTGACCGGTGTCCCTGCTCCTCCCGCAACCACGGCGCGGGGTCATCTTATACCTTGTCCTATTCATTTAGTGACTTTGATGAGGAAAGAATATCACCTATAGGACCTGAGCCAGAAAGGTGAATACAGAAATGCCGGAGGTGAGCATTGGAGGAGGGCCCTATCGATTTTTTTCAAGCTATGCCTGTTGTATATCATAATCAAAACCCACATCACCAATAATTGTCATATGAGATGATAAAGGAACTGAGGAGATCGGTGAAAGAAAATTGTTTACATTCCTCCTTTACTATGAATTTATTGGATGCAATTGCAGAAGGACATACTATGTTACCAGTGGATTGGAAATCTCTTTTTAAGACAATTTTGACAGGAGGACAATACTCTGTCTGGTGGACAGAATTTGTAGATTTGGCTCAAACTCAGGCATTGAACAATGATAATCAACAACCACCCATTAATATCACTGCGTCACAGCTATCTGGCACAGATGTATATGCTACTGTTCAGGCTGAAGACTCCTCCCCCAAGAGTGGGATCAGTCTACTGTTACTGCCATGCAGGTACTACAAAAGGTACCTGATACAAAAAAGTTGGAGTCTGGTTTTGCTGCTGTGAGGGAAGGGCCTCAGGAACCATATATTACCTTTACTGATCAATTACAGTCTGCCATTAGATGGCAAATTGAAATGCAGGAAGTGGCTGATGCTGTCTTAAAATTTCTTGCTTATGAAAATGCTAACAATGACTGTAAAAAAGCCCTGGACCCAATTCATAATTGTGATAATTTTGAACGTTCTGATTATATCAAAGGATGTGCTAATATTGGCTCAGAACAATTTAAAGCAGAACTAATTGCTACTGCAATAGCCCAATAATTGCAAGCGGCCAGAGCAGCTATTAAGTGCTTTGAATGCGGGGAACAAGGACATACTAGGTAACAGTGTCCAAAGGGACAAAGCGGCAATAAAAAGCCCAGTAAACCTTGTCCTCGCTGCCAAAAAGGGTTTCATTGGAGCAATCAATGCTGGTCTAAATATGACAAACATGGCAACCTTCTCCCACAAAAGGGAAACTCGAAGGGGGGCACACTGGAGTCCAGTGCCCCTCAATCCAACAAGACCCCACTCAATCTGACACAAATACAAGCACAAGCCTTACAAGGGATACCCCTGGGAGTGCCAGTCTGGATGTGGCCATCAGCACTACTACAACCCTGGATGATACCTCGGTTCCCCTGCTACCCACCTCCGTGTGCAGGCCACTGCCTTTTCAAATACATGCTTTACTCCTGGGATGCTCCTCTACCACCCGCACAAGACTATTTATATAACCAGGAATCATTGATGCTGACTATAAAGGGGAAATTAAAATTATGGCTTGGACACCTAATCCTCCCTCTACTGTGGCACAGGGGAGCAGACTGGCACAATTAATACCGCTGCCAGCAATTCCCTGTTGTCCCAGGGTGATGTTATGATGTTTGTATCCCCAGTCGGGTGTTCTGTTTATGCTGGATATTATATTCTGTGCCTTCAAGACTGGCTGAGAGCGAAGACAGGGAGAAGAAGAAGCAGAGTTTTGTTATCAAGAATAGACTCACTCCTCCACAGTCTGCTGGAACACTGCTGTTGTCTGGGCACGGAAGGGGCAGAACACTGCACTCACTTTGCTTTTTAGTTAGTTAGTTAGTTTTGCTAGCTGAGGCAGTCTGAGTTTTCCCTGGACTGTTTTTCTCTCCCTTTTCTTAGAACTATTCAAACCTGCTCCAGACTGGGACCCGGGGAAGCACTGAGAGCCTGCACTTGGTAGCTTACCAGGCCTACTCTGGGCAGCGGCCTTTTCCAGTGCCGGAGGGACTGATAACAGAGCGACCACCCACGAGAGACTTTCTGAATTTGTCATCTCTTCAGAGCAGCAAATTAGTTTTGTCATCCAGTATTATTCATTTTGTGTGCTGGGGAGTGCTTTGCCTGTTAAATAAACAGGTTTTTTCACTTCTCTCCGAGGAAATCCTTCCCAAACCGGTTGGGGGGAGGGGCTGTGTGGGTTTGCTTTCTGGAGGGCCCCCTTTTGGAGGTTTTTCTCCCAAATTTGCCCTAAACCAGGACACCTGTTCAGCACTGATCTTACAGCAACAACGAGATGCAGGAGGATTTGGGAACACAGGCACCCTGCAAATATTTTGGTCAAAAATCATAGGGGTACAACAACCATTATTCACTTGTCAAATAGAATCTAAGTCTTTTACAGGTTTGGTTGACACTGGAGCAGATGTTTCCATCATATCCCAAAAGGACTGGCCCTCGGAGTGGCCCCTGGCCCCCTCAGCTGTGATCATAGCAGGCATTGGAAGTCAGCAGATTTCCTGGCAGTCTACAAAGGAACTGAAAATCATCAGACCAGAGGGCAAGACTGACACCCTGTGACTGTATGTACTCCTGATCCCAGCCACTCTGTGGGAGTGGGACCTGATGACACAATGGGGTTTGATAATTTCAACGTATTTTTGATAGGGGCCATTGATGAAAAGCTACTTGTTAAACTGACTTGGCTTTCAAACAGGCTGATCTGGATAAGCCAATGGCCCCTGAAAAATGAGCGGCTTCAGCAAGCCTGGATCCTTGTGCAAGAACAATTAAGAACATAATTCCTTCCATCAGCCCCTGGAATACACCTATTTTTGTTATCCCTAAGAAATCGGGAAAGCTGAGGCTTTTACAGGATCTCAGGGCAATCAATGCAGTCATTTCACCTATGGGGGCATTGCAGCCAGGAATACCTAACCCCACAATGATTCCAGAACACTGGGAATTAGTGATAATTGACTTGAAAGACTGCTTTTTAAAATTCCTTTGCATCCTGATGACACATCTAAATTTGCCTTTTCTTTACACTCTGTCAATCATGAGATCCCCATGGAACAATATCACTGGGTGGTACTAGCTCAGGGTATGAAATAGAGTCCTACTATCTGTCAATTCATTGTTCACTCAGCAATACAATCAGTATGGCAAAAATATCTATCTGTTTTGCTGTATCACTACATGGACAATATTTTAGTTGCTTCTGACAACTCCCCATTATTGCATGATTGTCTTGCTACTTTAAAGGTAACGCTTGCCAGCAGAGGCTTGTGCGTAGCCACAGAAAAAATCCAAACAGAACCTCCCTGGAAATACCTGGGTTTCAAATTATTGGAGACAAGTCACCCCACAGCCAGTGACCCTAAAAACCAACATACATACATTGAAGGATTTGCAAAAGTTGTTAGGCACTATGTCCTGGTTTACAAGACAGGTGTCTGCTAGGGAAGGCAGAAAAAGCCTCCCTTGGAAAGGAGAATGTAAATCCCCTCCTTCCGAATTATTAGAATCATGAAATTAAGGGGGCTCTTGGGCAAAGATAGGGGAATAGGAATAACAGTTCTTTACTAGTGTGTATAATAAAGCAAACAAACAACAACTATGGCATTAACAACAACCAGAACCAGGAACCCAATAACGGCCTTTTGATTGAAGCACTTTCCCCTTTGGTGTAGTTACGGTCACAGCAGGCAGGGGTGCTGGCAAGCTCCTGGTGGGCAGGGCAGATGCAGTGATCCCCACATGGCTGCAGGGGGCACTCTGGACTGGGCTCGGGGAGCAGGTGGCAATGGCAGATTTTGTCTGAAGATGGGAAGGGGTGGAAGAGAGGCTTCGCTTCACAAACCCCAGGGGCAGCTGATCCCAGTGTGAGAAACAGCTACTCACTTTTCATAGTTTAGGAAGGTTTATTAAACCTTATCAAAAATACAACAGAAGACTGAATAAAGAAAAAAAGTTACGGCGCCGGGAGCAAAAGATTTTCCCCGCCATGTGCTCAGCCCCCTCACAATGGAGGTTTCCCCTTTTAATCCTTTAACCCCTTCTAAAGTTCTGTCTATCAACTCCTTCTTCGCTGTCCAGTGGTGGAGATCTCTTCTTCAAATCCTGATTGGAGGTCAGATGTTGCCATAGTGAAAAGCCAGCCCTTCCAGATGTCCCAACTCCAGCTGTCCCTTGATAACCATGCGAGGGGGTAAAACATAACTATAAATCTATAAAATTTTCTTAACCTATATACATGATATTTGTCTATTAATTGTGAAAGTCAATCATCACATTACTCATCTATCACACCAGTACCCCCAGCAGGGCTCTCGGGCAGCAGCAAGCTGGGCTGACAGGATGTCTTGACAGGCAGTGTTATGAAGAAAAAGTTATCTATTTTTTTAAGGTTGCAGAGTAAAACAAGTTAGACAAGTGCTGTTAAGTTAGCTTCATTGTTAAGAGTTCTTCTTCAATTACCTGTTAATGGTTGGTGATTAACCATTGTCCCCCTGATGTTTGCCAGGGACCCTGCAGGTACCAGGAGAATGGGAGTGGCATCAGAGCTAGTATGCAGATGAGAAATGCATTGCACCAAATTTTGCAGTTTTCCAGGAAAAACCCTAAAAATAACGAGCCAACATAGAACTAGGGGACCTAAGTGATGTCTAAGGATGGGAGCGTAGTCCAGTGCCTGCTTGGATCCTCTTTGCTTCTCACCCTAACCTGAAAAGATGTTGACTAGAGAGACGACCCAAGATGTTGGACCAAAAAGGTGGAATCTCCTAATCACCCGTGAGGACGGAATCCCCAGCTCTGCCTGCAGACCAGCGGACAAAGCTGCATCACCCTCCTTCTCCATGCCACTCCTGGGAGCAACAGCGGCGTGGGCACGACCCATCGATTTCTCCCCACCTGAGCTGATTCTTTTTAATAAAGGCATTAAAAAGGAGAAAGATCTCCTGCCCATTTATTTCAGGCAGGGGGTGAGGGGCTCCCAGCAGGGCAGGGAGAGCCGAGCTCAGGATCCCGGGCAACCGAGCAGATGGTGATAGGTCTCTCTTTTAGTGAGGTAATTGTTAATAACGTCCCAGTTCAGTGGCTGTTCTCATGAGCAGAGGCTCACCCCAAGGCAGAAGAAGCAGGTCTGGGCCCGGCTCAGGCAGCAGCAGTAGAATTCCTTTCCCCAAGAGCAGTGACTCTGACCATCCTCCTCCAAAGCTGAAAGAGGGCTAGGAGCTGCAACCAGCCCCTTTCCCCAGCCCGAATCCCCCCCGTATCTCCCTCTGCCCCTTCCCCCCCCCCTCAGAAAACTCCCAAAAACCCAGAGGAGTTCCCCCTTTGTCTCAAGCACCCAGCAATCAGTTTCCATTAGCAACTCAATGGGAAGTAGTTCTACAGGTGATAAGGAACAAACAGAAAAGAAAACTCAACCCCCAACACACTATTAATTGAATTTGCCCTTTATTGGCAATCACCACAGAGGAATTATCCCCTTTATTTCAATTGTTAGAAGGGGACCCAGATCTCTCTTCCCCTAGGCAGGTGACAAAAACTGTCCCAAAGTCTTAAGAGACTGTAAGTGATAAAATCAATAAGTCCTTTGCCACACAACAAAACCCAAATTTGACTTTGCGACTGTGATTCTGCAATCTTTCTAATCCTATGCTCTTATTGGTCAATGTGATGTACAAGAACATAGTCTCTGGCTATTAGAATGGGGTTTTCTGCCACACACCTTTTCAAAAACTATAACCACTCAGCTTGACATGCTTATTCAGCTGCTATTGATGGGACGACTCCAATGCCAGAGCCTGATAGGATATGATCTGGCAGTAATACATCTCCCTATTACTGCAGCAGAAATGGAGAATCTGTTCAGGGATTCACTGTCATTTCAAATTGCTCTTGCAGACTATAATGGACAATTTTTTCACACAATGCCTCGACATGCCCTGCTATAATCCTTCAAGGAACTCCCCTTTCAACAACTACAAATGAAAACTCCAATCCCTGATGCAAAGACCCTTTTCACTGATGGATCAGGAAAGACACACAGAGCTGTCACTCTGTGGAGAAATTATAAGAGACAGTGGGAGCATTCGATAACCTTTCAGCCTGGATCTACCCAGCTAGTTGAACTGGCAGATGTGGTAGAAGCATTATGCCTTTTTTCACAGGAACCTATTAACATTGTTCATGATTATGCTACAGAAATCATTGAGAGAATTGAGCACTCATTCCTGAAGGAAGTCTCTAACAAAAATCTTTTTGTGTTATTAACCAGTCTGTACAACTTTTTACTTCACAGGTCTCATGAATATTACATCCTGCACCTTAGGTCACTCACCACTCTGCCTAGACCTATAGTGGAAGGTAATGCGAGGGTGGATGCCCTTAACCATGACAGTCACTATACCACAAAAGTTAGGGCAGGCAAACCTTTCTCATTATTTCTATCATCAAAATGTCCAAGCACTGGCAAAACAATTCCATCTAAATTTGCCACAAGCAGGGGATGTAGTGAATACTTACAATGTCAGCAGACTCTGCCACAAACATGAGGTACAAACCCACAAAGGTTGAAACCTAATGACATTTGGGAAAGAGATGTAATACACATATCTGGCTTTGGGACTTTTAAATATGTCCATGTTTCTACTGATACCTTTTCAGGATTCATAGTAGCAACAGCACACAAGGATGAGAAATCAAGAGATGCCACCCGACACCGACTCTGTGCCTTCAGCACGATGGGTGTCCCTCAACAGATAAAGACAGATAAGGGACCTGCATATACATCTCATAAAATACAAGAATTTTTCCACACTTGGGGTATCAAATATGTCACGGGTATTGCCCATTCCCCAACAGGGCAAGCCATAGTGGAAAGGGCACATTACACATTGAAAAACATGCTGCAAAAACAAAAGAGAAGGAACCCAATAGGAATGCTCCCTCAAGAGCAGCTTGACAAAGCAACCTATATTTTAAATTTTTTGAATTTCTCCTCTAGAGACAACTTGACCACACATAAAAGGCTCCTGAGTCAGACTGCTGATGGAGGAGGTTACCCAGAAGTTACATACAAGGATGTACATAGCAGTCAGTGGAAAGGTCCAGTTCCACTGTTAGCTTGGGGGACAGGTTATGGGTGTGTTTCTTTACCTGCAAGACCATATTGGCTCCCGGCAAGATACATCAAACCCAGCCAAGAACAACAAAGAACCTTGTTGTCTTTCTTCTGCTATACTGCCATCAAAGTGGTGGAAGGGAGAATTTATGGGGCCCACATCATTTAACCACCACTGTTTTGGCCTCTGACTTGGTGGGATCCAGAGCCTCCCCTCAGCAACAAAGGAACAGAATGGGTAGGAAGAACTTGGCTTCCTCCCCTGGATCGGGATATTGTAGATACATATAGTATTAACACTACTTTTGTTACTGATTTACTGCCTATATGCTTAACATAGAATCAAACAAGTACCTCTTTACCTTGTGCTAACTTTTCCATGCAATTGCATTAAATATATGTACACTCAGAGAATGCAAGAAAATTGACTGCTATTACATTGCCATCCATTCTGTCCACCTCAAACAAATCTGTGGATGCCACTCCACCTCATTTCCCCAAATGTTATTTTACACCCATCTCCAATATACGGCATTTGGAATAGACATCATGTATAGGACAACAGCTGCAACAACAATTCTTACAGTATGGGAGGGCAATTGATTGGGGACCACATGGTATCTGTAAATAAAGTGGAACCAATGCAACCATTCTCCCGTCCCAAAAGGTGTGGAGGATTTTGTGAACAGCTGGCTAGCTGACAAAGGTCACACTGACATAATACCGTTAGTTAAGCAAGAAGGAGACGAGGATAGGAGTCAGCAGTCAGTGTCCAAACCTGGCAAGGGCACTGTGCCCTTGGTGCAACATCAGGATGGGGGAGAGGATCGTTAGTTAGAAACATGAAGAAAATATGTGAACAGCTGCAACATAGTAGCCTCAAGAATGATAAGGTAGGTGTAGTTAGCTGATAAGTAACTAACCAATAATGAGCTCACCTTTTGCAATATGTATTAGCCTCATTAACACCAATATAAATGTATGTGCCTATCAATAAAGTTTTGAGATTTGCTGATCACTCATATTGAGTGCCGCATTTCTTCCGCCGATTACCACAAATGGTGACCCCGGACGTTAAATCGGTAACGGCAACCACGGTGGATCGGTGAACGAGTTCGGGTCCTACAGCAGCAAGGACGGCGAATAAGCACTGCTGAAAAAGCGAAAAGTGCCGCGCCCTGGGTGACCTTATAGAAGAGCCCGGCCGATACGTGCTGCCGAGACCTTGAAGGGCTGCAAAAACGTCGACGTTCTCAAAAATGGAAATGGAAATGGAAAGGCAAGCAGCATATGATTTATTTACTTGCTTTTTAAAAAAGCGTCAGGTTAAGCACATAGACTTGCAGAAAGAGCTCCCACAGTTGTTAGCTTACGGGTATGCACAAGGAGTTTCTCAAAATCCTTATACAGTACATTAATTGACAGAGTGGCGTAAGTTCGGGACCAGGAGGGCGACGAGGGGCGCGGGAGAGCCCGGGGCAGACACGGCAGCGAGAACGCGTGTGGCAGTGGTGGCATGCTCGGTGCCCGCGGCGGTTACGCGCACCGCGGGTCCAGTGACGCGCACGGTGACAAAAACTCGCACGGCAGCTGTCCGTGGAGAAAGCGCACAGATCGTGAGGGAAGTGCCAGCCGGGGCCGGGCCGGCCAAAGCGAGACGCGGCAGCCGAATAGGTGCTAGCGGCGGCGGACGCGCACCAGTAACGCAAAACCCGAAAGCTGGAGCTGGGAGGGCTTTTTCACTTTTTGCAAGCGCACAAAAGCACCAGCGGTGCGGGACATGCCCCCGCTGGCTGCGGGTGTTGGCGCAGAGCCAGGGGGAACCAGCCCGAGCGGAGATCCAGGCAGAGCGGAGCCCAAAGGAGATCGGGGCTGCGCGGGTTCGGGCGAGGGCGTTCCTTTCCGCACCCCCGGGATAGCGCATTCTGAGGCTCTGCCGGAGCAGGCAGGAGATGGGCGCGGGCTGACATTCCTCAAAGCACCGCCCTGTCACAGCTGCCTGGCAACCACAGCAGCCAGCCGATCGCAGCAATTCAAACAAGTGTCTGAGAAAAAACAGGTCAGGAATTTTCTTCAAGATCAGGATGAAAAACTTCTGAAAATTCACACAGTGCTTCATCCAGATGTTATACGGGGCATTTTACCCAACTGTTCCACAGGCTTTACAGTTTGTTTACCAGTTTGGTTTTTTTTTTGTAAATGTGTTTGCTTTTTTAAAAGTGATAGAGTATTTGGGTTTGATTGCTTAAAGTTTGATGACTTCATTGCCTTTCCCTTACCTGAGGCAGGAACAACCTTTTAAGGGAACAGAATCTAAATAAACTTCCTAGTTTCTGTTTGGACTACATGTGAGAAGATTTAAACTGTAATATTTCTGTATACTATGGTCTTTATGGTCTTTGCTCTCTTCTATTCATTAAGAGATGGCATTAGATAAATGGATGTAAATGTGCTAATTGTTTTTGTACTGTCCTTATTTTAAGTGAAATTATTTGTGTTTGAAATTATCTGTCATCTTTCTCAGTTTTGTTTTAAAATATCTATGCAAACTGTCCAGCCTTACCAGCCTGTTATCCTTCAGTTAATGATTGTTGTCAATCAGTAAGAAATCTCAGTGTAACAAAATGCCAGCTGGATTAATCAAAAAAAAAAAAAAAAAAAAAAAGGAACTGCTTTTATTGTAAAAAATTATTCCCAGGGAAACAAAATGTCGTGTAAAGATGAAAGTATTAGTAAAGATTTAATTACCCAAGGTGTCTTGGAAGACAAAGCATTTGGGAAAGGTCAATCAGACCCTGTTGTGGGGTCATCAGTCGATTCCCCAATGATTCAAAGTTTTAAGAATTATTTATATTGAGTTTATAACCTTTGTTATTTTCGGTTTTTGTAAGTAATGCTGATAGATAGTGATTGTTGTTAATACTAGATGAATACTTTGGAAAGGTTGTCTTAACCCCTTCAAGCACTTCTTGTTAGGGAGTTTTCAGATTTTTGTGATGAGAGTTGTTGTTGGTGTGTTGTTGTGGTGTTTGCAGCCAGCTTTCATGTGTTTTTCTATTTTTTTTGTGTGATCACCTGCAAGACACGTGTCTCTTCAGGATCCTGTCTTTTATTTCCTAACTATTTAGATGTTTTTGAGGGTTTTTATCCAAATTGCCAGTTTTGTAGTTCTTTTAATTATTATTACAGGAATACTCCAGCAGAGAATTCAAGAAGTTTGCTGTGTTTGGAAAATCTCTGTCTTGACAGAAACTTCAGAAAGATTCAATTGTTTGATAGTTTAATTGGTTTGTAACCCTAAAGTTTCTTGTTTATAAGGATTGTTTTTAAAAGTCCTGTTTTAAAAGTATGTTAAGTGACACACACCAATTAGAGTTCGGGCTCTGGCCAAGCTCTAGCTCTATTTGGATGGAGTGATTGACAATCAACCCAGATGTTTTCTGCATCAAAAAGTATTCAAGTCCTTTTGACTTGGCAATTTGACCATCTATGACGGCTGAGCCATTTTCAGAGGTAATTTGGAGAACCATGAATCCAGACATGATTTCTCCAATTCTCTGTCATTTTAAGGTTTATCAGCTGTCGCAGACTCTGGGATAAGAGTTCAGTGTTGTAGTGTTTGGTAATTTTCTGATTTTGTATGTGTTGTTGATTGTGTGTATTATCTGAATTTATTCCTAATTACTCTTATCTTAACATTTCTCTATGTAACATTGCAAAATGAAACCAGGACCCATTCTTCACCTCTAGGATTTTGAGAAAATTCTTCAGTCCTGCGGGGACGTGGGATTTGTTTGTGTTTTAACAGGTGCAAAGTCCAGATGAATTTCAATGAAGAATGTGAAACTCTATCAAGAGCAAGAGAAACGTTGACCATTCAACAAGCAAAGAAGACAGACAGATACTGGACTGTGTGACACAGGGCAGTGTCCGGAGATGAGACCTTAACCTCCCTATACAGCTGACAGTTTGGTGTGGAACTAAATACTTACTAGGTGCACTTACTCAGCAAAACAGAAAAACGGGGGAGGTGTGGGCCTTGGAATGGATATCTCCTCCACTTCAACAGCATAAAACCCTTCTTCAAAAAATTGAAATTTTGGCTGATTTGCTAAAGAAGGGTCGTGAACGGACACTGCAGATCATGGGAAAGGAGCCTGATCAGATACGGGTACCAATGAAGAAAGATACATTGACCTGGTACCTGTTAAACAGTGTGGAATTACAAGAGGCACTGTTAGGAGCCGGAAATGTGATTGCCACTGATGATATCCCCAATATACCGTTGAATTGGATAGGGCAATGGGGTTGGATTCAATGCCCAAAAAGGTCACAGAAACCCCTGTCGGATGCTATAACAGCCTACACGGATGCGGGAAGAAAATCCAGAATTGCTGCAGTAACCTGGCAGGAAAAGGGACAATGGCACCATCAGATTCTCCAGACCTCCGAATTGGATACTTTACAAACGATGGAGTTATTGGCTGTTGTTTGGGCCATGATGCATTTTTCTGGGCCCCTCAATATAGTGACAGATTCTTTGTATGTTGCTGGAGTATGCGAGCAAATAGAAGATGCCTCTATAAAAGAAGTTCAAAACAACAGGTTACATGAGCTGTTTATACAGTTACAGAGGGCAATTAAACTGAGGAAGTATCCTTTCTCTGTCATTCATATCAGAAGTCATAAGTGGGATATTGGTCTGGGAGAGGGTAATGCACGAGCAGATAAGCTAGTCTCAATCACACATGTGACTCCAATTCCCAGGCAGACTATGGCCAGAGAGGCACACTCCATGTTTCACCAAAATGCAAAAGGCTTCCATAGAGAATTTCAGATATCTATGGAAGAGGCACAGGCAATAGTCAAAGCCTGTCCCATATGTAGTCATCATAATGGGGGCTGCGGGTTAGGTCTAGGAGTTAACCCCAGAGGGCTGAATACAAATGAGACCTGGCAAATGGATGTCACATTGCTGAGTTTGGAAGGATAAAGTATGTGCATGTTACTATAGACACCTATAGTCATTTTATATGGGCCACAGCACAGACCGGTGAGAAAACAGGGCAGGTGGAGAGGCATCTTAGTAGCTGCTTTGCAGTAATGGGAGTGCCACGGAGTATTAAGACAAACAATGGGCCTGCCTACTGCAGCAAAAGAATAAAACAGTTCATGCAAATGTGGGGGATTGAACACGTGACAGGCATCCCTAATTCCCCGACAGGACAAGCGATTGTAGAAAGAGCTAATGGTACCTTGAAAAAATATCTAGGTAAATACAAAGATATTAGAGAGCCGCAAGAGAGGTTGCTAAAATGTCTATTTATCTTAAATCACCTGTGTGTTTTTGGGGAAAGCAAAGTTCCTGCTGTAATTCGTCATTATGTAATAGAGAAAGATAGTGTGAAGCAGGACGTATGGATAAAATATAGAGATCCCAAGACAGGACAATGGCAAGGTCCTGCTAAGGTATTATACTGGGGCTGCGGATATCTTTGTGTTTCTACCCCTACAGGATCCTTGTGGGTACCTGCTAAATGGACCCGAGCAGCTGTGTTAGATGGAACCAGACTTCAGACAACTGAGCGAGGAGGACCGTCGGCGAGTGGAGGCAAAGCTGCTGATCACCATTCGACCGATACTTCTCAAGCTGAAGGACAGTGTAGCTTTGCCATTGACCGAGCGATTGATCGGTGTCAATCTCTGGACAGTATACTAAGCCTGATTCCAGCACTTCATACGTTTTATCATAAAGGGCCTAAGAGATTAGCTTGTATTAAGTGTCAAAATACTCAGTGTGCTGCATGGATATTGGTTTTTTTTTGCGGGGGGTGTCAGCAAACTAAGTGGGTGCATCAGTCCCAATTACCTGAGCTGTGGTGCAGAAGCTGTGCATTTTATTGGCAGCAGGATTCCTGGCAAGCAGAACTCCAGGCCTTTACAGGGTTACCTGGCCGCCAAGGGTTACAGTTGTATGAGTCCCCAGAACAGAAAATTCTTGCATGGCTTAGGTGGGAAACCCAGCACTTTGCCAGACGCGCTTTAGGGCAATCTCAGTCGTGTATCTTACAGTCTAAGTGTGGTCGGGGTATTCCCCTCTCCCAGTTAGATGTAGTAGGTCCGATTCTGGGGGATCAAGATCCTAACCAAGCGTGGGACGATTGTTTAAGGGCCCTAAAAAGATTAAGTCTGGGCGGCTCAAGAAAGAAAAGGGGGAGAGGAAAGAAGAGACATTCTTAATTTCCCAAATGTCTGGATGGTTCAAAACAGTGCCCAGGAAAATCAGGGTGATGTGGCAGACTTATGCTGCTGTTTTACTCGTATTTGCCCTCTTAATAGACAGCCCAGACATTGCCAAAGGAGTGGGAACCCACCAAGCATGGGCCCCACCTCAGCCCAAGACTAATATCTGGATCACCATGGCAAATTTAACTAACCAGGAGGCTATTTGCTTGTCATTATCTACTCCCGGTAATCCATTTACAACCTGTTTGGTTGGACTGCCGGCAGATCCCTGGCCATGCCCATCAAAAATACCCACCTGCAAAACCAATGACGCCAGGGTCAGTATAGATAACTGGGACCAATGGATTTCTCATTTTCCTATAGCACCGCAGGAACCCCAAGAATTGGAACTGTTAGGCTCAGTGATGGCGGATGCATGCCTTAGGTTTAAGCATAAAAGTCAGCTGCCAGCCAAAAACTATTCTACTATTGTAACCTCCAGCATGGCCATTTACCGTAATGCAACAACCTGGTGCAATTATACCACAAAGAGGGTGTCGATCTCATCAAATGACCCTATTCAATTACCAGCAGGTTACTTTTTAATATGTGGGGATCGTGCTTGGCCCGGTGTCCCATCGATGCTGAGCGGGGGGCCATGTACAATTGGACGGTTGTCTCTATTCACACCCAATACGTCCATGATCTTGAATATGAGCCGCCGCTATCACAGAATTAAAAGAATGGCCCATGCGTTTACTGCTGACTGCAAAGATGATGTAAAATTTTGGTCTCCAGGGGCCATAGTGGCAGCATCCTTTTTGGCTCCAGGGGTATCAGCAGCAGGTGCCCATGCCATTTTAAACAAGCTAGGATGCTGGCTTGCTAAACAAACTAATGCCACCTCTTTAGCACTTTCTAGCCTTTTGCTTGATGTTGATTCTATTCGCCATGCAACGCTTCAGAATAGAGCTGCAATTAATTTCCTTTTACTGGCACAAGGCCATGGTTGTGAAGAATTTGAGGGCATGTGTTGCATGAACCTCTCTGATCATTCCCAGTCAATTCACTCCCAGCTCTCTGAGCTGCGAAGGTTAACTGGAAATTTACAGGTAGAATCGGGCTCTGGTATTGATGAGTGGCTCAAATCTTTAGGCTTGGGATCATGGTTGCGCTCTATTGTTAGAGTCATCATTATAGTAGGCATTATAGCTTTGTTAGTAGTGTTAGTTTTGCCTTGTTTTTGCATGTGCTTACAGAACATGGTTCAAAGAATGATATTTGCTGCATCTAATCAGACTATGCTTGTGCAACAGAAAAACAGGGGAAGTGTGGAGGATTTTGTGAACATCTGGCTAGCTGACAAAGGTCACACTGACATAATACCGTTAGTTAAGCAAGAAGGAGACGAGGATAGGAGTCAGCAGTCAGTGTCCAAACCTGGCAAGGGCACTGTGCCCTTGGTGCAACATCAGGATGGGGGAGAGGATCGTTAGTTAGAAACATGAAGAAAATATGTGAACAGCTGCAACATAGTAGCCTCAAGAATGATAAGGTAGGTGTAGTTAGCTGATAAGTAACTAACCAATAATGAGCTCACCTTTTGCAATATGTATTAGCCTCATTAATACCAATATAAATGTATGTGCCTATCAATAAAGTTTTGAGATTTGCTGATCACTCATATTGAGTGCCGCATTTCTTCCGCCGATTACCACAAAAAGGCAAACCACAGTATTGTTTAACGTGATGGTGGGATGGCCAGATCATTAATTCAGTATTATTTAGGTAATAATCACTCCTGCGTGCACAAACATTTGTGGAAAATATTGTCACCTGCTTTGGGCAATAGGATATACCAAGTAAAATTAGATAAGAATGCTACAATTGCTAATTTAAATATGCTAGAGGAACAATTACTAATTACTTATATGTCACACCCATATATTTTTGCTTTAGCTAATGATTTTTTGATCAATTATAGAAATGGTTTGTATTTTTTATCCACTGATTCTTTTGTTTTCAAATAATGTATAACCTATGAAGATATGTGTAACTATTCTGTCCTTTTTCCATTTAAAAGATGATCTGAAATTTGGGTACCTGTAAATCTGACTGGGGCTTGGGAAGGACAGGATGGTCTCTTGCAATTGGCTCGAATAGTCCAAGAGGAAATCCAAACAAGTAAGAAAGGAGTTTGCAAATTTTTGGGTTGGTTAATCCTTGCTATTGTTTCTGCAGTAATAATATTAACCACAGACTCTGTGGCTGTCGCTGCCTTAACTCATTCAATTCAAACTGCCAATACCATGGGATGGGCTTTGACTTAAATATCACAAAATAATTAAAAACACAAGAAAACATTGATAAAGAAATAATGGCTAGATTAGACGCTTTGGAAAGTCCTCTTATATGGGTAGGTGAGAGAGTTGAGGCCCAAAAAACTCATCTATCCCTGTACTGTGATTTGGAACATATCCATAATTCTTTATGTGTCACTCCTCTTCCATGGAATGACATGGAACAGAATTGGGAGACAGTTAAAAACCACCTCCAAAGGGGCCTTTGATAAATCCTTACAACAGAATATGCAGTCACTTTACACTCAATTAAAACATCAACTCAGACCTTTACAAACTCTGGAGGAACAGAAGGTGTTGACAGATCTGAAAAGTGATGTTTCTTGGCTAAATTCGAAAAATTGTTTTTTTGGGATAAATTTACAGGTTTGGGTTTTCATTGGACTGGGTTGTCTGGCAACGATATCTTTTTTAATCTTCTGTCTTGCCCTTTTTGACATAATCAGAGCTGTTAAAAGCACACAAAACCAAGTCATGGTTACCTTAGCCTTATCTATGGCCCCAATAAAAAGAAAAAAAGGGGGAGATGTGAGGAAACAGCAAAGCCTGACATTGCAGAAAATTCCTGGAAAGCACGAGAGAAAGCAGATTACACATAATCTGAGAACAGGAAAGGTGTCCTCTTTTTTTGAAGCCTGCAAACCTTGAGAAAACTACCAGTCAGGCTGCCGGATTTATTACAGGCCTGCAACTGGCTTGCGTATGAAGGGCTGAACAGAGATTCTCACACTAAGGGTATAAGTACTGTCTTAACTCTGCAATAAACAGATTCATTTTGCTCTCAGCTTGTGAGTCTTGCATTCATATGCCAACAAACAGCAGACATTCAGTTCAATTGTCTTTCAATAAACCTCAGGAAAGGGAACAGTCTAGTACTGTAACTACACAAATCACTAAAAGTAAAAACATAATACACAAATTGCTTGCCTACAAATATTTTATAACTATAGAAATTTTCAGGGTTGTGGAAATGTTAAGGGCAAAATATGAAGAAAAACTATAAAATCCTGAATGGAGAAGAAAATGGTTCTCTCTCTCCTAAGACTGGGGGCTATGGAATGAAACTAGCAGGTTCAGAACAAAAGGAAGCACTTTTTCACAATATGTAGTTAAGCTACAAAACTTGTTACCACATCCAAGTTCCTGTAGGTTCAAAGGCAACTACATTCATTCATGGAAGAAAAATCTGCTAAGGACTATGAACTACTCAGACACTACCTCTGCCTTGGAAGTCACTAACACTGAAATTACTGGAGGATTTGTTCCACATATTTGTTGTCATGGCTTATAACTCTACAATTCACTTTGATATCTCCTGAAAGAAATTTAGGACACCTTTTTTTCAAATGCCAGAATGATTTATTCTCAAGAATAAGAGGATGAGCATTTTTTCACTTAATATTTTGATTATAAACTTGAAAGAACCATTAATATAGGGTGTGTTTAGTAAATGTTTGAATTGCTGACTTATAACACCATTTACTACTGGTGAGCAAGCATCCTTACAATACAGAAAGAAATACAGTATGATTTTCTGAAACTAATAATTTTTATTTATATAGATTATAAAAACTACAAAGAGTAAATGGAAGTGTTTTGATTTCCTAGGAGAACAAGATGGAATCTCACCAGCTGTTCATCCATCTCGCTTCAGTTTTTAACTTCCGAGTCTCTTGGCCAATCCAAACCAAATTTAACAGAGGGTTAAGTAGATACTGAATTCCTAGAAGGTTTGTTGAAGTTGGTAGCTGGGTACAGAAGGAGCCAAATTTATAACTACCTTCTCGGAGTCTTAACTGAAACCTTTATTCTCTTACAAAGGGTGGTAGTGCGTGGAATAGTCAATTTGCACACATGTAGCTAAGAACTAGCCACTCTATATATTTCCACCTGCCCAACAAGACGTTGTCCCACTTAAAAAAGCACACATGCGAGTGTACTTGCAGTGAAAACACATTGGGATCAAAACCTTTTGTTACTTGTAAAACAAAATCATCACTATCAAGTTATGTGGAATATAGTAGTTTTTGATTGTGATTCACCACTTTATTACTCTTCCCAGTAATAAAGTATTAAAAATGGTTTACATGACAATGCAATTTAAAAAAACCTCACCAAGCAACACCTAAATAAGCCTCCAAATTCTTCCCTCTCACAAAAGCTTGCTTAAAGTTCACTGTAACTTCTTTCTTTCATTGGTTTTATGATGTAATCAAAATCTAGTATGCTTCAAATATTCCTTTAAGTAGAATAAATGAAAAAAATAACATACTAATATATTTAGTTTAAAAATAATCAAATTTAGTTTTTTCCTTACCAGATAAATTTAACACAATTTACTATTTGCACTTTAACATCCCCTCCCAACAGTAACAAGTTATATTTAGGTGTATTTGACATTGTATTGTGTTTACATGGCAAGGTTTCAGTAGTGGAGGGGGGATGCAGGGGTGTTTTTTTTGAGAAGACACCAGAAGCTGCCCCCATGTCCAACAGCTACTTCATTTCAGCCACCGCTGGCAAAAGCTGAGCCATTCGGCAATACTGGTAGTACCTCTGTAATAACCTATTTGAGGAAGGATAAAAAAAATGGCTGTGCAACAGCAGCTGGAGAGAGACGAGTGAGAATATGAGGGAGAAAAAACCTTGCAGACACCAAGGTCAGGGAAGAAGGAGGGGGAGGAGGTGCTCCAGGCACTGGAGCTGAGATTCCCCTGCTGCCTGAGGTGAAGACCATGGTGATGCAGGTTGTTCCCCTGCAGCCCATGGAAGTCCATGGTGGAGCAGATGCCTATCCTGCACCCCAGGGAAGACCCCATGCCAGAGCAGTTGATGTGCCCTGAAGGAAGCTACAGCCTGTAGATAGTTGAAACAGGAATAGGCTCCTAGCAGGACCTGTCGCTCTGTGGAGAGGAGCCCACACAAAAGTAGGTTTTCTGGCAGGACCTATGACCCCATGGGGGACCCAAGATGGAGAAGTTTGTGAAGAACTGCAGCCCATGGGAAAGACCCACACTGGAGAAGGTCGTGGCTTGGAAGCCTGGTATGAATGCGTCTCTAAAGGTAGGGCACCTGGAGGAATTGGCTAGCAGAGGGTCCAAGACAACTGCCAATGAGACTCTGGGGTCTGGGAGTGGAATAAGAAACTCATTTATGTGTGTGTTTCTGTGGGGGGCAGCTGGGGAGACTGAGGGGACCTAGGAGCCAGCTACTATGTAGATCAAGTGTAGCTACTATATAGATCAAGTGTCTAAGCCCAGCTAGCGTGTGCATGTGAGGGGGGTCTATACTAGCAACTGGAGTGGGGCTATGAGCCTTGGAGGCTCATGTGCCCATGTGTGAGCAACTAGGGAGACATGGGGATCCAGAGGCCAGATACTAGATAGACTGAGTGTCTAAATCCAGTTACCGGATGGATCCGCATTGCATATACATATATATTTACCACTAATGAACCTTCATCCTGATCAGCCAGAGAGGGGAACAGGATAAGGCCATTATTGCTGCTTGTCTGAGTGCTGAGTGTTTCTGTCTGTGTTCTGTGTTGTTGGCCATATGTATATGTACATTATATATATACGTATTTGTGTACCTACTGGGAATACATTCTCAGCCTTGCTACTGGTTGGATGTGGGAATATTGAGCTGTGGCAGACTTGTTTCTATGGTGCTGCCAGATTCAGCAATTCACTAACAGGCGATCAGGATGTTTCCCATCTTGATTTAACTACTGAGCACTATAGGGTGTGTAGGGTGTGTACCACTGAAAAGGCCTGATGGCTTTCAGGTCACAGGTTATTCAATTAGTTAACCAGAACAATACTGCAAACTGGTAGACCTGTACCACCAAATATGGGAAATGCTGGTCCTATCTATTTAGTTTTTATCCCCATCCTAATGCCAAGCACAAGCATGACAATTAAAGTAAAAGGTTTTATGGGGTTTTGTTTATTTTTCAGGTTTGATAACTTATCACTAGGACAGTGTCTAATTACTGCCTGCTAGCTCTTGAGTTGGTAATTATTAATCAATATCAACCAACTTCAAACAGGAACAATACAATATTTTTCAAAACCTGACTACAGATGGTTTCTAACTATCTGCATTAACCTTCAAGTCTGACAGTTTTCAAGATATAGCTATGCATGTAAATAAGAAATTCTTCAGTCTTGGTAGCTCATTATAATAGAAGAATCCTTAATACTTCTTATAGGTACTGGTGAAGGCCTGTTAAGTAAGACCTATTAGTTGCACTATAGTATTTTGCACAAGTAGTCAACACACTGAAGAATCATTATAATTATTTTGGTGTTAAAGGAAAAAGGGCTAAGTAAAACCAGAAGTGGATGAGTGACTTGTTAGTGCCAAAATGGCTGCATAGTTACTGCTTACTTTGAACTAAAATATGGCAAATTTTTTAAAAAGCACAAAGCTATTTGAACTACTTAACAAAAGACACTAAAATTTGAAGTGAACTCTTCCTCCCTCACCCTCCCGGTAACTTTGCATATCCATACAGGGGAAAATAAATAGCAATATTATGTAATGTTCTTTAACCTGTTTCTCCACAGATCGCTCTCCATACAACCAATAGTTACCACGAGCTGACAGGTTTATGATATTTCACAGAATCATATAATTGCTATGGCTGGAAAAGACTTCTAAGATCATCAAATCCAGACTTCTCGATTGTATGATTTAATCAGAAATTAAATATAATAAAGGAAATTAATTTGATTGCCCAGTTTGTTTTTATTTTCCAAGATATATATCTTTGTTTCCATTTGGTCTCAATTTCCAAAGAATACCCTCACAACTAACAGGAACTGAACGAGATCAAAGCAGAGGCTAACAAGCGTGATATTGTGGCAGGAGTCTGTTACAGACAGGGTAAGGAAGCAGACAAAGCCTTCTTAAAGCAACTTGAGGAAGTCTACCAACCACAGATTAAGGGCAACAAGAGCTTCTACTACCACTTTAATAGTAAAAGACTGAATAAGGAGAAGGTGGGCTTATTGCTGAATGGGATGGGTGATCTAGTGACAGTGGACATAGATGAGGCTGAGGCACTCAATGCCTTCTTGGCCTCAAATCCTCACTGGTGGTCTCCCAGGCCTCTGTGCTTAGAGACAGGGTTCAAGGAAAACTACCAACAGTGGAAGAGGATTGAATCAAGGGTTATTTCAAGGAACTTCATCTGTGCAAATCCATGGGACCAGATGGGCTGCATCCAAGTATGCTGAGAGGACTGTCTGGTTTCATAGTGAGGCTATTCTCTTATCAGCTTTGAAAAGTCATGAAGTTCAGGGGAATTCCCTGATGACTAGAGAAGGAAAAATGTTGCATTCATCTTAAAACAAACAAAACCAAAGTTTCAACCCAGGGAACTTCAGTTCCTCAGAAAATCATAGAGAAAGTCCTCTTGGAACATGTTTTTTGAGCATGTGAAGGAGGTGGTGATTTGGAACAGTCAGCATGCACCAAGGGATTATCATGCCTGAACAACCTAATTGCCTTCTGTGATAAAATGTCAGGATTTGTGGATGGAGAGCACTGGATGCCATTTACCTCGATTTTAGCAGGGCTTTCAATACTGTATCCTCCAATATTCTCGTATCCAAGTTGGGATATTATAGTCTGGATCGGTAGACAACTAGATCGGTTTAAAAACTAGTTGCATGACTGAGCTCAGAGCGGTGGTTAATGGGTTGCAGTCTGCTGGGATGCCTGTGACTAGTGGGGCACTGCAGGCAACTATTCTGGGACCTGTCCTGTTTAAAATCTTATCAAACACCTGGAGGAGGTGATGCCTCTTCCTCTTGACAAGTTTGCAGGAGTTGGGAGGATGAAGTAAATACACTCAAAGGCAGGACTGCCTCCAGAGAGATCTAAACAGGTTGGAGAAATGGGCTGACACAAACTTAATTTAATTCAACAAGGACAAATGTCAAGTCCTGCACCTAGGGAAGAAGAACCCCTGGCATCAATACCATCTGCAGACTGGCTGGGGAGCAGCTCTGCTGAAAAGGACCTGAGGATCTTGGAAAATGGCATGCTGAATATGAGCTAGACCCATGCCCTGTCAGCAAAGGCGGTTAGCTGTATCCTGAGCTATATTACTGGGACCATAGCTAGTAGATTGGGGGAAGTGATTATCCTCCTTTACTCAGTGCTCATTAGATCACATCTAAAATGATGTGTCAAATTTTGGGCACCCCAATACAAGAAAGTAATTGATAAAGAGGATCAGCAGAGGGCCACCAAGATGTCAGGGCAATGGAGTACTTGCACTATGAGGAGAGGCTGAGGGAACTGTGCTTGTTCAGCCTGGAGGAAGGAAGGCTGCAGGGGCACCTAATAGGAGGCTATCAAGAAGACAGAGCCAGGCTCTTCACAGTGTTGTATAGTGGGAAGATGACACAATAGGCACAGATTGAAACAAGCAAGGTTCACATTGACTATAAGGAAACTGGTTTTCACCATGACAGTCAAGCAGTGGAACAGGGGCCCTGAGAAGTTGTGCAGTCTCCAGTCTCGGAGGTTTTCAAGCCCTGACCAGAGGAAACCCTGAGCAAACTGGTCTGACTTAGGTGTTGACCCTACTTTAAGCAAGGAGGTTGGACTAGACATCTCCAGAAGTCCCTTCCATCCTGAATTGTTAATTGTTCTCTTTTCTTTTTCTTTTTTTTTTTTTTTTGTCTTCTAGCCTGAGAAGAGGGTCTCTGAAAATAAGTGGAACCGCCAAAAGTAAAGACACCTAAACACAATGTTGAGTTTGGAAAGCAGCAGCCACTTCATTCTCTTGTTTAGCCTTAACCTTTTCCCAGTGCCTGCATCAGGAACAATGCAGGGATTTAGAGAAGCATTCTGAGAGTGTTTGTGTCCTGAGCAGGATCAGGCTTTCAAGCTCTGCCACTAGCTCCTCAGCAGCAGGTACTGCAGAGCTCACTACCTGCGTGGATGAAAGTGACTAAGGGATCAGCAGCTAGGATTCCAGGCGGCTTGCAGAAAATTGCCGCGTGCTATTGTTATTCTCCCTACTCATGTCCAGTGTTCACCTATTGCGCAGCATGGCGGAACGTCTCTCCAGCGTTTCCCACTGAGTAGCGTGTCCCAAGACGCCACTCCCAGTCTGGAGCGCGGGGACGAATTGATGCAGCCCGGCTACCGTACACTACCACCTCCCTGCCTTTTCCGGGTGCTCCCCACCCCCCTCCACGCTGCTGTGACAGTCTAGGACGTTCATGCTCCTGAGGCAGCAGCGGTCTAGCCCGGCGCAACCTTCACCATCGACGGGAATCCTTATGATAGAGGAATAAGGGACGAGAGAGAGAGGCTGCACAAAACGGTCCCGCCACAGTAGAGAGAGAGATGCGAGCAGTAGTACATCCTCTCCCCAGTGACTCACCTGTTGCGTCTTCCATGACACCTGAAAACGCAGTTTAGAGATAAAAGTTGCCACTGCCGCCAACCAAACTGGATGCTGCGTTCACCACCTCACATTTTCGATGACGTAGCAAGTGCAGTACGGAAACACGACTCGCGTCAACTACACGTGACCAAGAAAAAGTGCAGCTGGGAGGAGTAAACCCCACCCCTTCTCCCTTTTCCTCAGCTAATCACAGAGCTGCCTGGATACGGCCTCGCTCCAGAAGGCCATCGTGAGTGTCATAAATACTCCTCATGCATGGTGAGCTGTGCTTGTGATAGAATATATAGCAGGGTAAAATGTGCTGCGCAGCAGCAGCTGGGAGAGAGAGGAGTGAAAAAGGGTGAGAGAAACAACCCTGCAGACGCCAAGGTCAGTGGAAAAGGAGGGGGAGGATGTGCTCCAGGCACACAAGCCCGAAAAAGGACACCCGTTAACAGAGGATTAACCCTTAAAAACAATAGCCTGTTGCATATTCATACATCTCATACATGATGCATAAATTCCATTCAAACACAGGATTCTGTCTGGTCACTGTCAACTTCTTCCTCTTAATCCTCATGCTGTCTTCCTGTCTGAGCGAGGTGGGAAGAAGTTAGTTTTCTGCTGATAAGGGAGCAATACATTCCCTTTCTCTGAAAGATTTAGGTATCCTGTGGCTTCTATCTGGTGCGAGTCCTTTCTTAAACAAATATCTTGCATTGCATAGTTTCTATTTTAACATTATGTTATAACCTAAAACTATATTTAATACACTACTTAAGAAAATTAATATATCATAACTTTCTAGCATAATACAATATTCATTTTAATACTTGCGAAAAGCCAATCATAAAATATGCATTTTTCACAATCCCCCCTCTTATTCTTTGTAAATCATTTGGCTTGAGCAATATTCCTTGTTTCCTTGCATCTTCTGGTCTATGCTGGCAAAATAAAACAAGGGATTACACAAGGAAGACATATCAAAACAGTTGTAACACATAGAAGGAAAAAAATCTTAATTTCTTTTATCATCCCATCTCTAATGCATTACTGCACCAGCTAGGTTTTGACATTGTTTTTGTGATATCCTTCACTTCTCCTAGAATGACTTTTCTGTGGTCCTCAATTTTCATCAATCTGATATATCAAACTTTCCACAAACACTCCTTTCTTTAGCCAATAGATAGTCTAAAGCAAACCTATTCTGATACATGGCAGTTCTTGTTGCCTTTATATTAATTCCATTACCTTACTAGTTGCTTTACCAGTTTTGTTCGTTATTATCCCTACAGCAACTTGGAGTCTTATAATTCAATTTAGCATCTTGTGCTTAGGTGGCTGGCCCATATGTTTCTAAGATACGTTCAGGGGCCATTCCTCATCTCCCCATTTTTGGAATCCTCCAATCAAATCCCTTTTGTTTCTATTCAGATTCTCTTAAACTGATATCCCTAATTGATCTCCATCAGGTCCTGGCAAAAGAAAAAATCCTGGTTGTATGATTTCCAGAGTGCAGCTCTCTTTCCACTGAGAGGGAAGTTTTGGGTATGCTCTTTTTCCACATATCCAAAATAGGCCATCTGGAGCTTTCCAATAGTCAAACTTTTGCTGATCTATATGTTCCCAGAATTTGGAAATTTCTGGGATGCCAAAGTAAGGATTTTTTCCTGTATCATTACATTGAAAAAGTCTGATTTTATTATCATACTTACAATTTCCCTTTTTAACTTTTTCCTGGGTCCAGTACATGGTTGGTTCTTCTGGGATCCACCATACAGAAATTCTATTACTAACCTTATATCTTTTACAAGGAATTTTTCTTAATTCATGAAGGAACTCTTTTCTAGTGTGCCACAGACATTCTAGACATTCTTCCCCTATGACTACTGAACTCAAAATCGACCCCTCTGGTAGGTTTTCTCCGCTTACTCTTGTTTAGTTACACTTAAGGACCTCAGTTGGGCCTAAGCTGCTGCCTTTACATGGCAATTCTTCTGACATCAAAGCCCCTCTACAGACCAAACAATTGGTTATGTTGAGTTCTCTACTTATTCTTTCCTCCAATTCCACAAACTGACTTTTAATTTTTTTTTTTTGTCCATTCTTGAGATATCTATTTCTTTTTCTAATTCCTGTTTCAGTTTCATATACAAATCGTCAATTGAGATCGGCACAGGTTTAGGTGGTTGTAGTGGCTTAGCCTTTGTGTTTATCAATTGCTCTTTTACTAAATCTCGTGCCCTGTTCCCAATAACGCAGGTGAAACAAATCCATCTCTCCTCTTTTGGGCATTGGCTTTTCATCCTATTACCACTTGTTCCTAAGTTCTCCACAATCCAATACTTTTTCCCATTGTGTATGCAATTGCCTAATTTGGATGGGTTGTAACAGTGACTGTTGACATGAGTGTGAGAAATAAAAAAAGAACTTCGATGTCTTTACATATATAGCTTGCGTTAACATTTATGGCATGGTCTTATTGATATCCCAAAAGGGAAAAAACAACAAATGAGTGACAGAAACAGGAAGAACAGAGGTCCGGTATGGCTTATACTCCCACCTCCCATGCCTATGGGGTTGCAACCCACAGCAGGTGTATTTGATTTTCTTGGTGGCGAATACAGAGGCCAATCTGGTCTTGCCCTCTATTTCCTTGTCACTTTCTCTTAGCTAATTTCCAAGCAAATAGTTTTTCACATTCCTTAACTGTGGTTTCCCACCATTCCTCAGGTATCTCCCATTCAACAGGCACTAATAATTCCCATCCACAAAACGAAGTTCTTACTTTAACACTTCTTGCAACAAGAGCATAAATTTTGTGAACTACAATACTAATTATTCCCACAATTCAAACATTTACTTATAACCAACTATCATATCCAGTATCAGGATGAATCAAATAAAGTTTACAGTATGGTACTGATGGAAATTGGATAACTCAGCTAGATTGAGGGTAAAATTTTAACCAAGAGTATCCAGGGTTGGATAGCACAGCTTGATGGAGGGATGAAAATATTTTTCCCAAGAGCATCCAGGGTTGGACAACACAGCCAGAAAAAAAAAAAATAGAAATGACTAAGAGCATCTGAGTTGTACCACATAGCTGGATTGAGGGGAAAAATGCCCAAGAGCATCTGGGGTTGGACTGCACCACTGGATTGAGGTATAAAATTCCCAAGAGCATCGGGGGTTGGACAGCACAGCTGGATTGAGGGATATCCAATAGCACCGGGACTGGCCAGTAACACCTAAAATTGTAATAGGTGCTTTGAAAGTAAAAGGTACCTTATTGTTGTCTTGTTGTGTGTGGGACCTGCACATAGGCCATTGTCTCCCGGGCAGGTGGGAACTCTGGCTAAGGAATAAGTGACCTGCACATGGGCCATTGTCTCCCGGGCAGCTGGGAGCTGTGGCTAAGGTATAAGTGACCTGCACCTGCACACGGGCCATTGTCTCCCGGGCAGCTGGGAGCTGTGGCTAAGGTATAAGTGACCTGCAAACGAGCCACTGTTCTCCCTGGCGTGTGGAGGGGGCTGTGGCTAAAGAGAGTAAGGGACATGTAGACAGCCTCACAAGGGAACTGGCACCCAAGGCACCAGAACCAGAGCCCTTCCAGGAGGCCCGGCGATACTGCAACCCCGAGGCCAAACCAAAAGTGAAAAGGGGGGGGCACAGGGACCCGTGATTCTCTCGAGATAGAGATTCACTTTGGGTGTGAGTCGTTGAAAGAAAAGAGGTGGTTAAGCTGTTAGTGAGAGTGAGAAATAGAGGCAGAGGATGAATAGATAAGATCTTGAAAATGGAATAGAAAACTACTAAGTTAGGTACAAGAAAAAGGGGGAATAGAAGCATACTAGCAGAGATACCCCAAGATAGCCCTTTGGGAGTTAAGGTAGCTAACAGAAATACAACTCCTTGCAAAAGGAGAAAATACAGCATATGCAGTAGTTGATAGGAAAAAAAACTGCAAGCATGAAAACTGTTGAAATAGAAAAATTACCATCAACTGGTCATCTCAAACCTGTGAATTATATGCTCTAAAAGAGCATTGGAATATTTAGCACCAAAAAGGAAATATATATATATACTGATCCAAGGTATACCTTTGGAGTAGTACATACCTTTGGAAAAATTTGGGAAGAAGAACTACTTAATTCAAGAGGAAACAGATTATTACGTAAGGGGCTCATTTTAGAAATTTTAGAGGCATCAAAATTACCTGAAGAGGTAGCTATAGTACCCATTAAAGAACACAAAAAAAGGTAAAGATCACGGAAATAAGAGGAAATAATTTGGCAGATCAGGAATCTAAGGATGCAGTAGAAAATGGAGCTGAAAGAGTTATGTTAATATTCATTCCAAATGAAAAAAAAAAATGGAAATTTCAAAGTTTAGGGAGGCAGAAAAAAAGAAATTAAACAAGATAGGTGGTGAATAAGATGAATCAGAGAAATAGAAACTTCCTGATGGAAGACAATTAGTTAATAAAATGCTTACTAGGGAATATTAGAAGACATGCATCAGAAAACCCACTGGTCTACTCAAGCTTTGTGTGATCATTTTTTTTTAGAAACGGTGGGTACATTGGGATCTTTAGAGCAGCAAAGCAAGTAACTGAAAAATATATAATTTGCAAAAGGATAAATAAAAAAGTGATGAGAAAAACAACATGAGGACGTAGTAAGTTAGCTTGTTGACCATTTCGAAGTATCCAAGCAGAAGTTTGGATTTGTTAAGCTCTGGATTTATTTGAAAAAAAAAAAAGTTTGGGCTGGGGAAGGAAATAGGGAAGGATTAAATATTGACCCGTAAGGGTTCCAACTGTGAGAGAAGATTGTCCCATACCACATCCCATATCTTTAGAAAGATGGGAAAATTTTAAGTTAATAATAATAATAAAAAAAACCCCAAAACTTTATATGCCTTCTCATAATACCCCTATTCTCTCTGTAAAGAAGCCAAATAAAAACTATTTTTTTGAGAAACCAAAAGTTGATATTCGAGAAGCTATTATAGAACTTTTGAATTTTCTAGAGGAAAAAGGATTAAAGGTATCAACAGGGAAACTATCATTTGTAGAACCAGAGGTAAAATATCTTAGACAATAAAGGTAGCTAGAAACTCAACCATGAGATAATTGCAGGAATTTTATCCCTTCCCCCTCCCTCTTCAAAGAGGGAGATCAGAAAACTACTTAGACTATAGAGATATTGTAGATTATGGATTGAGGGGTACACACAAGCAGTAAAAATTTTTTTATGAAAAATGGACCAAGGAAGGTAAAGTTAGAAGACTTGAAGTTAAAAACTAGACTAAGTAACAGCTTTAAGCTTATCATTGTTAAGAAAACCCTTTTCATCTGTATGTAAATGTAGAAAATGGAGTAGCTCATAAAATTTTAATTCAGGAGTGGGAAAGAGTAAAGAAACTAGTAGCTTATTTATCAAAGATGTTAGATCCAGTAAGCCACAGCTAGCCATTATGTATTTAAGCTATAACAGCTACTGCAATCCTAGTAAAAGAAAGTTGTAAGCTTACTTTTGGAAGTAAACTAGTTGTGTGTACACCTTGCACAGTTGGGAGTGTGTTGAATCAAAGAAGAGAAAAAAGATAAAGAAAGAAAAAGAAAGCAAGAAGAGAAGAGAGAAATTGAAGAAGGGGAGGGGTGGTTAGCAGACTCTGGGATGTTGGAATGTGGAGTGGTAATGTTTTGATGCTAGAAGAGAGCAGAAGTGTGAATGAGGTTTCTGCATAAAGAGCAGGGAAGTGTCTTAACACATGGTTGTTACGAGATTGCTCAATACCGAACTGGGGTCAGGAAAACTTTAGCAGAATGGGCCCTCCTTGAAGGGGAAAGAGGATATGTTGGCTAAGGAAAGAAAAAGAATGTCGGAAGCACCTGGAGATACCAAGTTTGGAGCTGTCAAGGTTGAGAGGTGTTTAACCACTCCTGTACGAGCGGCAGGGCCTCAGGCGCTGCGGCAGGGACCAATTCACAGAGGGGACCCGGCGGCGGTGCTGGGACCAGATCACACAGGTTTGCCGGCCAGGAGCGGGCTGGCTCAGTAGCGGAACTGCCAGAGTGGCTCCCAGACTATCGGGGTCCCGAGTCCAGGATGGCAGCATTGGCCCCGGCAAATGGGTCGAGAGAGAGAGAGAGAAAGAGAGAGAAGGGGAGGGGGCGAAAGAGACCCAAGGCATGCCCCCAAGGTCCCCAGGCTCATGGCTATCTGTAAGTTCTCCCCTGCTCCCGCAGGCTAAGCCCCTGCAGTGAAGTGGCAGCAGCAGGGGAAGGGCGAAGAACAGCTTGGACAGCAATGCTGTGAAAAAGAGGGGGAGGAGGCCAGCACTAAAGGAGATAAAATCAGGACAGAGATTTTGCTGACTCCAAACCTCACAAAGTGGTTTAATTTTTTTTAAGTAAGGGTGTGGTCTTTGTGAGAGGGTGGTGGCCCCTCTTTTTGCCCGTTGAATGTATAATCTACTGTGCAGGAACCGGCTGCTCAAGCATGATTAGCTGAGCTGACCATAACCACAGATGCCTATTTTAAGCGATATTAACCACAGATGCCTGTTTTAAGCGATATTAACCACGGGTGCCTTAAATAAGCCAAAGGGATACGAGCGAGGAAGACGACGAGCCTTCATTGAACGACCACCAGAAGGCAGATGAAGACCCCCTAGCAACAAGGAGAACATGCGCAGATCCACCACAGATTCACTGGAAGGATGACTTGAAACCCGGAAAAGGAGCTGTTCAAAAGGGGGAACGGGACTCAGGCTCGGGTGCGGCAGTTGGTGGAGCAGTGACTCCCCTGTCGCCCAGCGCTGTGCTTTGCTTCTTTATCCTCTATTAAACATTTTATTGATTGGCATTATGACCCATTGTGTTCATTTCATAACAAATTTGGTGCTGTGACTCGGATCGTGGACTTGCGGCGAACTCCCACTTGGGAAGGCACGCCCCCGCCTGTTTGGCGGGTCCTGAGTTCTCGGAGTCCGCCTCTAAACACGACCGACGAACCTGGTAACGAGAGGAGAAAGAAACAAACCAAAAACCGAGCCCAGGGGTAGGTGGACCCCTTAAAAGATCTGTGCACAGAGTCCGGACAAAGACGCAGGACGCGTAAGTATAAACGGGATCCGTTCGGGCGGGGTCGGGATCCCGGAGTGCGGCGAAAGGTGTGTGTGTGAGAGGGGGACTGGCAGCCAGATTCCCTAAGCGAGTGTGGACCCTTAGTAGTGCGGTTCTCACGTCCCGCGAGGGAGTGAGCCACGAACCAGGGGAAGCGACTGGTGTTTGTGAATTGATTGAAGGCACTCCGGAAGAATGGGGCAGGGGAAGAGTAAACCCTCTGCAGGAATCCCTCTGCAGGAATGGGGCAGGGGAAGAGTAAACCCTCTGCAGGGATGGGGCGGGGGAAGAGTATACCCCCTTCAGGAATCAAGTTGCCACCTATCCCCAGGGATAGTCCCCTGGGATTTTTGCTAGAGAATTGGAAACACTTTCCAGGGACATCAGGGAAAGATAAGGCAGAGATGATACACTACAGTATGGAAGTATGGAGGGGGAAAGAGATTTCCCTAGGAGTATTTTGGCCAGTGTTCGGATCATCAGAAGACTGGGTAAAAGATTTTCTAAATGTGTGAGATGGGGCAGGCGGTATTGAAGGTACACTTTGTTTCAAAATCATGGGAGGATATTAGGAAGAAGATACAAAAGTTAGGGGATTGATAGATTGGACGAGTTGTTACGAGAGGCTCAGAAGGTATATGTTAGGAGAGAGGAAGAGAGTCATAAACGGTAGGTTAGAATGATGGTTACGGCAGGTTAGAATGATGGTTACGGCAGGTTAGAATGATGGTTGCTGCGGTACGAGAGGACGGGAGACAGGATCAGGAACAGATGACGAAGCGGCCCCCCCTCCGGGAGTGTGGGAAAGTGAGAGATTTGAAGGAAAGTGCAGAGTCGGATTCGGATGAGAGATGAGAAAGAATTTAAGGAAGAATAGGGGGGGGGTCAGGGGCTCTACCTAATGGGGACCCGGAAACAGCAAAATGAGCCCTTGATAAAATTAAAGGTGGGTCCCCATGGCCAGGAAGTTACATTCCTGGTCGACACGGGTGCAGAAAGATCTACTATTCAATTCCTAATTCCTACCTAAAGGGTGCACCCTATCCAAGGAAACGGCTACAGTAGTTGGGGCAAAGGGGGAACCCTTTGAAGTAAAAATAATTAAGGATCAGAACTTAGAATAGGGGTAGGAGATTTTTTGTTAGTATCTGAATCAGATTATAATTTGTTGGGTAGAGATATGATTGTGGAATTAGGTATCCAAATAGAAGTAGTGGAAAGAGAACTACAGATTAGGCTTTGGCAAACTGGGACCTGACAATCTGTGGTATAGTGTAATAGATTTGAAAGATGCCTTTTGGGCTTGTCCCTTGGATGAAACCAGCAGGGATTATTTTGCATTTGAGTGGGAAGACCCTGACACTGGGCGGAGGCAACAACTTAGGTGGACTGTGCTGCCCCAAGGATTTACAGAGTCTCCAGGGGTGACTTTGACACAGTATGTGGATGACCTGTTGCTGGCAGGTAGATGTGAGGAAGATGTGAGAAAAGAAAGTATTAGGTTACTAAATTTCTTGGGACTGAAGGGGTTAAAAGTTTCAAAAGCTAAACTCCAATTTGTGGAGGAAGAAGTCAAATACCTCGGACACTACCTAAAGAAAAGGGGAAAAGAGGATAGATCCTGAGAGGATCCGAGCCATTCTGTCATTACCAATACCGAGGAATAAGAGGCTAAAGGAGAGTCTGGTGCACGCTCCGGTCTTGAGCCTCCCTGATTTAAAAAGACAATTTTATTTATTTGTAAATATAGAAGAGGGCATTGCATTTGGAGTATTGACCCAAGACTGGGCAGGGAAAAAGAAGCCAGTTGCATATTTATCAAAAATACTAGATCCTGTAAGTAGAGGATGGCCCGTATGTTTACAAATTGTAGCAGGTTGTGCGATATTGGTGGAAGAGGCTTGAAAGATTACCTTTAACGGTAGCCTTAAAGTGCTATCCCCTCATGATATTCGAAGCATGATGCAACAGAAAGCGGACAAATGGATCTCTGATGCCAGACTCCTAAAATATGAGGGAATTTTATTAGAGGCACCCGATTTCACTCTGGAGACTACCACCTTACAAAACCCAGCTGCATTCTTATATGGGGGGCCTGAGGACGGACCTCTAATTCACGATTGTGTAGCTACCATCGAGGAACAAACCAAGATCCGCCCTGATTTAGAAGAGGAAGAGTCAGAGAAGGGTGAAAGACTGTTTGTAGATGGATCCTCTAGGGTGGTAGAAGGAAGGAGGAAATCGGGGTACGCGATTGTAGGGGGTTCAGATTTATGAACAATAGAAGCCGGCCCCTTAGAAAAATCCTGGTCCGCACAGGCATGTGAGCTATATGCTATATTGAGGGCCCTACAACTACTTAAGGGTAAGGAGGGGACAATATATACTGATTCCAAATATGGATTTGGGGTAGTACACACCTTTGGGAAATTATGGGAAGAAAGGGGCTTGATTAATTCACAAGGGAGAGATCTGATACATCAAAAGTTAATAGTGGAAATATTACGGGCCTTGAGAGGGCCTAAGAAAGTGGCTGTTGTCCATCTTAGGGACCATCAAAGAGGGTTAGATTTCAAAGGTATGGGAAACAACGCAGCAGGCCGGGAGGCAAAACAAGCAGCAATGAGAGAAATGGTTCTAAAAGAAATGGAGGGGCAAAAGAGACAATGGAAAATGTAATGAGACTACCCCAGACCCGGTTTTCACAAATGAGGAATAAGAAAAACTGAAAAGATGGGAGTAAGAGAAGAGTTAGGAAAATGGATATTGGAGGATGGACGGGAGGTTCTGCCCAAGGCAGTCGCACAACGCACACTACACAAGATACACCAGAAAATACATTGGGGAGCATAAGGGCTAGTGGACCATTTTGCCACAAAATATATGAGTATTGGACTTCATGATATGGCCAAACATGTTACGAAGGGATGCCCTACTTGTTTGCGGGTAAACCGAAGCAACTTGAGAAAGCTGCCTTATGGGGGAAGACCATTAGCAAAAAGACCCTTTTCAAACCTACAAATAGATTTCACTGAATTGCCAAAGATGGGAAGAATTAAATACCTCCTAGTAATAGTGGACCAGAGACTATCGATTCTGACAAAGGTCCACACTTCACATCTAGAATAATGAAAGAATTGGCAAGGTCACTAGGGATAAGATGGGAACACCATACTCCCTGGCACCCCCAAAGTTCTGGCAGAGTAGAACGAATCATGGGTAAAATGTATTCCACTAGCCTTATTAAATATTCGAACCCAACCGCGGGCTGATGTGGGACTATCTCCTTTTGAAATGCTCTATGGTATGCCATACAATTTGGAAGGGGTACAGACTAACCCAAATATCGGTGATCAATGCATCAATAAGTATTTAACAACTTTGATGAAATTTAGGAAGCAATTGGGAGAAAAAGGAATTTGGGCTCAGAGACCACCGTTAGATCTTGTATTACATCAGGTACAGCCCGGAGACTGGGTATTGATCCGAAGTTGGAAGGAAAATCCGATAACACCTAAATGGGAAGGACCTTATTTGGTGCTACTTACAACTGACTCAGATGTGCGCACCGCGGAGAAGGGATGGACACATGCGAGCCGAATAAAAGGACCAGTGGACCCCTCTAAATTCACCCAAGACTCTGGGTGGGAGGTGAAGGGCACGGCGGGTGACTTGAAACTAACCCTGAGAAGAAAACAGTCTTGAGGTTAAATGAACTCTGGGGAAATTTGGGTGGGGGATAACTGGATATTGCAGAAGGAGCTGATAGGGCATTCACAAGCTCCTGGGTACTGCAAATATCTAGAAGATTGGGCTCAACAACCTTATTATTGACGCATTAGGTTGGAATATAGGTCTAAATTGTGGAATGGGGAAGGGCATGTAAACGGCCAAGAGGTGCGGGTTAAGTGCAGCTGGCTAGACTGTCCCTGTTATCCCTTTGTATGTATTTCTTGCAAGATTTGTAAGGAAGTGTGGTGGATTCACTGCCAGAGAGGGAGGGTTCCCCGAGGTCTATGCCCACCCTGTTGGGGAAAGCAGCGGAATCTAACCGACCGAGTTTTGAAATATAAAGTGGCCACCCGGGAACTGAAGGAGGGATCCCCTGCGTGGTGGAAAATCTACTCTAAAGGAATCAATCCAGAGTTTTACTGTTATCACCCTAACGAGCCCTTTGTTCCGTTTGCTGTCGATATTTTGTGGGTCGAGTGCCGGAAGGACGTGAAAGAACTCAGGTGTTGTATCCCACCGATAAAAGAAAAGAATTGGGAGTCAAAAAGGCGAAAGTGGGAGAGAGGAGTTGAACCCATCCCCGAAGAATATTCTTGCTGCCGAGAAGATGGGTTACCCCGTAGCTCGAAGCAACCGAGTTGACGGGCTAGGCAGAGGAATAATTCATGGGGAGGGGCGACTCCTACGCGGCACCAGAAATAGAGACCACAATCTGACAATAATGGAACTGGGCGAGGGGGATAACAGAGGGGAGATGACAGGGCAAGGAATTAAGAAAATAAACCATTCTGGCAGTGAGTACTTCCACTTTTCCAGGTAGAATTGGAGTGTATGGATAATGCTAATGGTATCAGAGGCAATAGCCAATGTATCACATGAACCCTTCAAATGGTCACTCATCAAGTGGGAGAATCAACGGGTCATTGCAGAGACTATAACTTCAGGAGCCCCCTCCTTTAATTGTCAACTGTGTGACATTATCTCGACTCAGCCCTGTTTAAATAGGATAGGATTTTATATGTGCCCAGCATCAAATCCCGGAAAGTCATACTGCAACTACCCCGGAGAATTTTACTGTGGATATTGGGGGTGTGAAACTATAGCTTATGGATTTGTTTCAGGAGGAGGGAGGGACCCATATATAACAGTCGGTTGGCACCCATGGTCCTGCACTCCTCCCCAATTTGACTTTGGTGGCGGGGTAACAAATCCTGGGAATTGTAAAAGCATTCAGATTAATGTGACCCAGGAAAAAATTGATGATCCAGCTTGGGTTATAGGGAAAACCTGGGGAGCTAGATTATGGGAACGGGGAAAAGATCGAGGAGGACACTTTCTGATAAAGAGGGAGCCAATTCCTCATGATCCACACCCTATAGGACCTAATCCTGTGATAGGATCTGCAGGGATTGAGGGAGCCAAAAAGGAAAACACCACTGATAACACCCCTGCCAATCAGACGGATAACAAAACCCTTCGGAAAGTGATGCAGGCTACATTTACAGTCTTAAATCATACATACCCAAATCTTACAGATGGGTGCTGGCTATGTTATCTGGTTAACCCACCTTTCTACGAAGCCATAGGGTCACCTGCGAAAGCGAGAAGAGCAAATGGGTCGAACCCTAGAGAATGCTTGTGGAAAGTAAATCCACAAGAGGGCTCTCCTGGGCTATCATTGGCTCAAGTAAGCGGGAGAGGCAGGTGTATAGGGAATGTCCCCGAGGATAAAGAGCATCTGTGCCAGAACAAGACAAGTCTTAGAAACCCCTCTAAACCAGCTAAATGGCTCATTCCTGCAGTCAATACCAAATGGATTTGTAATAAACTTGGAGTAACCCCGTGCATTAACATAGAAAAATTTAATGAAACAACAGAATTTTGTGTACAGGCATTAATCGTACCCCGAATATCATATCATCCCAAGGAGTATGTATATGAAAATCAAATCACTCCAGAGCACCATCTGATCAAAAGAGAGCCAGTCACTGCACTCACGGTTGCGGTACTATTGACTATTGGGGGAGCAGGAGTGGGAACAGGAGTAGCTTCACTAGTACACCAACAATTAGGAATGAAGGACCTGAGAATGTCAGTAGATGAGGATTTAAGTAGGATTGAAAAGGCTATAGATGGCCTAGTGAAATCAGTTAGATCCTTGTCAGAAGTAGTATTACAAAACCGAAGGGGATTAGATTTGTTGTTTTTACAACAAGGAGGATTGTGTGTAGCTCTAAGGGAAGAGTGTTGAACCTATGCTGACCATACCGGAATCGTCATCAATACGATGGCGGAGTTGCGCAAACAAATAGAGCAAAGGAAGAAAGAACGAGAGGCGCAACAAAGCTGGTATGAATCCTGGTTTACGCACTCCCCCTGGTTGACCACCCTTTTGTCCACCATAGCAGGACCACTATTGTTGCTTATTTTAACGCTTACATTTGGGCCTTGCATTCTTAACAGATTAATTGCTATTGTAAGAGGGAGATTAGAAGCAGCCCACCTAATGCTTATAAGAGCGCGATATGAACCATTGGCAGAGGGAGGAATGGAAGAAATTTTAGAGCTTAGTAGAAAAGAACTAGCTAGGTTCAACGGACAAAAAGATTGATAAAAGCAAAAGGGGGGATTGTGAGAGGGTGGTGGCCCCTCTTTTTGCCCGTTGAATGTATAATCTACTGTGCAGGAACCGGCTGCTCAAGCATGATTAGCTGAGCTGACCATAACCACAGATGCCTATTTTAAGTGATATTAACCACAGATGCCTGTTTTAAGCGATATTAACCACGGGTGCCTTAAATAAGCCAAAGGGATACGAGCGAGGAAGACGACGAGCCTTCATCGAACGACCACCAGAAGGCAGATGAAGACCCCCTAGCAACAAGGAGAACATGCGCAGATCCACCACAGATTCACCGGAAGGATGACTTGAAACCCGGAAAAGGAGCTGTTCAAAAGGGGGAACGGGACTCAGGCTCGGGTGCGGCAGTTGGTGGAGCGGTGACTCCCCTGTCGCCCAGCGCTGTGCTTTGCTTCTTTATCCTCTATTAAACATTTTATTGATTGGCATTATGACCCATTGTGTTCATTTCATAACAGTCTTCTTTGGTGGTTTTGTGTTTTTTTGCTTTTTGTTTGCTTTTTTGTTTTGTTTGCTGTTAAAAAGAGGAGACTTTTGTTCTGAGGAATAGAATGTGTCTGTAAGGCTAAAACAGTTAAATAGTAAAAAAAAAAAAGTAAAAAGGCAATAGATGTGATACATCTCGGGTTAAAATCGGTCTGGCCTTTCTTATTTAACTAACTGTAGTTCACAGAAAGAAGAATTTGCTTCTGCAGCTATTAGCACAGCTGGATACAAGAAGATGAGGCGGCTGTGGAGAAAGCTTTTAGCTAAACCCAGAAAGTTATGAAGAAAGCTAATGGTAAAAGTTAATGCAGTATTGTCTTTCTTTTATTACTATGCTGTTAAGAAGTCCTTTCCAGGTACTACCGAAACAGCAATCCGAACCACGGAAAGAAGCTGAATTCATGCCAGCAAAATCAAAAGACTTGTGAAGGAACCTGAAGAATGGACTATCACATTTAACCCGGGTGATACCAAATTGACTTTCAAATGGGGATTGAGTGGTAACGTTTTGGGGAAAACCCACATGACCCAAGAAATGTACAAAGAATAACACCTAATTAAGAAAGAAGGCAAAGCTTACATCACTGGGTTCAAGCACTACCTGAATAAAATATCTCCTTGGAGAGGGATATTTCAGACAGAAGAATCAGGACTGTTTTGGTCAAAGAATTCTTATATTGTGACCTTAGCCTGTTAATTGTATAGGGAAGAAGGGAAATTACCATTTCCATCAGTACCATACTGTAAACTTTATTTGATTCATCCCGATACTGGATATGATAGTTGGTTATAAGTAAATGTTTGAATTGTGGGAATAATTAGTATTGTAGTTCACAAAATTTATGCTCTTGTTGCAAGAAGTGTTAAAGTAAGAACTTCGTTTTGTGGATGGGAATTATTAGTGCCTGTTGAATGGGAGATACCTGAGGAATGGTGGGAAACCACAGTTAAGGAATGTGAAAAACTATTTGCTTGGAAATTAGCTAAGAGAAAGTGACAAGGAAATAGAGGGCAAGACCAGATTGGCCTCTGTATTCGCCACCAAGAAAATCAAATACACCTGCTGTGGGTTGCAACCCCATAGGCATGGGAGGTGGGAGTATAAGCCATACTGGACCTCTGTTCTTCCTGTTTCTGTCACTCATTTGTTGTTTTTTCCCTTTTGGGATATCAATAAGACCATGCCATAAATGTTAACGCAAGCTATATATGTAAAGACATCGAAGTTCTTTTTTTATTTCTCACACTCATGTCAACAGTCACTGTTACAACCCATCCAAATTAGGCAATTGCATACACAATGGGAAAAAGTATTGGATTGTGGAGAACTTAGGAACAAGTGGTAATAGGATGAAAAGCCAATGCCCAAAAGAGGAGAGATGGATTTGTTTCACCTGCGTTATTGGGAACAGGGCACGAGATTTAGTAAAAGAGCAATTGATAAACACAAAGGCTAAGCCACTACAACCACCTAAACCTGCGCCGATCTCAATTGACGATTTGTATATGAAACTGAAACAGGAATTAGAAAAAGAAATAGATATCTCAAGAATGGACAAAAAAAAAAAAATTAAAAGTCAGTTTGTGGAATTGGAGGAAAGAATAAGTAGAGAACTCAACATAACCAATTGTTTGGTCTGTAGAGGGGCTTTGATGTCAGAAGAATTGCCATGTAAAGGCAGCAGCTTAGGCCCAACTGAGGTCCTTAAGTGTAACTAAACAAGAGTAAGCGGAGAAAACCTACCAGAGGGGTCGATTTTGAGTTCAGTAGTCATAGGGGAAGAATGTCTAGAATGTCTGTGGCACACTAGAAAAGAGTTCCTTCATGAATTAAGAAAAATTCCTTGTAAAAGATATAAGGTTAGTAATAGAATTTCTGTATGGTGGATCCCAGAAGAACCAACCATGTACTGGACCCAGGAAAAAGTTAAAAAGGGAAATTGTAAGTATGATAATAAAATCAGACTTTTTCAATGTAATGATACAGGAAAAAATCCTTACTTTGGCATCCCAGAAATTTCCAAATTCTGGGAACATATAGATCAGCAAAAGTTTGACTATTGGAAAGCTCCAGATGGCCTATTTTGGATATGTGGAAAAAGAGCATACCCAAAACTTCCCTCTCAGTGGAAAGAGAGCTGCACTCTGGAAATCATACAACCAGGATTTTTTCTTTTGCCAGGACCTGATGGAGATCAATTAGGGATACCAGTTTAAGAGAATCTGAATAGAAACAAAAGGGATTTGATTGGAGGATTCCAAAAATGGGGAGATGAGGAATGGCCCCTGAACGTATCTTAGAAACGTATGGGCCAGCCACCTAAGCACAAGATGCTAAATTGAATTATAAGACTCCAAGTTGCCGTAGGGATAATAACGAACAAAACTGGTAAAGCAACTAGTAAGGTAATGGAATTAATATAAAGGCAACAAGAACTGCCATGTATCAGAATAGGTTTGCTTTAGACTATCTATTGGCTAAAGAAAGGAGTGTTTGTGGAAAGTTTGATATATCAGATTGATGAAAATTGAGGACCACAGAAAAGTCATTCTAGGAGAAGTGAAGGATATCACAAAAACAATGTCAAAACCTAGCTGGTGCAGTAATGCATTAGAGATGGGATGATAAAAGAAATTAAGATTTTTTTCCTTCTATGTGTTACAACTGTTTTGATATGTCTTCCTTGTGTAATCCCTTGTTTTATTTTGCCAGCATAGACCAGAAGATGCAAGGAAACAAGGAATATTGCTCAAGCCAAATGATTTACAAAGAATAAGAGGGGGGATTGTGAAAAATGCATATTTTATGATTGGCTTTTCGCAAGTATTAAAATGAATATTGTATTATGCTAGAAAGTTATGATATATTAATTTTCTTAAGTAGTGTATTAAATATAGTTTTAGGTTATAACATAATGTTAAAATAGAAACTATGCAATGCAAGATATTTGTTTAAGAAAGGACTCGCACCAGATAGAAGCCACAGGATACCTAAATCTTTCAGAGAAAGGGAATGTATTGCTCCCTTATCAGCAGAAAACTAACTTCTTCCCACCTCGCTCAGACAGGAAGACAGCATGAGGATTAAGAGGAAGAAGTTGACAGTGACCAGACAGAATCCTGTGTTTGAATGGAATTTATACATCATGTATGAGATGTATGAATATGCAACAGGCTATTGTTTTTAAGGGTTAATCCTCTGTTAACGGGTGTCCTTTTTCGGGCTTGTGTTGCCCAGAAAAAGGTACCCGGAAATCCGTATCTCTTTGTTTTTAATGTCTCATATTGTCCTAATCTCAAATGTTCAAATTTTTTTATTCTAATTATATTACTATTTTTATAACCATTTTATTACTATTAAAATTTTACAATTTCAAAAACAAGTGATTGGCGTTTTTCACAGCATAACTTTCTAGCATAATACAATATTCATTTTAATACTTGTGAAAAGCCAGTCATAAAATACACATTTTTCACAAGTTATATAAATATTGTTTTCTTTGAGGGTGGTGAAAATATAAAGTTTCAGTTGATTTCTGTTATGAATAAAAAGTTTTCCATTTTTTTAAGGTTGCAGAGTTAAAACAAGTTAGACAAGTGCTGTTAAGTTAGCTTCATTGTTAAGAGTTCTTCTTCAATTACCTGTTAAAGGTTGATAATTAACCATTGTCCCCCTGATGCTTGCCAGGGACCCTGCAGGTACCAGGAGAATGGGAGTGGCATCAGAGCTAGTATGCAGATGAGAAATGCATTGCACCAAATTTTGCATTTTTCCAGGAAAACCTCTAAAAATAACGAGCCAACATAGAACTAGGGGACCTAAGTGATGTCTAAGGATGGGAGCGTAGTCCAGTGCCTGCTCGGATCCTTTTTGCTTCTCACCCTAACCTGAAAAGATGTTGACTAGAGAGACAACCCGAGATGTTGGACTGAAAAGGTAGAATCTCCTAACCTCTCTCATGAGGACGGAATCCCCAGCTCTGTCTGCAGACCTGCGGACACAGCTGCATCACCCTCCTCCTCCGTGCCACTCCTGGGAGCCACAGCGGCGTGTGCGCTGCCTGTCGATTTCTCCCCACCTGAGCTGATTCTTTTTAATAAAGGCATTAAAAAGGACAAAGATCTACTGCCCATTTACTTCAGCTTGCGGGCTCTCCGGGATAGCCACGCCTGAAGAGGACACCAGGACTGGGACAGCCGCCCACCCTGGACCTGCAGGACAGCTGGCTATCAGGACCAGAGAAGATCAGCTTGGGACAGTGACACGGAGCAGCGCCGGATTGGTGAGAATATCTGGCGGCGGGTGTGGGAGGCAAGCGAGTGTTGTGTGAATGAGATGAGGGCCGGCAGCTTGGCTTCTTGGAGTGAGGACCTCTTAGTACCACGGTTCCGCACCCCCGCGAGGGGGCCGGCCGGGAACAGGGGGAAGCGAGTGGAATTGGTGATTGAGGCGCCTCCAAAGGGGTAAAGAGGACCCCCCTCCAGGCGTGCGGAGGAAAATACTTTGTGAGTGGCACGCACCCCAAAAGCCCTGATACAGGTCCTAACGAAGGAAGTTAGGCGATTTAGAAAATCAGGCAGTTTTATTTGTAACTCCTGACGATGGAGGTCAGGCACGAGGTCTGGCAGAGGAAGCCTATCTCCAGTTTTTCCAAGCCCTGAAGCGTAAGTCCTGACAGGGGAAGGTCAGGCAAACTGAAAATCAGGCAATACTTTTGTTTTAAGTC
The DNA here is from genome assembly GCF_036417665.1 of Passer domesticus. Taxonomy (NCBI): domain Eukaryota; kingdom Metazoa; phylum Chordata; class Aves; order Passeriformes; family Passeridae; genus Passer; species Passer domesticus. The sequence goes on along the minus strand of NC_087511.1, from coordinate 9,242,676 downwards.
CTGACAAGAGAGGTTAGGCAAACTCACAAGTCCCGAGAAGGATTCGGGAAAGTTTAAAAGTTCTGCAGGCAAACAAAGTCCTGATGAAGGAAGTCAGGCATACAACCTCAGAGACCAGTGTCTCGAGGTTTTGTTGGTTGAGTCTTGGCGAGGGAGGCCTAGATCTCTCTTAAGTCCTGACGACGGAGGTCAGGCATACAGCCTCAGAGGCCAGGGGCTCAAGGATTTTTTTGTTTTGTTTGTTTGTTGAGTCTTGGCAAAAGAGGCCAAGGTCTCAACAAAGTCCTGAAGAAAAGGGTCAGAGAAATTGGAGTTTCGGAGGAGGAGGTCGGGACTTCTTAAATAAGATATATTTCCTTTAGAGTAAAGGCATCTTTGTGATTTTTTTTTGAGGCCAAAAAATGGGAGGGTGCAATAGTAAGAAAAGTGGCCAGAGACTGAGGAATATACCTCCCCGTAGTCCTCTAGGTGAACTATTAGAGAAATGGGACTCTATAGAAGCCACAGAAGGATTAGATAAAGTTAAGATGATTCACTACTGTTCAGAAGCGTGGCCAGAATTAGATGTGCGAGGAGGATGGCTGTGGTGTGGGACATAAGACAAGTGGATGTGTCAACAACTGAGTCAGTATCTGACAGCTCGAGAAGATACTGATCCTGAGCAATTATTATATGTAGCTTGTTGGTTGAATGCTATAAAGAATGAAGGAGTGCAAATTTGTAAAGTGCAGAGCAAGAAAGAGGGGAATGAAAGAGTGAATGCTGAAGTTAAAGAGATTGCCAAAAGGTGGGACCCCCTAGACTACTTGCCTCCTGATGCTCCTCCACCTTATAATCCTCTCCTTCGAGCACCTCAAATAGCAGATCCAGTTCTTCTCCCAGCTGCCATGGGGGCCATTCCTTCACCACCCCCTTCGACTCCTTTAGCTGTTTCTGCACCACCACTAATACCTACTCCACCTGCTGCATGCTCCACACCTTCAGCTACACTTAACATGCACCCAAGCTCTTCTCCCCTTCCTACTGCTGTCCCTCACCTCCTCCTAACTGGGACACAAATGCCTCCTCACCTAGTAACCTCTTAGCACCAAATACAGCTGTGGACCTACAGAAGGTCCAGGTTAATGCTAATACCCCTCAAATGAGTAATCTTGTGTCTGAAGATGGGCCATACTGTAGTACCCGATTCAGGACCTCCAAGGTAGAGAGACTTTTTCCACTTAGAGAAGTTCCTATGGGAGGAGTAGTGGGAGGTCTTGGTTTTGTGAATGCTCCTCTAACTGCTTCTGAGGTGAGAGGACTCAAGAAGGAGTTAGGGAATTTAGCTGAAGACCCTGTGGGCATTGCTAACCAAGTGGATCAGTTCTTAGGTCCAAATATCTACACTTGGGGGGAGATGAATTCCATTCTAAATATATTATTTTCCCCAGAAGAGTCCCGAATGATTAGGGCTGCTAGCATATGAATTTGGGAAAAGATAACCATCCAGGACCCCAAGTGCCATCAGGTGAAGACAAATTGCCACTAGTGGATCCCAATTGGAACCCTAACCAGGAGGAAGGGAGGAAAGCCATGATGGGGTACAGGTCTCTGATAATTCGAGGGATCAGAGAATCAGTTCCCAAAGGAACTAATACAAAATTGGCATTTGAGGGCGCACAAGAGAGGGATGAAACTCCTGCTGCTTGGCTTAATCGCCTAAAGCGGAACTTTCAATTGTATTCTAGAATAGACCCAGACACCAAAGAGGGTGAAGTGCTATTAAAGGTCCAGTTTGTTACTAAATCTTGGCCTGATATACAGAGAAAACTGGCAAAGATTGAATATTGGCAAGAAAAAGACATTAATGAGTTATTGAGGGAAGTATTGAAAGTGTATTTAAGGAGGGAAGAAGAAAAAGCAAAGGCCAAAGGTAGGATCATGGTCTCTATAGCTAGAGAAAGTGTGGGAGCAAACAACTCTTTCCTACAGTCCAAGGCCACAAAAGAGTGGGGGAGTCCACCACCAGGAGCAGGTAAGGATAGGCCAGTACCATCAGGTACAAGAGGAACGGAGAGGCCTCAAGTCCCTTTAAGTGAAAGGCGTTGCTATTACTGTGGGCAGACTGGGCACATTAGAAGGTTCTGTAAAAAGCTGACTCTTGATGAAGCAATAGCCAAAGAACAAGAAGCCTTAGAGAAAATGTTTAGAGGCGACGATTAGGGGTGTCAAGGGGAGACTTTAGGGGACCCGGTGCAACACCTAGAGGAGCCCTTGGTAAACTTTGAAGTGGGACCCCAAAATGAGGAATTTGAATTTTTAGTTAATACAGAAGCAGATAAGTCCTATCTCAACAAGGTACCAGAAGGTATGGTAATTGGTAGAAAATTTTGTGAAGTATTAGGGGCTGAAGGGAAACCATTTAGAGCCTCAGTGATCGAGAATGTAAAAGTAATCAGAAACTCAAGGCAGTGTGAAGCAAATTTGATCTACCTGCCTAAACTAGAAAAAAGTTTGTTAGGGAGAGATCTACAAGTTCATTTGAGAGTAGGAATTGTCCCGAGAGAAGGGAAGATGGTAGTACAAATAATGAAGTTATCCCAAGGTGATGTTGCTGAAATAAGCCCAGAAGTGTGGGCTGAAGGAGGAAAGCGGGGCCTACTGGACATTCCTCCGATAACAATAAAAATGCAAGATGGTACTTCACCCATACGGGTCAAACAGTATCCAATTTCCGTGGAAAGAAAGAAGGGGCTAAGAAGGGGCTGGCCATAGTTATTGAACAATTGTTGCAAGAGGGAATTTTGGAACCCTGTATGTCACCACATAATACCCCTATACTGGCAGTTAAGAAAGCTGAAGGGAAATACAGGCTGGTACAAGACCTAAGAGAGGCAAACAAAAAGACCATTGCTAGACATCCGGTTGTGCCCAACCCGTATAATCTAAGCCGAATTCCAAGAGAACATGCTTGGTTCACTATCATAGTCTTAAAATATGCTTTCTGGGCATGTCCTCTGGCAGTAGAATGTAGAGATTGGTTTGCCTTTGAATGGGAAGACCCAAGTACAAAAAGAAAACAACAGCTAAGATGGACCCAATTACCACAAGGGTTTACTGAATCACCCCACTTCTTTGGACAAGCCCTAGAGGGTTTGTTAGAACAGTTTGTTCCTGAAGAAGAAGTACAAATCCTGCAGTATGTTGATGACCTGATGGTATCAGGGAAAGGAAAAGATCAGGTCAGAACAACTAGCATCAAACTTTTGAATTTTCTGGGAGAGAAAGGGTTAAATGTTTCCCAAGAGAAGCTACAGTTCATACAATCAGAAGTAACATACCTTGGGCACATAATAGGAGAGGGATATAAGAAATTGAGCCCTGACAGAATTTCAGGCATCCTATCCCTCCCAGCTCCACAAACAAAAAGAGATGTGAGAAAGCTTCTAGGCCTGTTCGGGTACTTCAAGTTATGGTTGGATCAATACTCACAAAGTGTGAAATTTTTATATGATAAGCTGGTAGCCCCAGATCCCATAATTTGGACAGCAGAAGACGATCAACAACTAGAGAACCCGAAAGAGAAGTTGTCTTCTGCTTCAGTCCTAAGCTTACCAGACCTCAGGAAGGGCTTTGATCTTTTTGTAAGTGCTGAAGGAGGTATAGCCTATGGTGTACTAACTCAAGAGTGGGGAGGCTGCAGAAAACCTGTAGCTTACATCTCCAAATTGTTAGACCCAGTGGCTAGAGGCTGGCCAGTTTGTATACAAGCCGTAGCAGCAACTGCTATTCTGATAGAAGAGACACAAAAATTGACCTTAAAAGGAAAAATTAAAGTACATACCCCTCACGATCTTAAAACAGTGCTGAGCCAAAGAGCTCAACAGTGGCTAACTAATGCAAGAATATTAAAATATTAAATAATACTAATGAACACAAATATATTAGAATTCATCACATCAAATGCCCTCAATCCAGCACAATTCCTTATGGGAGAGCCTATAGAGAGTTTAGAACATGATTGCCTTGAATTGATCAGTCTCCAAACCAAAGTAAGAGAGGATTTAGAAGATCAACTTCTAACAACTGGAAGAATTTTGTTTATAGATGGCTCTTCGAGGGTAGTAGATGGAAAAAGAGCTTCAGGTTATGCCATCATAGACGGAAAAACTTAACAAATTGATGAAAAAGGAAAACTACCCCAAACCTGGTCAGCCCAAAGTTGTGAAATATATGCCCTGAAAAGAGGATTAGACTTATGGGAGAGAGACCGGGGAACCATTTATGCAGATTCCCAATATGCATTTGGGATAGTACACACATTTGGGAAAATATGGGAAGAGCGTGGATATCTAAGCTCAAAGGGAAAAAACTTAGCTCATGAGAATCTAGTCAAGTCTGTATTGGAATCTCTACAAAAACCAACAAAAATAGCAGTAGTCTATATAAAAGGGCATCAAAAAGGACACAGCCTCGAAGTTAAAGGAAACCGATTGGCTGATCAGATAGCAAAGGAAGCAGCTTTAGAACAAGGGGATCCAGTAAAAGTTTTTAAAGCAGAAACCACAGTCAAAGAGAACAAAAGAGAAAGACCCATATTTAGTGAAAAAGAATTAAAGGCTATAAAAGATTTAAAGTTACACCAAGGGCAACAAGGGGAGTGGTTAACATCAGACGGACGGGTGTTTTTAAACAAAGCACTTGCCGGGACAGTGCTAACAGAACTACATAAATTAACCCACTGGGGAGTCCAAGGACTATGTGATCATTTCCTAAGAAATAACCTGTGCATAGGTGTATATGACCTAGCAAAAGCAATCACAAGAGGGTGTTTAATTTGCCAAAAAGTAAACCAGAAAGTCATGAGAAAAGTAACACCTGGAGGGAGGGAACTAACTCTAAGACCTTTCCAGAGCATACAAATAGAATTTACTGAGATGCCCCCAGTACAAGGATACAAATATCTACTAGTTATAGTAGATCATCTCACTCACTGGGTAGAAGCCTTCCCAACTAAAAGAGAAACAGCCCAAGTCGTGGCAAAAGTAATCTTAGAAAACATTATCCCCAGATACGGAATGGTGAATACCATAGACTCAGACCGAGGTCCACATTTTGTAGCCCAAACATTGCACAATATAATTGAAGCTTTAGGAATAAAATGGAGATTACATACTCCATGGCACCCCCAGAGTTCTGGGAGGGTGGAACGAATGAACAAAACTCTCAAAAATGTATTGACTAAATTAATTGAAGAAATAAAAATGAATTGGCTAAAGTGTTTGCCCCTAGCACTCTTGCGCATCAGAACAAGACCCCGGTCTGATATAGGGATTTCACCCTATGAAATGATGTTTGGACTGCCATTCTTGTTAACACCCTATAGCACATGAGACTATCTGGAAGGAGAAGAAGCTATCAGAAAATATTTAGAAGTCATTGGAAGAACCCTAGAAAGACTTAGAAAAAGAGGATACCTCCCCTAAACCTCCCCTCTTGACACAAAAGCACATGACATCAACCCAGGAGATTGGGTTTTGATAAAATCCTGGAATAGTAGACCATTAATGCCTAAATTTGAAGGCCCCTTTCAAGTACTCCTCATCACTAATTCTGCTGTGCGAACCAGAGAAAAAGGTTGGACCCACATCACGAGAATTAAAGGACCAGTCCCACCCCTGAACATTGGACAAGATTCGTCAGCGTCTCCCTCTGGTATTGGACCATATTTCACACCACTCTCACCTCCGAACATTGGACAAGATTCATCAGTGTCTCCCTCTGGTATTGGACCAGATTCTACACCACCCTCACACTCTAACTCAGGACGGGATTCAACCTCATCAGGAGTTAATTCAGCTGAATATACTATTATAAAAGGACCAAATGACTTAAAGTTGACACTCAAAAAGAAGAATCAAAAAGACTGATGAACTGCATAAGAAAAAAGTTTAGAATCATAACATGTCTTAAAGTGTTTTAAAAAAATTGTAAAAGTTAAAAATTGTTAATAAGTCATTCTGGTTAAGTCCTCCCAACTTAGTACCAAAGACCCCAGGTTAATCTTCTCCAGAGTGCTCCCCTAGGAGAGACCAAATTAGCAGGGACAGATCAAGAGAGTTTTAACCAGAGGAGCAAGAGACTCTAAAGAACTTGGAGACTTCTTCTCAGTAAAATCCTCAAGAGGCAAGGCCGGGTGTGCAGGCTGTGCAAGATGACCCATACCGGACTCTTGGGAAGGGTAGTAGTAATGGCTCTGATTGCTGGTGGTGCTCTGGAGAGCCCAGGAGAGCTGTGCAATGAGTACTACCAACCTCTCTATGAGAAAGAAGTAAGTTCCTTGCTGAGAGTCCACACCAATTTAAACTATAATTGTGTTAACCTCTCCTAATTGATCCTTTATCAAGAGAATGAGAAAATATATTGGATGGCCCAGAACACCGACACCTTTAGGCAGCCACTCCTAGGAGAGCACCCTGTAGGAGAAGCCTGGTGGTGCTTTGAACGTGATACTACTAAAGCAAGCCTGGTAAATCTGGTCAAAGGAAAAACTATTTCTAAATATTGGGAGGGCACGACAAAAGCTAATATCTTTCAGGAAACCCCTAAACACCTGTTTTGGGTCAATGGTACCACAGCATCCACTGAATTGCCAAGAGACTGGTCTAGTGGTGGCATCATAAGAATTATAAAACAAACTGTCTTTATAATACACAAAGAATCTGGATCAAGTTTAAGAGTTCCTATATATGATGAGTTAAGAAAAGCAAAACTGAAGAAGCAATATATGTTAAACAAAATTTTGAAACTACAATCAGAATTAGAAGTAATATCTAATCAGACCGCATTAGCTCTTAATCATATTAATGACCAACTCAACCAAACCAAAACAGTAATTTATCAAATCAAATTAATTGTAGCAGTCATTAGAAATACCTTAAATGAAATAAGGAAACTAGCATATGTAAGAAATCAAAGGACTCCTACACCTGATTCCAGTTGGTGGGATAATCTATAAACTTTCCAAAAAGTTGGAAAACTATAACCTTCACTGTGTGTACACTTGTTAGTTTGTTCTTATTTCCCTGTTTGACAAAAATAGTGACATCTGCTGTACAGAATAACCTAAGGATCTCTAAAAAGATTAACCTGAAAAAACCAAAAAAGCAATGAAGTTTGGTAAATATGATCACCAGAGTGCTCAGGAAATTTATAATCAATACAAAAAATATAGAAAATTCTATGTTAATGAGCCAAAAATTGTAAATTGATGCAAGCTTAAGCTTAAGCCTGATCAAAGAAAAAGAGGGGTGACTGTTATGAATAAAAAGTTATCTATTTTTTTTAAGGTTGCAGAGTTAAAACAAGTTAGACAAGTGCTGTTAAGTTAGCTTCATTGTTAAGAGTTCTTCTTCAATTACCTGTTAATGGTTGGTGATTAACCATTGTCACCCTGATGCTTGCCAGGGACCCTGCAGGTACCAGGAGAATGGGAGTGGCATCAGAGCTAGTATGCAGATGAGAAATGCATTGCACCAAATTTTGCAGTTTTCCAGGAAAAACCCTAAAAATAACGAGCCAACATAGAACTAGGGGACCTAAGTGATGTCTAAGGATGGGAGCGTAGTCCAGTGCCTGCTCGGATCCTTTTTGCTTCTCACCCTAACCTGAAAAGATGTTGACTAGAGAGACGACCCGAGATGTTGGACCGAAAAGGTAGAATCTCCTAACCTCTCTCGTGAGGATGGAATCCCCAGCTCTGTCTGCAGACCAGCGGACACAGCTGCATCACCCTCCTTCTCCGTGCCACTCCTGGGAGCATCGGCGGCGTGGGGGCGACCCATCGATTTCTCCCCACTTGAGCTGATTCTTTTTAATAAAGGCATTAAAAAGGAGAAAGATCTCCTGCCCATTTATTTCAATTTCATTTCATGATTAGGTAGAGTTTGGGTGACTTCAGTCATACATGTAAAGCCTGTACTGGTTTTATTTCATTTGCATATGCAGGGACATGAAAAGCAGGATGTATTTTCAAGTTAATGAAAGTTCAGCTTTCGGTCACTGGTTGGGCCATTCCTTTGCCTTAGCTCCCATTACTGCATTGTTTTAAACAGAGAATGACTGCAACACCTCTGTGCCCCTCCATCCTTTGTTTTATTGCTCTCTTGGAGCAGTACACCAAGCACCCTCAGTGTTCCTGCTCCTAAGGTTTGCAGACTGTTATGAATAAAAAGTTGTCAATTTTTTTTAAGGTTGCAGAGTTAAGTTAAGCCAGTTGCTGTTGAATTGAAAGTTACCTACATGTTGCAGCCACCTATTATTAAGAGTTCTTCTTCAATTAGCTGTTAATGGTTGGTGATTAGCCATTGTCCCCCCTGATGCTTGCCTGGGGTGCCACCAGACCCCGAAGGTAGCAGGGGCGGAGTGACCTCACAGCTAGTATGCAGATGAGAATGCATTTCACCAGAAAAAAACCCTAAAAACAACGAGCCAACATGGAATTAAGAGACCTAAGTGACCTCTAAGGATGAGGAACTTAATCCAGTATCTGCTAAGATCCTTTTACTTCTCACCCTAACCTGAAGAGGTCTTAACTAGAAAGAGGACCTGAAATGTTAGACCAAAAAAGCGGAATTTCCTACTCTCCCGTGAGGACAGAAGCCCCAGCTCTGCCTGCATGCCAGCAGACACAGCTGCATCATCCTCCTCCTTCGTGCCACTCCTGAGAGCACTGGCGGCGTGGGCGCGACCTGTTGATTTCTCCCTACCTGAGCTGATTCTTTTTAATAAAGGCATTTTAAAAGGAGAAAGATCTCCTGCCCTATTCATTTCGCAGACAGCTTTTTTTCTTATGGACTATTGCCAATGTGGGCACTCCTTGCTGAGCTTTGTCTTTCTGTATTTTTCCACACCTGTCTACCTCTTTCTCTCCCTACCTGCCTCTCTGCCTGACTGCTTCTGTTTGTCTCTCCTCCTCTCTGCCCTCCACTCTGCCCATTTCCCTTTCTTCCTGCCCCTTCTCAGACTTCCTTTGTTTCCCTATCTCTTTCCCTGCCAGCCCCTCTCTCTCTGACTACATCTCTCTATCTGACTTCCTATCTCTCTCTATGCCCACCTGCCTCTGACTGTGTGCTTCTCCCCATGTCTTCCTGTCTCTCTGCCTCTCAGCTTGCCTGCCTTCCTTCTCTGCCCGTTTCCCTGCCTCTCTCTCTGCCTCCCTGCCCACCCCTCTCTGTCTTCCTTCCTCTCTCTCTTTTTCTCTGCCCACCTTTTTTCTCTGCATCTGCTTCTCTGCCTGCCTTTCCCTCTGTCTTCCTGCCCCACTCACCCCATATCTCAGCCTGCCTGCTGGGATCTCTTTCTCTCTGCCTCCCTCTCTTCTCTGACTGCCTCTTCTGGATGCCTGCTACTCAGCCTGATTGCCTCTCTCTGCCTTAGTCTGACTACCTCTCATTGTCCCTGCCCTTCTGACTTCCTGCCTGTCTCTGCCTCCTTCCCTGACTGCTGGTCTCTTTCGCTCAGCCTCCTTGACAGTCTCTTCAATGTTGGTGTCTCATTCTTTGTCATATTCCGCTCTAGGTTTCTCCTGCTTTCCCGGCATCACACCCCCTCCCCCCCATCTCGCTCTACCTCATCCATCTTTCTCTCTCTGTAGCTGCCCCTCTGTCTCTCTCCTTCTCATGGATCCATTCTCTGAAGAGGCTTACCTCTCTGGCCTTCTCCCCTTTCTCTCTCTGTCCCCTCCTGTCACTCTCTTGGTCTCAGCCTCCCTCTGTCTCTTCCTCCTCACCTCTCCTTCTTGCCCTTCTCTCCTTTCTGTCTTTGCTCCTTCTCTGTCTGCATCTCTCTCTCCTTTTCATAACATCCTTAACTCTTAACAGCTATTTGAATTACTGTGAAAAATGCCATTCACTTGTGTTAAAATTTTATAAGTTTAATAGCAATTAAAATAATAATAAAAATAGTAATAAAAATTAGAACAATAAGAATTTGGACAATCAAAGTTAGGACAATAGAAAAACAGGTAGTTACAAAAAGTATCTTACATCACATAGTTTCTATTTTAATATTATGTTATAGCCTAAAAACTATATTTACTACACTACTTAAAAGAGATTAATACAGCATAACTTTCCAACATAACACATATAGTATTCATTTTAATATTTGCCAAGAGCCAACCATATAATATGCATTTTTCACAATCCCCCCTCTTATTCTTTATAAATCATTTGGTTTGAGTAATATTTCTTGTCTACTTGTGTGAAAAATGCTTATTATATTATTGGCTTTTTGCAAATATTAAAATGAATATTATATGTGTTATGTTAGAAAGTTATGCTGTATTAATTCTCTGAAGTAGTGTGTTAAATATAGTTTTAGGTTATAACAATGTTAAAACAGAAACTATGCTATGTAAGTTACTCTTTAACTAGCTCAAGAAAGAGATGAGATAATCAAGAAATTCTTCGCACTGAGATAACAGCAACAAGCTCCAAGAAAAGAAATATTGCCTCATTATCGGAAAAGACAAACTTTCTTCCACCTCCTTTTCATCACTGAGGCTCCAACAGGATTAAGGAGGAGAAGTTGACAATAACCAGAGAACACACTTTGTTTGAAAAGAATTTATGCATCATGTATGAGATATATGAATGTGCAACAGGCTATTGCTTTTAAGGGTTAATCCTTTGTTAGCGAGCCATGCTTTTTTTTAGGAAAGCATCCGAACATTTGTATTCTTTGCTTTTATTGTTTTTTATTGTCCTAACTCCAATTGTCCAAATCCTTATTGCTCCAATTTGTATTACTATTTTTATAACCATTTTATTAATATTAAACTTTTAACAATTTAAAACAAGTGATTGGCTTATTTCACACTTGCATTCTTTGGACTATGCTGATAATTAAATAAAATGGGATTAAATAAGGAAGAAATATCAAAACACTTGTAACATATAAAAGGAAGAATCTTAAATTTCTCTACTATCTTCAATACATTACTAGCTAGTTTTTAACATTGTTTTGTAATTTTGGACTGGTACCTGGGTTATTTTTTGGATATTTTTTGCTTTTCTCAGGGTGACATCTCCATTGTCATCTATTTTTAACAATCTGATGAATTAAACTTTCTACAAACACTTCCTTCTTTAACTAATAAATAGTCTAAAGCTAACTTATTTTGATATATTTCAGTTTTTATTTGGCTTTGCTGACTTGATATTAATTTTAATGCTTGAGTAGCTTTGTTTGTTATCATCTTTATAACTGTTTGGAGTTTTATAATACAATTCAGCATATAATTTGGGGTCAATACAAAGTTAGATTGCTGTGTTGGTTTTACGTTTTGTTTACTAGTTGTTTTTTATTGAATCTTGGACTATATCTTTAAGATTAAATGTAAAACAAATTTATTTCTTTCTTTTTGGACATTAAATTGTCTCTTTATTACTACTTTTTCTTAAGTTTTTTGTAATCTAATATTTTTTCCCATTTTGCTTACAGGTACTTAATTTGGATGGGTTATAACAGTGATAAGTTAAGGTTAGAATATGAGAACTCTTATGGCCCCCAGGGGCAGAAGCCCAGCGGGGAGGCCGGTTGTCCAGGATAGCTCACGGAGGGTCCAGGATCGCCCAGCGGGGGGTTCAGGCAGCCCAGGCAGCTATAGTGATTTGCAGCTCAGCTCTTTAGTGATTTCAGCTCTTTTAGCATGCCTGGGGCCGTCACCCTAGGTATCGCCGCAGCAGACGCAGAGAGAGAGAGAGCAGCGCTGTGTGGATTCCGCAGGGTTCTTTTATTGGGGTCTCCGCGAAGGGTCCAGGGACAGCTCTCCTCTGCCGAACCGGGCAGAGCTAGGGGTTTTTATACCTTACAGGGGGATTGAAAACTGTCCAATAGTAAGGGTCAGGGGAAAAAGTGGCCTATGGATCTACAGAGAGATAACAGGGTCCCAAAGGCAGAAGAGAGGGTCTTCTAAACCCTTAGTCATGCTGACTTGGTATTTCCTAGCTCAGGCTTCTGACCTCCAAGGCCTTGCAGGCCCTGTGCCTGCTACAAACTCTGACTAAAATAGTCTTAATTTTTTTGTTTGAAGTGGAAGTATTTTTCTTTAAGGAGGTGTTGGAGGCGTCTTAGGGTGTATTTAGGGAGTATTTGAAATTAGTGATGTAAATTTGGCTTTATTTCTTAATTAGGTGTGGGGTTTTTTTGTACAGTCTTTGGATCATTTGGGTCTTCCTAAACTATTCCTACTTAGTGTCTGTTTGAAAGTTAATTTGGTATTACTTGGTTTAGATATGATAGTCTATTCTTTAGGTTTTTTTATAAGTTCTTTGATTTTGCTGGTATCAATTTACTCTTTTTCTTTGGTTTGGATTGTTGTTTTAGTAGTACTTGAAAAGGACTTCTTAATAGCACAGGGACAGTGATAAAAGGAAGACAATACTACATTAACTTTTTCTATTAGTTTTCTTCAAAACTTTTTGGGTTTAGCAAAAAGCTTTTTTTTCTACAGCCACCTCTTCTTGTATCCAGCTGTGCTAACAGCTGTAGTGGCAAATTCTTTTTTTTTGTGACCTATAATTAGTTAAACAAGAAAGGTCAAGTCGATTTTAACACGCGATCGATCACATCTATTGCTTTTTATTCTTTGGGCAACATTTAACTGTTTTAGCATTACAGACCAATTCCTCAGAACAAAAGCGTCTTCTTTTTAACAGTAAGAAAAAAGAAAATAAACAGAAAGAAAAAACAAATTTTGCTTTAAAAAAATAAACAACTTTGTAAGGTTTGGAGAGCTAGCGAGAGATTAAGGCTATCTTTGCTTTGATCTTATATTTAGCGCTGGCCCCTCTCCCTCTTTTCACAGCAGTGCATTCAACGGCTGTTCCTTGTCCCTAGCGGGAGTGGGGGGGGAACTCGCATACAGCTACCGTCGCGGGGACCCTGGGGGCATGCTTCGGCTCCCTTTCACCCTCTCTCTCTTTATCTCTCTCTCTCTCTCTTTATCTCTTTCTCTCTTTTTCTCTTTTTCTCTCTCGACCTACTTGCTGGGGCAGAGGCTGCCATCCTCGGGACCCCGGCAGGCTGGGAGTCAGCCCCTGCAGCTCGGCCACTGAGCTAGCTTGCTCTTGGGTGGCAAACCCGCGCAATCTGCGCCTAGCACCGCCGCCGTGTCGGCGAGTGCATCTGGCAACCTTTTGCCCTCTGGGACCTTGGTATTACTAGAGCTAGTTCTCAAACCCTAGCGGTGCTCTACGTAAACTGCGCTTTGCGCTGCTTCTACTGGGTGGGCGAACACTGGGAGTTGCTGCGCCGGCTCACCCCTATGAATCGGCCCCTGCCGCAGCCCCCGAGAGCGGCCAAATACTTCTCAACTTTGACAACTATAAACTTTGCGTCCCTAGGTGCTCCTGACATTCTTTTTCCTTAGTTAATATATCTTCTTTTCTCTTCAAGGAGGGCCCGTTCTGTTAAACTTTCTTGGACTCTAGTTTGGTATTGAACAATTTCTAAACAACTATGTGTTAAGACACTTCCTTGCCTTTCATACAGAAACTGTATTCAAACTCTTGTCCTCTTTTAGCATTAAGACATCATTACATTCTAACATCTTAGAGTCTGCTAACCATCTCTCCCCTTTCTTTAACTTCTTTCTTCTTTCCCTTCTCACTTTCTCTTCTTTTCCTTATGTTTTCCTCTTTTTTTCTGATTCAACACACCTTGGACCGCATGAGGTGTACACACAACTAGTTTGCTTCTAAAAGTAAACTTACAACTTTCTTCTACTAGGATTGCAGTAGCTTCTATAGCTTGAATACATACTGGCCAGCCATGGCTCACTGGCTCTAACATCTTTGATAAATAAGCTACTGGTCTCTGTACTGTTCTTTGCTCTTGAACTAGAACTACATGAGCTACCCCATTTTCCACATTTATGTACAGACAAAAGGGTTTTTCTAACGAGGGTAAGCTTAAAGCTGGTACTGAGGCCAGTTTTAACTTCAACTCTTCTAATTTAACATTATCTTCCTTGGTCCATTTTATATCATCTGTAAGTTTCTTCCTAATAAGCTGCTACCTGCCCCAGGGACTAATAAGTCCCATCTCCCATCCAAATTCTAGTTTCTCTCTTAATTATCACATATTTAATGACAGGTACTGTAAAACTCTCTTTTTGCTTCTGTTGCTTTTTACAGTGTCTTTGCTTACACTATAACTTTTTGGAATATTTAATAGGCAGGTTCTTTCTGCTCCCCTGTCTACCACAAATTCTAATTTTTCTTCTTGGGGACTCACTTTTGAAGTTATCACAGGCTCTAGATGGTATTTGTCTCCTAAAAAATAGAGCCTATGACTTCCCTATTCTTCCTCTGGGCCCATCTCTTTAAAGGTTTTTAGATCTTTTATCTGATCAGGGCGATTTCTTTTATAATGTCTTTCAACTCTACAGTAAAAACAGATATTTTGAGAATGCTCCTGAGATTTGGTTTGTACTGGAGTTCTGTTCTTTTCCTTTCACCTGTCTCTATGACCTTCATGTTTAGGAGTGGTGCTTGGGGGTTTTACATTCTTCTGAAAATTACTTTTTTACATAGTGGTTACCATAATTTTTGTTTTCACTTTAGCTTTTTCTTCATCTCTTTGGGCATAAATCTTTTGAGCCTCCTTTAATAACCTATCTAGTGATCTATCGTATCAGTCTTCTATTTTTTCTAGTTTTTTTAAAATATCTGGCTAGGTATTAGTGACAAAATTAATTCTTAACAGAGCTTGTCCTACAATAGTCTCAGGGTCTATTTTAGAATATTGTTTCATATTTCTCTTAAGTCTGTTTAACCATTCAGTTGGAGTTTCTTCTTTCCCCTGCTGTCCCTTAAAAGCCTTTTTAGCATTTTGCCTTTGGAGTGCTGCTTCATTTATTCCCTTGATTATCAAATTACGATAATCATTCATGTGTTTTCTCCTCTCCTCATTATTTTGACCCTAATTAGGAGGTGCTATTGGCATTTTCTGATCTCCTGGGGACCCTGCTGGTTCTCCCTTTCCCAAATTTTTCTTCCAGCAGCCCAGATCATTCATCTCTTTTCCTGAAAAAAACCCTATTTTCTTTATAGATTGTATCTCTTCTCAAGTAAAAATGTTTGGACTTAAGAATTGGTCTAATTGTTCAGCTGCACTTATGGGATTTTTCCCTTGTTTTGAGGAAAGATCAGGGGAAGGCTGTTTTTTGGCTGAGCTTCTTGTGTTTCGATAAGGTGCTTCTTCTTCAGGGAGAAAGTTTTCTTGAACAGCAGGAGCTGTCCTTACCAAGGGAACGGGACCTAGGGTAGGGACAGATGGAAGTGTTGGAGGAAAGGAGGTGAGGGAAGGGATCTGTGCCGAGTCTTGGTCTTCTAAGGGGAAGGCGTAGGCGGTGCCTGCTGCCGGAACCGCCAAAGGAGGGGAGGGTCTTCCGGTGGAAACCAAACTGGAGCGTGGATGGCCCACACATGGTTTATGGCAGCTGGGTCGGCAGGTCCCAGCTGAGCCGGCGTAGACTAAGCTGGCGGGGCAGGAGTGGCAGCAGTGGTGGCGCCCAGCGCAGTCGGCACGAGCAGAGCAGCCGAGAGTGGGCCAGTGGGGACAGCCGTGGGAGAAGCGGTCGGGGATGGGACGGCCGGTGGAGCGGCTGTGGGCCAAGTGGCTGGGACTGGGGCAGACAAATTCACCGGCAGGGCCGGAGCCGGCACAGGGGCTGGATCGAGTGGTACAGCCACGAGCGGTGAGACGAGCTGGGACGGGGGCTGGGGGAAGTGGTGCGGCCGCAAACGGTGGGGGAGTGAGCGGGAACGGAGGAGGTAATACCTGTAAAGAATCTCTTTTTTTCCTCTTGTTCCCAGCGCTTTTCTTTCCCCTTTTTTTCTTTTCTTGCTTTTTCTCGGGGGTTTCTGATATTTCAAAGACTTTTTTTCTCCTACGATCTCCCATCCAGCATGCGGCATATTCTCTTTCTTCTGGATTAAACGGTTCTTTTGAATTTACAAATAAATTCTGACAAATATAAACTTTAAAAAAAACCCTGTATCTAGGCCAATAAACGTGGTCAGATCTTATTTCCTTCTTTGCCCATTCTATCATACAAAATTGGATCATCTTTACCTTGTCCAATCTCCTTGTACAAGGATTTGTATCCCTGTTTGTTAACAAAACTCCCAGAGGGCTATCTTGGGGTATCTCTGCTGGTACCCTTTTTTTGTTTTTTTCTTTCCTGTACTCAACTTACTGGTATTCTGCCCCATTTTTTCAAGATCTTATCTATTCGTCTCCTGCCTCTGTTTCCCACTTTAACATCTTAAATACTACCTTCTTCCCACAACACAAAAAACCCCCTTCCTCTCACAATACAATTCAATACAATACACTTCTCTCAAAGGAGATATAGTGAAGCTTAAAATAAACAATCTACATTACATATACTTTCATTCATCTACATTTACTCACTTTTATTTCTGACACATTCATTCACACCCTCAGGCCTGTTCATTCATACTTCTCTACTTCTGCTTAGCTGAGTTTTTGGTTCTTGGTGCCTCGCCCACCCAGACTGTGTAAGGTACCTTTTTTTTTGACACCCCAGAACTTTAAGTACTGATACTCCTAAGTTTCCCTACCGACTTAGGTTCAGCACCCTGTAAATTTCCCTTTTATTGTATTGGACAGAGGAAGGAAACGTTAGCAAACCTCTTAGACTTAGACAAAGCGAACCCCTGTTGCCAGAGAATCACTGGTCCGTGTAGCCCCCCCCCCCCCCCCCCCCCCCCCCGACCCCTTCCACCTCCCCTGAGGTTTGGCTATCCCTCTTCCCTAGAGATAGCCTCAGAGTCAGGGGTTCAGACCTCTGCACCTTGCCCAACCTGGACTTCCCACCCCCCATACCCTGAGGAATGGGCCACAAAACTACCCCTTGAAGCCGTGGTGCTAAAAGGTCCTACGATACTATAGCCCTCCCTCGCTTTGGGGTTGGCTTCGCCAGGCTTCAGTACCGCCGGGCCTCTGGGAAGGGCCCTGAATCTGGCACAAGAACCAAAACTATAAGCAGCAGTTGAGAAGTATGAATGAACAGGCCTGAGGGTGTGAATGAATGTGTGTGTGTGTGTGTGTGTGTGTGTGTATGGGACAAAGAGTAAGTGCTCTTTAGATAAGAACGCCAGATAAGAGTGCCCAGGGGCACCAAAGTTGATTGCTGCAAGGAGACCTTTCTGCATAAACAGAAAGAGATTAGAAGGAGATCCTCTCTCTCTTAAGTTAAAAAAAAGTAAAACAGAACTTTTAAAGGGGCCAGTAACAGTAAGCAGTTTGTTTAACAGCCCGAAACCTTATAGAAACTAAAAGTCTCTATTGTCGGGGTCAGCTGTTACTTGTCTCTGCCCCAACACGGGAAAAGGTGGTTCTGGGCAGGCCGCGCTTTGAAGAAGGAGTCTGGACTCTTGCTTTTTCTGTCTTCAGTTGTGTTTATTGTTCCTTATCTACAAAGTTTTTCTGTCTGTCCAGCCGAGGTCTGATCAGCAAGACAGCCAAGGGCACTCTCTTCCGCCCACGGGGCGGTTGTCTCTTTTATAGTGAAAACTACGTATAAGATATTTACCTTCTATTTCCAATACTTTTCACCCTTGTTGGCAAGTGTACCTTCACCATGAACCAATCCACACATGCTAACATCATCCTGAACACGGATGCCAAGAAGAAGAAAGAAGAAGGACAGGGCACACCCAAATCCCTCCATCTTGGGACTCCTGACCCCCATGTACAGGATTCCAAACCCCCCTGTACAGCGCTCCCAAATTTTTCCCTTCACCCTGTGATTGCTACTACTATGCTACTTAAACTTTTGTGGCCTGTAATTCTTTATATAAGGTTTGCAATTTGGTCCATGAATTAAGATCGAATTTCCAGGTGTCTTTGGCTTCCTGCCAGGGTCTCCGAGCCCCTGCCAGGGCTTTGAGACATCCAGGGCATCCAGAGAGATGTCCTGGGTTCCGACATCTATGAATCAGACCCACAGTAGACCAGGAGGACGAACTAGGAAAAAGAATAAGAATATTCCTCCTGGAAGCCCCCTTGGTGATATACTGGATGACTGAAATAAGTGGGAAACAACAAAAAAGTTAGATCAAGTGAGGATGGTTTATTATTGTGTGGAACATTGGCCAAAGAGGAAATTGCAACAAAAATCCTTAAAATGGCCCTGGTATGGAAGTAGAGATAAGTAGTTATGTAATTTATTATATCAGCAAGTGTGTGTCTGTTGCCACATTCTCTTCATAGAGAAAAGCCAGGCACAATTCTTCCCAGGAATATTTCTGGGTTTCACATTCTCTGAACATCAGAGAAAGAGAAAACAAAATTCTTATCACTTGCTGTCCCTGTGTTGTGCCAAAGTAGAATGCAATATGGAGATTGTTTACCCAAAGTGAGGATGTTTTCTTCCCTTGGCCTATCAGGGCCAAAAGTTGGGTGTGTGTCAGACTGCCACGAGACAGTCACGGGAGAATCGGATGATGACTGCAGTTCTGTGCAGTTGTGAGCAAGGGTGAGTGCAAGGCAGATTCAGTTTAGATGCAATGTATATAATATACTATAATAAAGTAATTATTTAGCCTTCTGATGATGGAGTCAGACGCATCATTTTCTCTCCCTCTCTCATGTTGGATTCGCCCTTGCTTCGATACGTATAAAAGAAAAAACTCCAATTTGTAGAAGAAGAGGTAAAGTACCTGGGGCACCTAATTGGAAAAGGCTACAAAAAGCTCAGTCCTGAAAGAGTTGTGGGGATCCTGTCAATTCTACCACCCAAGACTAAAAGAGATGTAAGAAAGTGTTATAGGTAAAAATTGATCTAGCCAATTTTAATAAAAATAAAAAGATAAAATTTATTCGCGACCAATATACAGTCCCAAATGCCAACAATCAAAGGCAGCACCGAACCCGGGATCGGAGCTGGGTGAACTCAGATCCGGACTCCATTGCACCAAATCCCCCCTGTTCACCAATGCTGCTTGGCAGAGTCTGAGTTTTATACTCTTTTTCTTGCCTGCGGCAGAGTCTTTTTGTCCTTCCTTGGAGTTTTTCATATTCATACTGTGTCTATTCTCTGTCCTGCGCTGGGCAAAGCCTTGTCCGGGAACTGATGTGTATCTGCTCCTTGGTTCCTGGAATCCTGCATTCAGATGTATGTCCTTGATGGTCCTGTCTATCTGAGATTAACATCTTCATGGGCCATCATCGCTGGGTGTTTTCTTGTTCATACCAGCGAGAACACCCATCTCCTGTGCAGGCTAGGTTCACTTTGTATATTAATGACACACCTCCTCCTTGGCTGTCAGCTGCAGTTTTTGTTACCCTGTGAAGCAATCCCCTTCTCCCTTGCTGTTGTGATTTTAACGCTTTATATTATTCTAACAATCATATTCTCTCAGCATGAATTACCATCATATCCATAACAGAAAGCTATTAGGTCTAATGGGCTATTGTAAATTACGGATTGATCAGTATACTCAAACTGTAAAATTTTTGAATGAAAAATTAATAAGCACAGAACCTGCAGCCTCAACTCCAGAGGATACTGAACAGTTCCAAGACTTAAAGGCTCAATTGATGAAAGCCCCAGTTTTGAGTCTGCCTAATTTAAGAAAACCATTTGATCCGTTTGTTAATGTTAATGAAGGGATAGCATATAGAGTAATAACGCAAGATTGGGGGAAGGAAGAAGGAAGCCGGTGGCTTATCTGTCAGAATTATTTGATTCGGTTGCAAGGGGGTGGCCAGACTGTATTCAAGCTGTGGCAGCCACAGCTACCTTATTAGAAGACACTCTAAAGCTTACATTCAATGGGAGGGTTTGAGTACACACACCCCACGACTTGAGGACAGTGCTAAGCCAAAAAGCTCCTCAGTGGCTAACAGACAGCCAAATCCTGAGGTATGAAATAACCCTGATGAATATTGTGAATCTGGATATTGTTACCTCAAAATGTTTAAATCCTGCTCAATTTTAAACAGGGAACCAATAGAAAATTTAGAACATAATTGTATACAGCTAATTGAGATACAAACATAAGCAAGAGAAGACCTAGAAGACCCTTTACCATATGGAAGGGTCCTGCATATAGATGGATCCTCTCAAATTGTAATGGGAAAACGGGTGTCAGGATATGCCATTATTGAAGCAGGGGAAATCAAAGAAAAAGGGAAATTACCCTCAAACTGGTCTGCACAAAGTTGTGAGATATATGCCCTAAAGAGAGGTTTAGATTTAGTAGTAGACGATATAGGGACAATCTACACGGATTCTCGATACATCTTTGGGATAGCTCATACCTTTGGAAAAATCTGGCAAGAGAGGGGATGCCTTAACTCAAAAGGGAAAAATCTGGCACACGAAAGTCTGATCAGGGAAGTACTCAAATCCCACAGAGGACCAAAAGAAATTGCTATAGTCCATATTAAAGGCCACCAAAAAGGGGATACCGCTGAAATCCAAGGAAACAAATTAGCAGATCTGGTGGCCAAAGAAGCAGCCTTAGAAATGGGAGACACAGTCATAGTCCTAAGGGTAAAAGAAGACCAGGGAAAAATAAGGGAAGAGGGGGTACCAATTTTCAACGACAAGGAGCTAAAAGAAATAGAGAAAATGGGAGGGGTAAAAACAGAGGATGGAAAGTGGTGGACCCCAGACGGGCGACAAATATTCAATCGAATAATAACCAGGAAAGTGATGGAAGAGATACACTGATTAACTCAATGAGGAACACAATGAATATGTGATCATTTCCTGAAATATTACATGGGAATGGGAATATATGAAATAGCCAGATCCATCACATGAGAATGTTTAACCTGCCAAAAAGTCAACAAAAAGGTGACACGAAAAACCACCCTGGGAGGGAGGAAATTAGACATAAGACCTTTCCAGAGTATTCCGGTGGATTTTACTGAATTAACTCCAACCCAAGGGTATAAACACCTATTGGTCATAGTTGACCATCTAACCCACTGGGTTGAAGCATTCCCCATGAGAAGGGAGACAGCCCAAACTGTGACAAAAGTTCTCTTGGAAGAAATTATTCTGAGATATGGGCTAGTAAATATTATTGATTTGGACGGTGGCCCCCACTTTACATCCAGTGTTCAGCAACAAGTCATCAGGGCCATGGGAATAAAGTGGGAGTTACACACCCCTTGGCACCCTCAGAATTCTGGGAGAGTTGAGAGGGTGAATAAAACCTTAAAGAATATCTTAACAAAATTTGTCTTAGAAACCCAATGGAATTGGGTCAAATGTTTACCACTAGCCATATTACAAATAAGGAGACCCAGAACAGATCTAGGGGTCTCTCCTTACGAAATGTTTTTTTGGCTGCCTTTCTTGCTTACCCTGTACAGTATTGGGGAACATCTAGAGGGGGGGATGACAAAGCAAAAATATATAGAAACAGTAACAACAACCCTAGAAGAACTAAGGAAAAAGGGCTACCGCCACCAAACTTCCCCTCTGAACTGTAAAATACATGGTATTAACCCGGGAGACTGGGTATTGATTAAATCATGGAAAAACCCTCCACTAACCACTTGCTTTGAAGGCCCCTTCCAGGTGCTGCTTACAACAAACACTGCAGTAAGAACAAAGGAGCAGGGGTGGACACATGCAAGTTGAGTGAAGGGTCCAGTACAACCCCCAGCTGAGGCAAGCAAATGGACCAACAGAAACAATAAAGATTTGAAATTGGTTTGGAGGAAAACACCGAAAGAAGCACAATCCTGAACACAACCCCCCACGGGAAGCATCTACATTGTTATCCTTATATCCTTAAAGTTTGTTAATGTTTGTTATAGTATAAGTTTTAAGTTTTGTTTAGCTAAGAATTGACAATCAAAACAAAATCTCAGTTTCCAGTACTCTTCCATAGAGCACTCTCCTTGCAACCTTAATTGGGACCAAATTGAGGGAAGGGAGTTGGTACAATAAGGGTCATGGCACAATGTCTCCAGAAGAAGGGAAAACTAGAGGTGGGATGCAAGACTGGAACGGGAATTACCTCCAGGAAAAACTCTCAGGGCACCGAGAAAACCCCTGTGGTTCGAGAGGTGAGGAGGCCAGCCCATACCAGACTCCCACTTGTAGCAATGCTACTACTCATCCACTTCAGAGGAAGCGGAGGAAACACTTGTGAGAAGTGTTACTATCCCTTGTATAGAGGAGATACAGTAAGTGTATTAATCAGAGTACACACAAACGTGAATCCCAAATGTATCTATCACTCCCAGTTAACAACCTGTAAAAAAGATAATAAAATATATTGGCTGGCTAAAAATATTGCAAACGCAAGCCAGAGTATGTCAGGAGAGTGGCCTATGAAAGAAAGATGGGTATGTTTTGAACAAGAAAGTGAAATCAACTTAGAGGATACAGTCAAAGAGAAAGAAGTGCAATTGAAAAGACAAAGGGATAGAGAGGGACAAATATATGGTAAGAATCTTTTTATCAATATGGTGGAAAAGATTACAAAATAATTTAATTTGACTGATTGTTGGGTGTGTTGGGGGACACACTTAAGTGAGATTTGGCCGTGAGACAGTATCAGTTTATGTCCCCATGACATTTTAAAATGGTTTGCATCAAGAAAAAGCATGGTAGTACCCAAAAGAAGGAGAGTGGAAGATTAAATCAACAATAATAGGGGAAGAGTGTTTATCAAGAAAAGGGAAGATGTATACTATAGAAGTAGGAGAAACTCCATGTAAAAGATATCTAGCAGCAAATGACACACACACCAGGTGGATCCTAGAAACCCCCCATTCATATTGGTCAATAGAAAAAACTGAAAGTAGATGTGTATACAGTGAAAAAGAAAAAATGTTTGAATGCTTAGGGGATTATATTAACCCATTCTAGGCAATAGAAACCCTATACAAATATTGGAAACATATAACAAATCAAGATTCTAATTTCTGGGATGCACCTAAAAATTTATTTTGGATCTGTGGTAACACAGCATATGTGAAGTTACTGGGAGGGTGGACCAGGAGTTGCACAATTGGAGCAATAAAACCATCCTTTTTCTTACTGCCTAAGGATGCAAAATCAAACCTGGGAGTCCCAGAATATGATGATCTGGCCAGAAAGAAAAGGAGTTTTTTTTGGCAGAACCCAAAATTGGAACAATGAAATTTGGACCCCACACAAGATTATCGATACTTATGGGCCAGCTACCTAGGCCCAAGACGGATCCTGGGGGTACAGAACCCCAGTATACATGCTCAATTGAATCATCCATTTACAAGCAGCACTTGAAATAATGTCAAATCAAACATTTCTGACCATTGATCTCTTAAACCAGCAGCAACAACAAACAAGATCAGTAATTTACCATATCCGATTGGCAGTGGACTACCTCCTCACAGAGGAAGGGATCTGCAGGAAATTTAATACTTCAGAATGCTGCCTAGAGATCGATGACCATAGTCATGTAATTAAAAAAATTACTCAAAAAATTAGAAAACTAACCTATGTTGGAACACAAAAATGGACCCCCTTGTTTGGAGACTCCAATTGGTGGGACAACTTGTTCACCTGGAACCATAAATGGTGGAAGAAATTAGTCTTCTTTGTGGTGTGTGCACTAGCAAGTGTAATATTACTACCATGTGCAATTCCATGTCAAGTCCGGATAGTAACCAGCATTGTCCAAAGCAGCATCATGCTGCAAGGTAATGTAGAAGCGAAAAATGGTGACAAAGTAATGTTAATAAAAGAACAGAGTGATCAGAATGCCAGAGATATGCTTGAACAGTACGAGAAACTGAGAAAAGTAGAAGTTGAACTTTAAAAGGTTGATGGAGGCTAGAAACCTGATCAAATAGTTAGAGGAGGGAATTGTCAAAAATAGATTAGAAACTGTTGTAAAATAGTTGACAATTGTTAAGCATGTACGGTTAGTTTGGTTATTATATTGTAAAAGGGGTTAAAAGGTTAGTTATAAGAAATATGGTACTCAATATACTGTATTACACCTAAGTAAAGTGCACCACCCCCTCCCTGAAACAAAATGTGCCAGCCTGGACAGAACTGTAATGGGCCAATCAAGTGCCTTAAACCTTAATGCAAATGAAGGATCCAAACAGAAGCCAATCCAGAGGGACAAAAAAAACAGATAAAAAGGGGCATCTGACCCAGTGAATCCATGACGCTCCATCTGGAAAATCAGGGGGATCGCTGAACAATACCCAGCACTCACACTGCAGCATCCTCAACGGGAAGTCTCCTGCTTGACTCACGGACCCCCTTGCTTTAGGCCTTTTTTATAGTAAATGCTGAAATCACTTTTAGTACCGGGAGTGTGCTCCCGTTTTTAACAAAGCTGTGGATTCTCCATCCTTGGAGATATTCAAAAGTCATCTGGACATGGTTCTGGACAACTAGCTCTTGGTGGCCCTGTTTCAGCAGGGGGGGTTGGACAAGATGACTTCCAAAGGTCCCTTCCAACCTCAGCCATTCTGTGATTCAATAAATAGATAAATAATCCAATGAAGTGTGTCGTGGTTTGGCCCGGAAATGTGTTTCTGGAAAAGTCTAAGTCGGGCCAATCAGTGGCCAAATTCAAAATTGGCATGTGATGTGGCCACTAAGGATCTGGATACGCCTCTGAGAACACACGGGGGTTAAAAGCAGGAGATTCCCAGAGAACTTCCTCTTTGGGAATCCGGGTTGGTGAGTAGAGTCTGACCTCTCCCCTGCCCAGCTGCGTCTGGGTGGGGGAGGGGGAGGCCATGACAGGGAGGAGGCTGGGAGCCCCAAAAGGTGCAGAGGTGGAGGAGAACATGCAGGGGTTGATGAGAATTGAGATGTCTGGGCAGCCCCCCCCAGAGAGAGAGACAGAAATTGTGCTAGCAACTCAGCCGGCGGCCAGAAGTGGGGGATGCAGCAAGAGAGGTGCCTGTCAGCTGTGGGAGTCCTGGACAGGCAGAAGTGAAGATTTTAACCCCTTTGTAGACTAATAGAAACCTTATAAATACTGAATCCTCCTGAATCAGGATGAGATGAGAGGGAGAGATGAGAGATGAAATGGGCAAGCGTGAGGAAAGCTGGAAGAGGAGAGAAGAATCCTGAGTGGAAGAGATGATGGAGTGGCCTTGGGCTGGACTCTTTCTTGTATAGCCATGGACAGACCCGTGTTTTTTCCCTGTGACCCAGAGACTGTATTTAGGGGGAGGCAACACCCGGGAGTCAAGAGTGAAGCAGCGGCGTGAACAGAGACAACTGAGGAGGGTGTGGGATGCCCTCTGTCTCCGTGGGGAGGAAGATCTCTGTTCACGAGGCCCCCCGGCCCCAGGGGGTGAAATTTGGTGGGGACGGGTGTCCCGAAGCTGAGACTGTTCACAAGGCCCCTCGGCCCCAGGGGGTGAAATTTGGGGGGGACTGGTGTCCCAAAGTTGAGAGACTGCTGTTTCTGGAAGTGGGTGGAGCATCTTTAAACGGGGAGCCCTAAAAGCAGTCCTGGCCCGTGTCCAGTGGTGAGAGCACTGGACATGGGGGGGAGAAGTCACGAGGGCCGATGTTCTCTGGGTGGGGCCATGGGTGACACGGAAGCACAGGAGGGTTTTAATTGTGCTTCCGGGGGAGGCCTATGAGGCAAGGGGGGACTCCTCTCTCCCTGATGGATTTGAGGGTTGATAATTTGAGGGGTGGTGAATCTGTGGAGAAAAGGGAGGGGGAGGAGGAAGGTATCTGGAAGGTTTTCATTCTTAGCTTGGTATGTGTTCCTTTCTAGATTTGTAATAAATAAAGTGTTGTGTTTTTCCCTCCATCCCCGAATGGGAGCCTGCTTTGTTCTGTTCCCGGGTCACATCTCACAGCAACCATTTTGGAAATATACCCTTCATGGGGGCCCTGGCATTGTGCCAGGGTCAAACCATGACAAGTGAAGATCTATCCAAGCCTTAGAGCAGGTTTTGAATGGAATGCATGCCAGCCCTGACCAAATTTATATCAAACAGACAAAAGATTCTGCTAGATGGTCTGCCTTTGGAGGATATAGCAAGGGATGGAAATCAGCTGCATTCCTGTCCAGTTTTTTTACCTCATCTTTTTGTGCTTCCACTGGGTCTCTGATATGGCTTATACACAGCAAAGGGAGAATGAGACCAGCTTGTGATCCTGGTTGGCTTAAATTCACAGGGGCTCCTTTGTTTTGGAGGCCTTCAACTTCATTTGGCTGACTTGAAATAGAGACTCCACAACTCACAAGGTTGTAAAGTACGTATGTTTATTCCGTGCTGGGTGCATGGGGGATCTCTCCATTAAAAATGTGCACACCTGCCATGGTGTTTAACCTGATCTTTATACGTAAAGACGTTACATATTAAAGATAATTGTGAAAGAGCCTATACATACTCATAACCTTTCCCCAAAAAGGAGGGTTTTATTATAATGAGTTCTGGGAAATCATTTCCATAGTCCTAACCTTTGGCTTCTCCTGGTTGTGCATGTGTAGTGCCTTCTGGTCGTCGTGGGCTGGGGGCTTAAGATGAAGTAAGCTCCTCTTCTTTGCGCTGACCTTTTCACCTCTGTTCCTCACGCATGCTCCTTGGACCCTTGGCATTTCTTCAGACCACAAAGTCATTTTTGGCTGGCTTAAGATGCTCCAGGAAGCTAGTCCTTACTCTTAGAAGGGACCAGTCCTTGCTCTTATCAGGAACTGTCCATAGCACACATTTCTTTATCATGACAATGTCAATCATTTTGAAAAACAATAAGAAAAACATGCTGCTGGCAAGAAAGTGGAGAGACTGTCTTTGCAAGGGCCACCACAGTCACTTTTCAAATACCAGCAATACCATGCAATAGAACAATAAGCCTCTTGCTTTGGGGTAAGGAGCCAAGAGGCAGCAGAGTGCAGTGACATTTTCTCTGCATCTCAGCTACCCCAAAATACCAAGGCAACAGCAGCCAGAAAGATTTGGGTGAATGCTAAAGGTTGGGGGCTTGCTGGGAAGGCTGGAATCCTACCCCACTGACTGTGTCGATCTCTGGAGAATGCTATAAAACTTCCCTGTGTTATTCTACATCTAAATACTACTGTCTACTTTCTAAGTGAAACATGTCACAGGTAAACATGTATTAATCCGCAGTGTCTCTGAGCTGTTAGAATCATTTAGGTTGGAAAAGACCTCCAAGATCATCGAGTCCAACCTTTAGCCACCTTGTCAACTAAACCATGGTGACTTAGGCTTTTCCCCTGCAGTCCATGGAGGTGCATAGCAGAGCAGATATTCATCCTCCAGCCCATGGAGGACCCCACACTGGAGCAGGTAGATGTGCCCTGAAGGCGGCTGTGATCCTGTGAAGAGTCCATACAGGAGCAGGTTTTCTGGCAGGACCTGTTACCCTGTGGGGGATCCATGCTGCAGCAGGTGTTCCTGAAGGACTGTACCCCAAAGAAAGGACTCATGCTGGAGCAGTTTGTGAAGAACTACAGCCCATGAGAAGGACCCACACTGGAGAAGTTCATAGAACCATTAAGGTTAGAAAAGACCTCCAAGATCATCGAATCTGATAGTTAACCTAACAGTACCACGCCCACCACTGAACTATGTTCCTACGGACCATGTCTACAGGCCTGTTATATATCTCAAGAAATAGTGAGTCAACCACTTCCCTGGGCAGCCTGTTCCAATGTGTGACAACCCTTAAGGTGATGAAATTTTTCCTGATATCCAATATAAACCTCCCCTGGTGCAACTTGAAGCCATTTCCTCTTGTCCTATCAATTGTTAGTTGGGAGAAGAGACCAAGCCCCACCTTGCTACAACCTCCTTTCAGGTAGTTATAGAGAGCAATAAGGTCTCTCCTACCTGCCCGTGCTCATCTCAACATGATGCCTGCCTCAAATCAACATTAATTTCTAAATGTAACAGTTCAACTTAATTGTTTGCTGAAAGGTCAAGAATCTTGACTAATATCAGCAGTGTAGACAGACTGCCAACACCCTCCCTGCCCAACCAACCTCAGTAGCATAAGTAGGATGCAGCCTACATTATTAATATATGGCACAATTCTCTCAAACCACACTATCATTGGTGAAGCCAAGGGACATTGCGACTCTCGTGCATTCAAAAGGCATTTGCATGATTGACTGTTGATGATCCAGACACCAAATGTCCCTGGCAGTCCAATGGAGCCATGGCCTTGTTTATGAGCTTATGTTTGCTATCAGTGTGTCCTGGTTCAGGCCAGGCCAGGGTTAATTTTTGCAGTAACCAGGAAGAGTGGTTATTCTATGTCACCTCACATCACTTGCAGTCGGGGGTAGCGTGGCGGCGGTTCAAGTATTACCAATTTCCCTGTGGTGAGATTTTTTTTCTGCGTGTAAATAATTCTCTTTTCTTGTATACCCTTTCATTAATATTGTTGTTACTGTTCGTTTCTTATTCCATTGCTGTTTTCAGTAAATTGTTCTTATCTCAACCCATGATCTTTACCTTTTGTGCCTCCAATTATCCTCTCCAACCTGCTCCAGGGGGAGGGAGGAGAAAGCGGAGCGTGGTTTGGAGTGTTGCAGTGGGGAATATTAAATTGGGGAACACCATTCCTAAACCACGACACAGTGATTGGTTGAGTCACTGCAGGGGCCACTGTCGCTCATATTTGTTACTACCTCAATAAGGCTTTGTTTTATAAGGTGTTGTCAGACTCCATTACTGTTCAGACCACATGGATCCAGATAGCTAATACTGCATTTAATTTGAGACTTACCATGATTATTTGCTTTTGGTCTTCTTAAATTCACTTGAATTTCAGTAACTTTAAATTTCAGTAACTTCAAAAACTCATCTATTGAAAATTACCTGGAACATTAAAAACTTGCAATACATTCTTTACATCAATCTATTATACAGTCCTAAACATTTAAACACATTCTAAGTGATAGAAAAAAGCAACCACCAAAGATGTATTTTTCAAATAATGGATTACCAGTCATATAAGAGCTTTAAGTCAACATGTGTTCCGATAATTAAATTATTTCTGAACAACTTTAAATCGATGGGAAGATAAATTAAGTGGTTTTTTTTTCCATTCAAAATTAGTAACTTTTCTATTATGAACAATTCAATAATGATGACAAATAAAAAAAAAGTAGTTCTTCCTAAGGTGTCACAACCCCAAAACCCTAACAACATCCAAAGCAAACAAAAAAACCTCCAAACTTTAAGAATTCCAAATAACAAAACTAACTATTGGAAGAAAAAGACTATTTACTCACCTCTCAGCATATTTAAAAACAGGTGGAGAAACTGAAGAATTAAGTCATAGTTGTTTTAGATCAACTTACACATTCAAATTTCATGTATAGCTCTAGAAATTCAGGGTTACATACTGTCTTGGTTTAGAGACAAGTTTAGGAGAAAAAGACTCTGGAAGGAGTGTTTCCTCTAAAAAAAAAAAAAGGGTTACAACAATCACTTTCTGCCAATAAGAAATGAATATTAGCCTTGGGTGTTAACTAGCCAGGTGGCCTTTGCTAAATGCAGCTCCCAGTTTTTGAAAGTCCCCCCTCTCAGTGCCTTCAAGGTGGTTTTTAGCAGTCTGTTGCACTGCACAACTTTCCCAGCAGCTGGTGCATGATAAGGTGTAGCCATGATATTTTATAAAAAATCCTTTGCTAGGATTTTTCCCTCCTGAGGAGCTGAGGAGCTTCAGGAGAGAAATGTAAACAATAACTATCTGCTGCTGTGGAATGCAACAGGTGCATCTGTGATTGGTGCATGTTGGTTGTTTCCAATTAATAGCCAATCACAGATGCAGCTGGCTCAGACTCTCAGAGAGTCACAAGCTCTTTGTTATGCATTCCTTTCTTGTTCTTTCTAGCTTTCTGATGAATCTTTTCTCTCTATTCTTTTAGTATAGTTTTAATGTATCATTTTAATATAATATATATCATAATATAATAAACCAGCCTTCTGAAAACATGGAGTCAAGGCTCGCGTCTCCACACATGGGGTGTTCGTCACAATAAGGAATATGGTACACCCACTCAATGCCATGTTCTCTAGCCCAGGTGTTTAAAAAGCTATTCTTGAAATGAGCCCCTGTTGTTGGACTCAATTCTCTCAGGGGAGAGAAAGTCCTCCAAAGGACTTGCTTTTCAAGGCCCAGGATGGTGTTACAGGCAGTGGCATGAGGCACAGGGTAGGTCTCCAGCCATCCAGTGGTGGCTTCTACCACTGTGAGCACGTAGTGCTTGCCTTGGCAGGTTTGAGGCAGTGTGATGTAATCAATCTACCAGGCCTCCCCATACTTTTGTTTGGGCCACTGCACACCATACTACAGGGGTGTCACCCACTTGGTCTGCTTGATGGCAGTGCACGTCTCACAGTCATGGATAACCTTAGAAATACTGTCCATGGTTAAATCTACCCCTCAGTCTCGTGCCCACTTGTAGGTGGCATCTCTGCCCTGATGACCTGAGGCATCATGGGCCCATCAAGCTAGGAACAACTCCCCCTTGTGTTGCCAATTCAAATCTGCCTGTGACACCTCTATTTTTGCAGCCGGATCCAGCTGTTCATTGTTTCAGTGCTCCTCATTAGCCTGACTGTTGGGGATATAGGCATCCATATGACTGACCTTCACAGGCAGTTTCTCTACCTGGGCAGCGATGTCTTGCCATTAGTCAGCAGCCCAGATTGGTTTTCCCCTCCGCTGTCAGTTGGTCTTTTTCCACCTTTCCAGCCACCCCCACAGAGCATTGGCTACCATCCATGAGTCAGTGTAGCGGTAGAGCTTTGGCCACTTCTCTCACTCAGCAATGTTCAGGGCCAACTGAACGGCTTTGAGTTCAGCAAGTCAGCTCCATCCACCTTCTCCTTCAGTAGCTTCTACAACCTGTCGCATGGGGCTCCATATAGCTGCTTTCCATTTTTGTTTCATCCCTACAATATGACAGGAACCGTCAGTGAAAAGAGCATAGTGTGTTTCCTCTGCTGGCAGTTGGTTGTATGGCGGAGGTTCCTCAGCAAGTGTCACCTGTTCCTGCTCCTCTTCATCAGTGAGACCAAGGTTTTCACCTTCAGGCCAATTTCTAATTATTTCTAAGACCCCAGGGCAATTTGGGTTTCCAATACAGGCATGCTATGTGATCAGGGCAAACTGCTTACTCCATGTGGCATCAGTGGCATGGTGGGTAGACGGAACCTTTCCTTGGAACATCCACCCCAGCACCGGTAGTCAGGGTGCCAGGAGAAGTTGTGCCTCTGTGCCAATCACCTCTGAAGCAGCTTGGACTCCTTCATAGGCATCCAGGATTTCCTTTTCTGTTGGGGTGTAGTTGGCTTTGGCCCCTCTGTAACTTCAGCTCCAGAATCCCAGTGGTTGGCCTCGAGTCTCACCAGGCATCTTCTGCAAAGGCTCTAGGAAAGACCATTGTTCCCAGCTGCAGAGTAAAGCATGTTCCTCACCTCTGGTCCTTTCCTGACCAGGTGTCGTGGTTTGACTCTGGCCCAATGACAGGCACCAATGAAAGTTGCTTGCTCACCCTCCCTTGCTATAGCTGGGCAGCAGAAAGGGAAAAAAAGTTGACAAAGGCTTCATGAGTTTACATAAGGACTGAGAGAAATATTTCAAGGGCAAAACAGGCTCAACTTAAGTTTCAATATGACTTTATTGCTAAGAGAATCAGAGGAGGATCATGAGAAGCAAAATAAGCCCTTAAGACACCAATTCCCCAAAGTCCCTCCCTCCTTCCCACCAACAGCACGGGGAGACAGGGCATGGGGGTTTTGATCAGTTCATCACCAAGATTTTCTTCCCATGCTCCAAGAGAGGAGTCCTTACCCTGTGAGACTGTCGGGTCCTTCCCACGAGAGACAGTTGTCTGTGAACTTCTCCAGCTTGGGTCCAATCTCACAAGCAGCAGTCCTTCTGCACCTGCTGCAACGTGAGACTCTCCCATGGGCAGACAGTCCTCACAAAACTACTGCAACATGGGTCTTTCTTCACAGGGTGCAGTCCTCCAAGGACAGGCTGCTCCAGCTTGGAAGCAGGGGCCCCCTCTCTCCACTGGGTCTTCCACTTGATCACAGCCTCCTCCAGGCATCCACCCGCTCCAGCATGGGCACCTCCCCCACGGGCTGCAGGTGGATCTCTGCATCCCCCATGGACCTTCATGGGCTGCAGGGGGACAACAACCTGCTTCGCCATGGTCATCATCACGGCTTGCAGAGGAATCCCAGCTCCGGCGCCTGGAGCACTTCCTTCCCCTCCTTCTCCACTGACCTTGGTGTCACCATGTTGTTTTCCCTCACATGTTCTCACGTCCTCCTCTTCTCTGACTCAAAGCAAAAACCACTGACTTCATTTTGATTTTCTTCTTAAATATGTAATCACAGAGGCATTACCAGCCTCCCTCATTGGCCCAGTTTTGGTAAGCAGCATGTCCATCTTCAGAGCCATCAAGGATTGTCTCTGCTGGACATGGTGGAAGCTTCCAGCAGCTTCCCACAGGAGCCATCTTGTGGCCCCCCTACTGCCAAAACTAGGCTGTGCAAAACCAATACACTGGGCCAAGGTCTACTGTATGAGCAATCTCCTGCTTGATCTGGGCGAAGGCTTGTTACTGTTCAGGGCCCCAATCGAAATTGTTCTTCTTGTGGGTTACCAGGTAAAGAGGGCTCACAATCTGGCTGTACTCGGGGATGTGCATCATCCAGAAATCTATGGCACCTAGGAAAGCTTGCATTTCCTTTTTCTTGGTCGGTGAAGATATCACTGTGATCTTATTGATGACCTCTGTGGATATCTGACGCTGTCTGTCTTGCCACTTCACTCCCAGGAACTGGATCTCTCTGGCAGGTCCCTTGACTTTGCTCTTTTTGATGGCAAAGACAGCTTCCAGGAGAATCTGGATGATGTTCTCTCCTTTCTCAAATACTTCCACTGCCATTTTCCCCCACACAATGATGTCATCAATATACTGTAGATGTTTCGGAGCCTCACCCTTTTCCAGTGCAGTGTGGATCAGTCCATGGCAGATGGTAGGACTGTGCTTCCTCCCCTGGGGCAGTCAGTTCCAGGTGTACTGCACTCCCCTCCAGGTGAAGGCAAACTGAGACCCACACTTTGCTGCAAGAGGAATGGAGAAAAATGCATTGTCAATGTCAATAGTGGCATACCACTTCTCTGCCTTGGACTCCAGATCGTACTGGAGCTCCAGCATGTCCAGCACAGCAGTGTTCAGTGGTGGAGTCACTTCATTCAAGCCACAATAGTCCACAGTCAATCTCCATTTTCCTCAGACTTGCACACAGGCCAAATGGGGCTGTTGAAGGGTGAGTGGGCCTTGTTGACCACCCCTTGGCTCTCCAGCTGTGTTAGGTTAACACAATCTGACTTTTAGTGGGGGCAGAAGAAGTCACAGAGGCTGCTTCTGAGAAAGAAGCTCCTCAAAGCTTCTACTATGTACAGCAGAGCCAATTCCTAAAGGCTCTGATGATTGACATATTGGCTGGCCCAATTAAAAAAGTTAGCAACGCCTCTGTGATGACATATTTAAGAAGGAAAAATGGCACGCCATTTGTCTTTCTTCCTGCCCTCTGAGGGGTGGTGAGGGGTCCATCGGGTCCCTTCCCAGTGGGGCAGCCAGAACTCTTCCTGGTGGGGCCAGGGCCCTTTCCAGCCTGGCTGCCAGGATCATGTCACCAGGGGGTGCCATCCTGGTGCCACCACCAACCACGCAGCCAAGACAATGCATCTGGGAGCAGTGCTGTGTGGCCGCTGCTATTTCAGCATGGCTCACAATGAACTTCATTTGCTTAGCCACTTTTAGCCGGCCATGCAGCCGACAGAAGGGCAAAAGTGGTGGCATCAGCTTTTCTCCTTTTTGGCACCCCACATGAAGAGAGGCAATGAGTGAAGCCAGAGGCCAGAGCAACTCATGCAGTGCTGGCGGACACCACATGACTAGCAGTGAGAGGCATGACGAAGAATTTCCCGATGTGGAGCCTGGATGGAATCAACTTTTCAGCACTACAGAACTCTATAAAATCTTTTCAATTGATAGAACTTGAGAACAAACGAACCTACAGATACCAATTCTCTCCCAAATCAGAGAAAAGGAAAAGGTAAAGACACATGAGGAGAACAACATGGCTACACTAAGGTTGGTGCAAAAGAGGGAGGGGGAGGAGGAGGTGCTCTGAACATCAGAGCTCAGATTCTTCTGCAAGCCATGGTGAGGACTATAATACAACAAACTGTTTCCCTGTAATTCATTAAGTGCATGGGGGGGTCTGCAGAATTCACCTGCAGCTTGTGAAAAAAATGTACTTGCACTGGAGCATGTGGATGCTGAGAAGCTGTGATCTGGTGAGATGCTTGAACAGAAAGAGGGAGAACCCTTGCTTCCAGAGAGAGGAAGAGGACCCTTGCTTTTATACTAGAACAGCTCATCCTTAAAAGACTGTACCCCATGAACCAAATGGCCCATGAAAAGCAGTTGTGGGAAAAGTACTTTGCCTGTGGGAGGGACTCACGTTGCAGCAAGTTCGGGCAGGACTGCTACCCATGAAAATTAGAACCACATTAGAAAAGTTCACAGAGAACTGTCTCCCGTGGGAAGGACCCCATGACATAGCAAAAGAGACTCCTCTCCCTAAGTGAACTGAAGAATGATTTTTTAGGAGTGACAAACTGACTAAAACCCCCATGTTTCGTCTCCCTGTGCTCTTGATGGGAAGGAAAGAAGGGCTGGGGGAGGGAAAATGTGTTCTAAAAGTTTATTTTAGTTCTCATTATCCTCTTTTAAGTCTGTTAGTAAATTTTTTTTCTTTATACCTTTTAAAGTTTTTGGCCTATTTTGCCCTTAAAGTGTTTTCTCCTAATCCTTATCTCACCGCATGAGCCTTTTAATTTCTTTTTCTTTCCCCCTCTTCTGCTCAGCTATAGCTGAGGAGAAGTGAATGATTTTTTCATTAGTGCACTGGTGTTTGGCCAGTGTCAAACCCATGACACCTGCTCAGATCATCTTGTGGATGGGGATCACGGCATCTCAATTTGTCTGATACTGCTGGTGGTGCACTGTCAAGGTGGCAATTGGTATTCATTGTTCTTCCCCCTCAGGAGTCCAACTGCACAAGGATTTTTGGACAGCCCAGGCAAGATGTTCAATTGCCTAATGCCCTCTGTCTCCACAGCAACTATTCCAAAAGCCCACCTGAGTCCCTTTGGGTCTTTGAAATAGCTGCTCCAGAGGAAAACTATGCCCAGAATACACAGGGCCTCTGGGCCAGTCACAATAGGATGTTTCTGCCATTCCTTTCCAGTCAAGCTCACCTCAGCTTCCAACAGTAAACTGCTGCAATCCCCCTGCCACCCCAGCAATAGAAACAGATTCTGCCCCCACATGTCCCAATGGGATTAACATGCACTGCACACCAGAGTCAACCAAGGCCTTGTATTTTTGTGGTTCTGATGTGCTGGGCCATAGGATTCACACAGTCCAAAAGACACCATTCTCCCATGCGTCTACCTGGCTGGAGGCAGGGCCCCTCTAGCCCTGGCTATCATTCCCTCCCTGGGCATACATTCTAGAGATTTCTTCAAGGGGACTGGACATGTTATCTTCCCTTCTGTTATGCCTGGTAGCTTGGCTATGGGAAACTGGAGCTACATCCCTTCTGGTGGAACTCTCTGAGTATTGCCCTCCTTCAGTTCGTACACCTGTGCTGCCAGGACAGAAGTGGGTTTTCCATCACACCTTTTCATATTTTCCCCATGGTCACACAGGAAGAACCACAGGTCAGCTCGTGGGGTGTACTCTCTCTCCCTAGCTAAGGGACATCTGCTTCTGATAACAGGGCCTCTGGTCTGTACTGGTGAGATTTGGTCAAAGTCCTCTTTATGTTCCTTCCTGAGTTTCTGATGAGTCTCCTCAATCCTGTCTTCCATTTTCTTTATATGCTCTGACAGACTTGTTTCCACAGCTGAGATTCTTGCTTGTGTTGGCCTGTGCAGAGTGTCTGCATATGCCTGGAGCCTCTTTACCATACTACCCACTGTCTCATCCCCCTCATTCCACTTCATCACTGCTAAATCAGGGGCATATTCTTGTGGCCCGCGTCATGCAAGTTTTAGCCATATCACTGGCGTATATTTTATCATGTCTGAACTCTTAATTGTTTGGTTGTCTGAGAAAACTATATCTATCATCTCCAGTTCTCTCAAGCGTTGAACCCCTTGTGCCATGGAATTCCAAGGGCTTTGCTGCAGCTGGAGATCTTGGCACAGGTATCTTTCCTTGATGCTTCTTAAGAGTTGTGTCGAGCCTGAGAGCTTTGGGCCCCCTTGTCATCCCTTGGTGAATACCCACATCACACGACAGACATCCCAAATGCCTTGCTTCAGTACCATTCAGAATGATACTATCACCTGCAGAGTCCCAGATTCAGACCAACCAATTTAATATAGATTCATCAGGCCATCGGCTGTAATATTTTCTTAGACTGCAAAGACTTTCTATGGACAGAGACTCAATAATGATTTCTGGTTCAGATTGCTGCCTGTGAGGATACTGGCTTCCCATCATCATCCACTGGGCAAACGGATTTGATTTTGTGTTTCCTATTAGGTTCTATTTTGTCAGGCCAGAGTTTTATGAGCCTTCAAAAGGGAACCTAATACACCCAAGGATAGCTTAGCTATTACCTTTGGAGGCAAATAATGAGCAGGATGGCTTCTGCTGCAGTGTTAGAAACAAAAAGGTTTAATAAAAGGCAAAATAACAAACAGAAAAATCCGAGCCAGGTACAGAGGTCTGCCCCTGGTAGAAACACCTTCACAAAAGCCTCGTGGCTCTTTTGTTTTCTTCTTTTCTACTTGATGGGCCAGGCGGGACTTTTTGGCTTCTATTCAATTAGGTGACCCCAAGGTTTCAGTGAAGTCTCTGGGGTGGTCCTATGAGGTGGCTTTTCACCTGATCATTGGGAGAAACCTCTGGGCTTCTTTCCTTTTTTGGGGGGACAAAGGCTAGCTTTACCACTCTGTCATTAGGGGGCACTCTCCTACATTCCTACAAGTCACCCTTTCTATACATTTAGAGAGAAAGAGGAGAAAGGAGTATAGACTGAAATGCCAGTAATTTTTAAATTTTGTTGCCAATCTTCTATCTTAACTTTGGTGAAGTGTTTTTCCAGGTAGGCTTCAAATTTCTGGCTATATATGACTTTTACATAGAGGTAGGTTAACAACTTTTTTATCACAACAATAACTACAGAACTTTTTCAGTGAAAAACTTTCTTGTAAACAATTTTAACTAATGCAAACTTAGAAAACAGTCTTTGCTTCTAGCTGTGGCTCAGTTGTTTGTGCATTCTTCTTCTGGTGCCGTCTGCTGCTCTCGGATCGGCTGCACCTGTAGCTTGACATTCTTTGCAGGGATCCATCGAAGACCTGTGTTTGTAGAAATGCATGCAAACCCCTGGCCCCAAGTTATAAGAGGATGGGGTGCCGAAATCTGTTCTGTTTCTGGATCCTTGATGAAGACTGGTGGTCTTTCCCTGAGCTTTGCCTGATTGGTATTGCTGAAATGTCTGAAAATTGGTGGTACTTGCTCCATAAATGAATTGTTTAAGAAGTTAAAAACATATACAGCTTTATTCAGCCTGTCTATTGTAGAAAGCACTTCTGTCCCCCCTTTCTGTCTTTCAAGTATCATTTTCAATCACCTGTGTGCTCTTTCTACAATAGATTGGCCTGTGGAAGAATGTGGAATACCTGTGGTATGTTTGATACCCCAAGTTTTGAAAAACTCCTGCAGTTTATTAGAAATGTAGGCTGGTCTGTTGTCAGTTTTGACTTCTTGAGGAATACCTAGAGATGCAAATGCTTGTAAGAAATGCTTAATCACATCTCTACTTTTTTCTCCTTGATGTGCAGAAGCAAAAATTGCTCCTGAGAAGGTATCTATTGATACATGTATATGTTTGAACCTTGCAAATGACAGATATTGAGTGATATCCGTTTGCCATATCTGCAGGCTATTTAAGCCTTGAGGGTTAACTCCTGTTGCTATTGCTGGTATAGCTAATTTCTGGCAATCTGGACATGATTGAACAATTGCTTTTGCCTGATTCTGAGAGATGTTAAACATTCTTACTAAAGCAGGTGCATTTGGGTGATAGAAAGCATGGCTCATTCTGGCTTGTACAATAACATTAGGAAGTGTGTGCTGGATTGGCATGGCTAACAAATCAGCCATGGCATTGCCTTCTGCTAAAAAACCTGGAAGAGAAGAATGTGAGCGAATGTGCGTTACAAAGTAAGGTTCTTGTCGTATGGAAAGAAGTAGGATTAACTTTTTAAGCAAACCGTATAACTGATCATTAGAAACTTCTTTCAGCAGAGATCCTTCTGCTCTTTCCACCACACCTGCAACGTAAATTGAATCTGTTACTAAATTAAAAGGAAATGTGAATTTTGAAAAGACCCGTACAACTGCTGCTAACTCTGTAATCTGTGCAGAACCATCTACTTCCTCAATATCTGATTCCCATTTTTTTTGTCTCTGAATTTTGCCAAGCAATCACAGATCTTTTAGACTTCCCAGAACCGTCTGTAAAAAATGTGATTGCCTCGAGGGGTGCATTACTTCTTAAAGGCTTGTGAATTAATTTTAAGGATGAACTTACTAGCTCATGTTTGGGACAATTGACTGAAATTTTTCCTGCAAAATTTTCCAAAGCAAATTGCATGACTTCTGAATTTTGAATTAACCATTCTAAATAGATGGATGTGACAGGCAGAAAGATTTCTGCAAAATCTTTTCCTGCAAGAGAAAGCATTCGAGATCTAGACTTGATAATCAATTGTGAAATAATTTCAGGGCAAGTTGTTATAGTTTTACCCAACTGACGCGATAGGAAAACCCACTCTAAGATTATCAGATGGTCCTTCTTCTCTAGATCCCACTGGAATATCAAACCATGAAGCTGTGGACTCTCTCCTAAAACTGCAAACAAAAAAGACAGGTTAGGATTATACCGATGAGCCTGGCGTGACTGTATGGCTCTCATCACTTTGTCTAAAGCATTTTGAGCTTCTTTGTTGAATTCTCGCGGTGAGTTTAAGGCTGTGTCTCCTCTTAACAAGTCTGCCAGAGGAGCCAAGTCCTGATTTGAAAGGCCTAGTAGTGGACGAAGTCAATTCAGAGTCCCTACGAGCTGCTGCACTTCATTCAATGTCTTTGGATTTGTCCTTAGCTGGAGTGGCTGTGGGGTTACCGTTTGTTCTGTGATCCTGTATCCTAAATATTTCCAGGGATGAAGTGTCTGTATTTTTTACTTTGCTACAGTGAGTCCTGCTTTCTCCACTGCTGAGATGACCTGATCTGTTGTCTCTTGCATTGATGCTTGGTCCTTTGCTGCTACTAAAATATCGTCCATGTAATGTAATATGAGAGAATTTGGATATTGTGCACGAACTGAGGAAAGTATTTTTGCAACATACCACTGGCATATACTCGGGGAATTTCTCATTCCTTTTGGTAGAGAAAGCCAATGATATCTTTTCAAGGGTGCTTGCTGATTTATGGATGGGATGGAAAATGCAAATCTTGGCGCATCATCTGGATGCAAAGGAATATTGAAAAAACAGTCCTTTAAATCAATAACAGTTAACTTCCAATCTTTTGGAATCATAACAGGAGAGGGTAAACCTGCTTGTAAAGAAGCCATTTCTTGAATTACTTTGTTAACTTTTCTGAGATCCTGCAACAACCTCCACTTCCCACTGTTTGGCTTTTTGATTACAAAAACTGGAGTGTTCCAGGGACAAGTAGTTGGAGTTAAGTGACCTTTATTTAACTGTTCCTGTACCAACTGCTCTAAAGCAGCAAGTTTCTCTTCGGGTAAGGGCCACTGGCTGACCCAGATGTGTGTATTAGATGTCCATGTCAGTTTTAAAGTGTTATGTCCATCAACAGCTTTTGTTAAAATCCAGTTTCTAACCTCAGACTCCATTGCGAGAGAATATCTCGACTCCAAAGAACTATATCAGCTCCTACAATGAATGGTCTTGTGGTGGCAACACGACCTTCAGGCCCCTCAAATGTGACTGAGTGCGAGTTTCGAAAGCTCTCACAGTGACCACCAATACCTGCCAGCTGATCCAGTGTAGGCACGATGGTCCGGTCCTGTGGCCATTTCGATTTCGATATCAGAGTGACGTCTGCTCCGGTATCTATCAGGCCAGTGAGGGTGATGGCTTGCCCGAGGTGCTTCAGGACACAGGTGAGTTGAGGCCGCCTGCGGCTGATGTGCCTGGTCCAAGCGATGACAGCTGTGTTGTTCTGTGACTCTGGTAGGAGGAAAGCTTGCGCTATGGTTAGTCCTTTGGGTAAAAAGCATGGAGGGCCTGGACACAAAGCTAACACTGTAATTTCCTGTGAACAGGTGACAGCACAGTTGGAATGACATAAAAACCTTCTGCATGGGATCTGTTCACTCCCACTATTAAGAACTGACGTGGTTGTGGTTCAGGTCCCAGCTGTCCTGTGGACACTGTGTGAGCAATAGCATTGGTTAGCATCACTGGCTGGGCTGTAGACAGCTCCACTGTGGTACCTGGGGACATTGTGGTTGGAAGTCCTGCAAAGATGTGCTGCAGTTCTGAACTTGGTGGCCTGTGATGGTCTCTGGCCTCTGGTGCAGTGGTTCTTGTGTCATGGCACGCCACTGCCCTGTGCTTGTCTGCACATTTCCCGGCAGATGGTACGAACAAACCTGTGCTGGTCTCTGGCCTCTGGTGCAGTGGTTCTTGTGTCATGGCACGCCACTGCCCCATGCTTGGCTGCACATTTCCCAGCAGATGGTACGAACAACCCTGTGCTGGGTGAAAGCTGTTAGTATTGTGACAGAAACCTCTGTATCCACTGTTTCTTGGCAGTGGCCTTCTGCGGGTCCTAGGACAGCCCCTTTTAAAATGACCTCTCTGACCACAAGAATAGCACATGTCCCTTGGAATTTGTTGGTTTTCAATTGCACCTTTGAATGCTATTAAAGCCTCTGCTAGGGCTTGTGTTTGCATTTCTACTGCTTTTTCCTGCTGCTTTAGGGTATTTTCTTGAGCTGTTGTGATGGCATTGGCCAGTAGCTCTGCCTGCATGGCTGCTGCATGCTCAGGGGTACCAAGGTGGTTGCAAGCATCCACTAGCTGTGTTAGGGTGGGCTCAGGATCCTGTGGTAATGTACGTAATGCCTTTTTGCAGGTTGGGTTTGCATTAGAAATTGCAAGCCGTTTTAATAACTCTTGTCTGGCTCGGTCTATTGGAATCTGCTTTTCTAATGCCATTTTCAAATGGTCCAAAAACTTAATATAAGGCTCATCTATTCCCTGTTTTATTTCTGTGAAATCTAATTCTGGTTTGTTGCCATCAGGAACCTGTGACAAAGCTGTTTTTGCTGCTTCTTTGATATCCTGTAATACTTGTTTATTGAGAGTTCGGGCTTGTGTTTGAGGATCTGTATGAGCTCCTTCACCTGAGAGCTGATCTATAGTCAAATTTGCAGTGGCTGGAGTTCCTGCATAACCTCTTAAAAGGTCATTTAACAAACGTTTCCATGCTAGTTCCCACAGAGAAAATTCTGTTGGGGACAGCAGGGATGTACAAAGCTGCTTTAAATCATGGGGGGTGAATACATTTGCTGTAAAGGTAGCTTGTAAAAGACTTCTGAAATATGCAGAATCTCTACCATACAAATGAGAGGCTTTGCAAACCTCTTTTAACTCAGCAAAATTGATCTGCTGCCAGGTCCCTCTCGGTGCAGGACCTGCTGTGTACCTCACAGGAAAAACCTTCAACTTCGATGCAATTTCCCACTCTCCTTCCTGAACTGCATCCTTTCTTATCCTCTGCCAGGTATCTGTGACTCCTTGTGTGTTAAACTCTTCCTTAGATTTTTTTAAATTACATTGTGGAGCATAGGAATAATTTGTTTTTTGTTCCGGCAAGTTATCGGACATGGGCGCCGCCATTTTGGATAGGGTCACTTCCGGGGCATCACATCTGGTTCCCACGCTCGGCAGGGAGGGGGCGTGCCGTCCCGGGGTGTGGGCAGGGAGCAGGGGCAGGGACACCGACCGGGCTCGGCCCACAAAAGGGGCGTGTCCCTGCTCTGATGGGCAGGAGCTCAGGGACGAGCCACCCAGGGACTTCTGGGAGCTTGAGGAGGAGGGTGAGCCATGCCCACGAAGGGCAGAGCTGGGCTCGGGGCCATCATGGAGTCTGCCATGTGGTCTTTTGTTCTCAGAATGGATACAATCGGCTCGGCTTTTTTCGATTTTACTGGCAAAATTCACCAATTTCGAGCGCCAAAGCGAGGTTTTGAGAGGAAATACAGAGGACTTGGGTATGATAGGGTTTCTGAAAGGTGGGTTTTGCAGAGGAGCCTGGCCAGGGCTGGTCTGCACCCCTCTCTCCCAGGACGGGGGTGGGGAAGGTGGGGCGGGCGGGGGGCAGCTGGCCTCGACACCTCCCGGTCCCTCCACCGGGGTTTCTCGACTGGGATAAGGGAAGGCTTCTGGGTCCCCTCAGAACTCCTCTTTCTCCTGTCTTCTCTGTCCTGCTGCTGCCTGCATTCTGCCCTGTCCCTGATCTTTGCTTGCTTTTGTGCATTCTTTGCTTGCTTTTCACTTTCCATTGTTACAAATTTTAACACCGTCCTGAATATTGGATGCAGCTTTAAGTTGGACTTCTTATTCTTTTCCATGTTATATAATTTCAGTCCAACTGAATCCCAGAAGTCTGGATCGAGTTTCTGAGACATATCTGAGTTTGGGAACTCTGTTAAGACCCATTTTACAAGTTTTTTAAGCTGTTTCTTGTCAAACTGAATATCTTGGATTTCTAACTTATAATTGAAATATGAAAAAAATTCCTGCTCAACTACTGACAACCGATTCCCCATGGTGAACTCACCGAAATGGTTTCACAGCTGTCTCCTTGGTATGAAACTTTGTCCCAGGTCCTGGGTCGCAACAAAGTTTCAGCTGAGCTAATCGGCAGAGTCCTCTGAGGTTGTGGTGCTGCGTACTCCAGTCCCGTCTCTGATTATAGCCTCCTCTTCACCGGTATGAGGCTTTGATTTGAGATTCCCTCTCAATCCCAAATGTCTTCTTCTGAGTTTTCTTTTTTAATGCGACAAAAAACTCAGGTGCAGGCCTGCTTCCCCAAAAACGCAAATACCAAGGAAAAATGTCCTATTTTGATTGAGGTAATCAAAAAATCCCTAGACCATCTTCCTCAATATGAGAAATTCTGTCCAGGGCGCCACATATTATGTTCTATTTTGTCAGGCCAGGGTTTTATGAGCCTTCAAAAGGGAACCTAATACACCCAAGGATAGCTTAGCTATTACCTTTGGAGGCAAATAATGAGCAGGATGGCTTCTGCTGCAGTGTTAGAAACAAAAAGGTTTAATAAAAGGCAAAATAACAAACAGAAAAATCCGAGCCAGGTACAGTGGTTTGCCCCTGGTAGAAACACCTTCACAAAAGCCTCGTGGCTCTTTTGTTTTCTTCTTTTCTACTTGATGGGCCAGGCGGGACTTTTTGGCTTCTATTCAATTAGGTGACCCCAAGGTTTCAGTGAAGTCTCTGGGGTGGTCCTATGAGGTGGCTTTTCACCTGATCGTTGGGAGAAACCACTGGGCTTCTTTCCTTTTTTGGGGGACAAAGGCTAGATTTACCACTCTGTCATTAGGGGGCACTCTCCTACATTCCTACAGTTTCCTTCTCTGGATAGGGGCAATTGCTATTGGCATAGGCTCCGCATCTGGTTTAACTGCAGCCTGAGAGACTGGGGTGTCTGCTGATCTATCCTCCTACCCGTCTGGCTCTATCTGCTGCCCTACAGTATCTATCAGCATGCAGTAAGCATTAGCCAGGGCCCAGCACATTGCAATGAGCTACTTCTCATTAGAGATATTGAAATTTTATTTCAGATATTTCCCCACTGTCGGAACCCAGGACATCTCTCTGGATGCCCTGGATGTCTCAAAGCCCTGGCAGGGGCTCGGAGACCCTGGCAGGAGGCCAAAGACACCTGGAAATTCGATCTTAATTCATACAGCAAATTGCCAACCTTATATGAAGAATTAGAGGTCACAAAAGTTTAAGTAGCATAGTAGTAGGAATCACAGGATGAAGGGAAAAATTTTTGGAGCACTGTACAGGGGGGTTTGAAATTCTGTACATGGGGATCAAGGGTTCTAAGATGGAGGAATTTGG
The DNA here is from genome assembly GCF_036417665.1 of Passer domesticus. Taxonomy (NCBI): domain Eukaryota; kingdom Metazoa; phylum Chordata; class Aves; order Passeriformes; family Passeridae; genus Passer; species Passer domesticus. Next base: position 9,198,380 of record NC_087511.1, on the reverse strand, counting down.
GCGTGCCCTGTCCTTCTTCTTTCTTCTCCTTGGCATCCGTGTTCAGGATGATGTTGGCATGTGTGGATTGGTCCATAGAGAAAGTGCACTTGCCAACAAGGGCAGAAAGTATTGGAAATTGAAGGTAAATATCTAATACGTAGTTTTCACTATAAAAGAGACAACCGCCCCGTGGGCGGGAGAGAGTGCCCTTGGCTGTCTTGCTGATCAGACCTCGGCTGGACAGACAGAAAAACTTTGTAAATAAGAAACAATAAACGCAACTGAAGACTGAAAAGCAAGAGTCCAGACTCCTTCTTCGAGAGCGCGGCCTGCCCAGAACCACTTTTTCCCGTGCTGGGGCAGAGACAAGTAACAGCTGACCCCAGCACCCCACCTCAGCTGGATTCTGAAATTGTTCAGGGGGGACGTTCCAAGCTATTGGGGCAGAGAATTCCTTCAGGATTTGGCCTATGTCCTCCCACACCCCACACCACTCAGAATTTTCCACAACTGGGACAGGTGTCTGGACAGCCTCTCTGGAAATCTCAGCCCTGATTCTAGACAAGCTGCAGACTATATAGAGGAAACCCACCAGGTAAAACAACAGGAAGGTGGTATCTTTACCATCCAGGAGAAAATGAACATTCTCAAAAGGTGACATGACAGATCTGAAGGGAAAGAAAATAGAGGGCCGGGAAAAATCATCCCCTACTCTTGTCTTGGCAGACACCCCATGTGTGAGGACACGAGGCTTGACTCCATTTTGCTCAGAAGGCTGATTTATTATGTTATATATTATATTAAAATACTACATTAAAACTATACTAAAAGAACAGAGAGAGAAGAAGATCAGAAGGCTACAAAGACAAGAATAGAATAGGAATAGAATGCATAACAAAATCCTGTGACTGCTCACAGTCTTGGCACAGGTGGCTGTGATTGGTCACTAATTGAAAACAATCCACATGGACCAATGGAAGATGCACCTGTTGCATTCCACAGCAGCAGATAGTTATTGTTTACATTTCTTTCCTGAGGCTCTCAGCTCCTTAGGACAGGAAAAATCCTAGCAGAGGATTTTTCATAAAATATCATGGCTACACCCTACTTTTTCCCTAACAGACTGGGTGTAATTATTATTAAAAACCCAAAAAAGGCTACCAAGACCAGGATGGAAAAACAACAGACCATAGACATCCTCGATAACAACCAGTACCTCTGTTAAACTTTCATAAATTATTAGCACCAGGCACATCAATATGGCAATCCTGATTCGTGTCCCTGATATGTAAAAGACATATACCAGGGAAAAAATTGCCTCTATGTATGAATTGGTAAACATGTCTAGGTTCCAGAGAGCCATTATTAAAGCAAGCAGCATGGTGACCACTGATTGCTGTACCCCAACACAGTGTTTCAAACCAGAATGTATTTTTTTCTTCCTTCACTTTCTCTTGCCCCTTAAGTTGGGTGCCAAATTTTGTCTCAGTTTAGAGACAAGTTGTCCTGGTTTAGGGCAAATTTGGGAGAAAACCTCCAAAAGCCCCCCCCCCCCCCCCCAAAGCAAACCCAGATGGCTCCTTCCCCCTGCCGGTTCGGTAAGGATTCCTTAGAGAGAAGTGGAAAGAACCTGTTTATTTAACAGGCAAAGCACTCTCCAGCACACAAAATGAACAATACTGGATGACAAAACTCATTCACTGCTCTGAAGAGATGACAAATTCAGGAAAGTCTCTCTGGTGGGTGGTCACTCTGTTATCAGTCCCTCTGGTGCTGGGAATGGCTGCTGCAGGCCACAAAGTGCAAACTCTCGGTGTTTCCCAGGTCCCAGTCTGGAGCAGATTTGAATGGTTCCAAGAAAAGGGAAAGAAAAACAGTCCAGGGAAAATTCAGACTGCCTAGCTAAACTAACAAGCAAAAGCAGAAGCAAGAGCAGAAGCAGGAGCAAGAGCAAAAAGCAAAAGCAGCACTATGTACTGCGCCATCTGTGTCCTGCCGACTGTGGGGGAGTGAGCAGGTTGATGACGAAACAAAACTTCACTTTTCAGAGCCAGTCTTGAAGGCACAGAACATAATATCCAGCATAAGCAGAACAGAGGACTGGGGATACAAGCATTATAATGTCACCCTAGGACACAAGTGTCGTGGTTTGGCCCGGAAGTGAGTTTCTGGAAAAGTCTAGGTCAAACCAATCAGTGGCCAGATTTGAAATTGGTATCTGGTGTGGCCACTGGGGATTTGGATATGCCTCTGAGAACACACAGGGGTTAAAAGCAGAGGATTCCCAGAGAACTTCCTCTTGGGAATCTGGCGTTGGTGAGTGGAGTCTGACCACCTCCCCTGCCCAGCTGCGTCTGGGTGGGGGAGGGGAAGGCCATGCAGCCTGTGGGGAGGGAGGCCGGAGCCCCGAAAGGTGCAGGGGTGGAAGAGACCTGGGATGGTTTGGGCAGCCCCCTCGGAGAGAGTGATAGAGACTGTACTGGCAGCACAGCCGGCCAGAAGTGGGGGATGTGGTGAGAGAAGGTGCCCGGCAGCTGTGGGAGTCCTGGGCAGACAGAGGCGAAGATTTTAACCCCTTGGTAGAATAATGGAAACCTTAAAAATACTGATCCTCCTGAATCAGAATGAGGAGAGAGAGAGATGAGAGATGACGAAATGGGCAAGCGTGAGGAAAGTCGGAAGAGGTGAGAAGAATCCTAGGTGGGAAGGGATGATGGAGTGGCCTTGGGCTGGACTCTTTCTTGTATGGCCATGGACAGACCCATGTTTTTCCCTGTGACCCAGAGACTGTATTTAGGGGGAGGCAACACCTTTGAGTCAAGAGTGAAGCAGCGGCGTGAACAGAGATGGCTGAGGAGGGTGTGGGATGCCCTCTGTCTCCGTGGAGAGGAAGATCTCTGTTCATGAGGCCCCTCGGCCCCAGGGGGTGAAATTTGGGGGGGACTGGTGTCCCAAAGTTGAGAGACTGCTGTTTCTGGAAGTGGGTGGAGCATCTTTAAACGGGGAGCCCTAAAAGCAGTCCTGGCCCGTGTCCAGTGGTGAGAGCACTGGACATGGGGGGGAGAAGTCACGAGGGCCGATGTTCCCTGGGCGGGGCCGTGAATGACACGGAAGCACAGGAGGTTTCAATTGTGCTTCCAGGGGAAGCTATGGTGCAAGGGGGGGACTCCTCTCTCCCTGATGGACTTGAGGGTTGATTATTTGAGGGGTGGTGATGGACTGGAAGTTGATTACCTGAGAGATGGTGACTGGGTGGAGATCTAAGCTGTTATTTTATTCTGTGGAGAAAAGGGACGGGGGAGGAGGAATGTATTTGGAGGGTTTTCATTTCTTAGCTTTGTGTGTGTGTTCCTTTTTAGATATTGTAATTAATAAAGTGTTGTGTTTTTCCCTCCATCCCCAAGTGGGAGCCTGCTTTGTTCTGTTTCCAGGTCACATCTCACAGTAACCATTTTGGAAATACACCTGCCATAGGAGCCCTGGCTCTGTGCCAGAGTCAAACCATGACAACAAGTTTAGGAGCAAAAGACTCTGGAATGAGTGTTTCCTCTAAAAAAAAAAAAAAAAGATTCCAACAATCCCTTTCTGCCAATAAGAAATGAGTACTAGTGGATGAAAGTGAAAAAAATCCAACTGTTGATGGTGTTTGCGTGGGTCCCAGGATGAGGGAAGAGACGAATCTGACTCCATATTTCTTAGAAGGCTGATTTATTATATTATGCTATTATATTAAAGAAAATGATATATTAGAACTATACTAAACTATAGAGAAAAGATACAGACAGAAGGCTAGGAAAGGAATGAATAATAAAAACCCGTGATAGACTCAGAGTCGGACACAGCTGTCTTTGGCTGGTCATTAAGTTAAAACAATTCACATGGAACCAATCAAAGATGCACCTGCCACATTCCAAAGCAGCCAGATAATTATTGTTTACATTTCTTTTCTGAGGCTTCTCAGCTTCTCAGGAGAAAAATCCTGGGCAAGGGAATTTTTTCAGAAAATATCATGGTGACACCCAACTGTTTATTGACAGACAGAGTGCTCACACTGCACGGGAAAAAAGATGCATAAATGAAATGAAAAGGGCAGGAGAGCTCTCTCCTTTTTTAATGTCTTTATTAAAAAAGTCAGATCAGGTGGGGAGCTGCGACGGGTCACGCCTACACCGCCGCAGCTCCCAGGAGTGGCACGGAGAAGGAGAATGAGTGCAGCTGTGTCCACTGGTATGCAGGCAGAGCTGGGGCTTCTGTCCTCACGAGAGCAGTAGGAGATTCTGCTTTTTCAGTCTGACATTCGAGGTCCTCTTTCTAGCAGACATCCTTTTAGGTTATGTTGAGAGGTAAAAAGGATCTTAGTAGACACTGGATTAAGTTCCTCACCTTTAGACATCACTTAGATCTCTTAATTCCATGGTGGCAGGTTGTTTTAGGGGTTTTTCTTGCAAGATTTGGTGAGAGGCTTCCTCATCTGCATACCAGCTCTGACGTCACCCCCCTCCCCCCCCCCCCCCCCCCCCGCAGTTTCAGGTGTCATCTTCCAGGAAGCAGCAGGGGGACACTTGAGCTGATTTCTAACCATTAACAGGTAATTGAAGAAAAACTATTAACAACAGGTGATTACAACATGAAGTTATTAACAACAGTAATTGATTTAACTTGTTAACTCTGCAACTTAAAAAAAATGGACAACTTTTCTACTCATAACATAAATCCTAGATATTGAACTGTCAGACCTTACCACCCCCTGTACGAAGCAGTGACACAGAGTCCCCAGGCAGGTACAAAGGAGAGCCACTTTATTGCAAAAACCAGGCCTTTTTAAGCAGTTAGGCCTTTATCTTTTACATAGTTTTAAATCATAAGAAATGTAGTCCAACCAACCACCATACACCATGCTGTGAGCACGTAATGGTTATATAACTTGTTTTTCTACCTCCAGTGCAGCTGAGTCACTTTCCCATTGTCCTCTTCTACTTAGCCAAAGTAGCAGGCCCGAGCCATGATTTTACAAGAGTAACAAGGCCCTTATTTTATAAGGTTGTACCTATGTGCAACAAACACCAACACGCCCCCAACAACCACCAAAACAAAAACCCCAAAATGCCAAGGAAAGAAAAAAACCCCACAATGGCAAGCAATGTGGTGGGGGAAAAAAGACACTGTCTCCTGTCTCAAGGAAAACAGAAAGTCCAAAACAAAATTCTCACACTGCAGCTTGGGCAGAAGAGATGGGAACCTGGTAAATCGCTGGTGTTGGTCCCCTCTTCGCAGCAGATGAAGCAAGAGGATTCGGTGTCCTTTCTCTCCCCAGCTCAGCTTTTCCAAGGTCTGGGGCTGAAAGGAAGTGGCCTCTTGCCTTCCTGCCGGTCCTGGCCAATTCTTCTCCTGTAGATTGTTGTCTCTGATCTTGGACCAAAACCAAACTGTCCAATTCACTTTGAAAAAAAAAGCATCCAAAGGATTGATATCGCAGTCTCCAAGGACAGAGAACAAGAAAAACAAATAAAGAATTGTACACCAGAAAAAAAAAAATCAAAAAACAAAAAAAACCTTCCTGCCTAAGCTAAAATAAGCCAAGCTAACTAAGGAAAAGAACTCGAAGTCCACACCACATGACAAACGCCTGGGGAGTGAGGCTTTAAAAAAGCAAACAGCCTGCAGAAGAGCAGAAGAGCCCCAAGGCTTCAACCCCCCCCCCCCCCCCCCCCCCGGGTCCCACCTTAAAGGTGCATGTCCTGGTTTAGGGCAAATTTGGGAGAAAAACTCCAAAGGGGTTCCTCCAGAAAGAAAATTCAAGATGCCCCTCCCCCAAGTGGTTTGGGAAAAGATTTCCTTGGATAAAAAGTGGAAAAACCCTGTTTATTAAACAGGCAAAGCATTGACCAGCACAAAAAATGGACAATATTAAACAATAAAACCTCTAGCCACTCCTAAGAGATGAGAAACTTAGAAAGCCCCCTTCATGGGCTGTAGCTTGGCTCACTCAGTCTCCTATCCAGCTCCTTCCGGCGCTGGAAATGCTGCGGCCCCTGCTGGGCCACAGGTGCAAGCTGCCAGTGCTCTTCTGGGTTTTCAGTCAACAGCAGGTTTAAACTGTTCTAAGAAAAAGAAAATCTACAGTCCAGGGAATTTCTCTGCCTCAGCTAGCTAAAAACTAACTAAAAAGCAAAGGAGAGTTCTGTCCTGCTGTCTGTCCGTCTGCAGACAACACAGTCCAAGAGCAGGAATATGGAGGAGTGAGTGCAGTTTCTGAAAATAAACTGTGTGTTTCTTCTCCCCCCCCCCCCCTTGATCTCAGAACTTGTCTTAAAGGTGCAAAACTTATTTCTGGGCTAAACAGACGAATGGGGATACAATTCAGCATCATAAAGTCACTCCAGGACAGTACAGCAACCATTTTTTGGGCATATAACAGATGATCAGGGAAAATATTATCATCATAACATCCCCCCAAGACACATCTACATTTCATCTTTGTATAATTACTAAATAGCATAATATCATATATTCAGCACTACATTTTATACAACTATCATCACTTGCCAAGCAAAGAAGTTCTACAGCTTGGGATTTTTGCAGTTGTATAAGCATTAATTGCTCAGAGTAAGACTTTTCAGCAAGTTCTGAAGCAGAACTTATAACTTACTTGTTATAGATGGATAATGAGATGATTGGCTCTCGCAATTAAGGGATGACTATTCTGTGAATATTAAGAAAAGCTTTAGTGATGTATAGTTATGTTACTGTAGTTTAGATGCCCTCTGTTCTCCCCAGAGTTCCCTTTTCCCCCCCTCTCTATTGTTGCCATAAGACAGCTGGGGTTGTCTAGGACAGGTAAAAAAGAAGGCGTGCACATGTGCCCCTTACCTGGGGCAGTTGGGAATAGAAAAGCTTGTTGCTTAGGGGGTGTGTCATGGCAACACCTGATCTCCAATCAAGTTACAAGAAAGCAGTGTCCACTGATAAATGGCAAAGAAGAGCTGACTGACAGACTTTATGAGGGGTCAGGGTTGGCTGATGCAACCCCCAGGAGTATAAAAGACTGAGCATCCATCCTGAAGATGAACCAGCCACGTGGTATCCATGAGGGAAGTTTTCAGCACTGCAAATTTTTCCTTATGTAGTCCTTTTGCTGTATTTTTGTTAAGGTTTCATAAACCTTTTTAAATTTTCAAAGTGAGCAGCTGTTTCTCACAAGGTGAAATACCAATTTCAGTTTATTAGTTTGTTTTGGTTCTCAGGCTGTTTGGGTTTTTTTCCTCTTTTGTTTAATTGTTAAATGGCATTGAATATTTCACTCTCTCTTGGGTTTAAATTTGAAAGATAGTTTGAACATGATAATCATATATAGCAATAAAAACCCAAACCACCACCAAACCCCCTCAAACTTTGAATCTAGCAAGACGAAGTCTGAACAACAACATAAGTATGCAATCAAAAATATAAAATATCTACTGCTTTCTAGGAATTATGTGATAACCTTCTGTTACTTTTCAACAAATCACATTCACCATTACCTAAAGTAGTATTTCTACTTAATTACCATTAGTTCAGCGGAGACTGACAACCATTCAGGTGTTGCTGATGTCCAAAAAACTGCCTATGAAAGGTGTGTTCATAATTCGCATTCCCCCCTGTGGCAGTTTCAGTGCGAAACCGGGTGGAAACACCAATTTCGTGTAGTGGTTTTGGTTCGCTAATTTAAGATTTCTCTAAGTTTGAGATTTCTTCAGCTAACGCACCAATACACTCACTTCCTGCTGTGAGATAGGATTAGGAGAAAGGCAAAACAGGCTCCAAACTTTAAGAGGGTATAAAGAAAATTTTATTAAAAGTAACTAGAAGGAGGAAAAAAAGGTACTAAGAATCAAAACAAACCTTTCAGAACACTTCTCCTCCCACCACAACCTTTTCTTTCCCAGTGACAATGTAAAGAAACCACACACAAGATTTCCAGTCTGTTTACTACCTCTAAAATAGTCTTTCTTCAGCTCTCTGAGTGACAGAAGTCTCTCTTGTTAAGGATATGGAGACTTCACTACAAGAGGAAAAAATAGTTTTCTCATGGTTCTCAATTTTGTCACGAGTAGGAGTTGCCTGGGGAACCTTGCTATCATGAAATCTTTCTTATTTTTACAAGCCTTCCCGCAGCTTGTCGATGGGTTATGTTGACTTATGGGGTATTGTTTTAAAGATGAGCTGTTCAAAGGCAAAAGTTCTCATTATCTATTTCTAAAATCATCTTCATCTCTGGGAACAGAGATCTTCTTCTCCTGGAAGCACAGGGCTACTCCTCTCTCTCTCTCTGTTCAAACTTCTCATGGGATCACAGTTATTTCAACATCTGCTTATCTTAGCATGGAGGCTTTTGCTCGATATCAATTTGAACACTTTGATAGTTTCATGCGTTATAAGGAAAAAGAGTCTTTCAGCTCTAAAAACAAGGTCTCTCCTCCTCCCTCCTATCTAAGACTTAACTTCTTCCTCGCTGACCTCGATGTCTTCATGTTGTTCCTTTACACGCTTGCATCTTGTTCTTTTCTCTCACCCAAGGGAGGACTGAGGCACTGAAAGGGTTGACATCATGCCTGAGGCCTACCTGACCTGCCTGTAACTTGTGGCGGGGAGCTGCAGCTGGGCTGTGTCAGGATCGACCTCATGGTTGATCTTTGGTTTCCTGTACGGGCTGCAGAGGTCTTTAGTCTCAGCTGTGCTGGGGGTGGGGGGGGGATTTGATGATAAGATCTTCACAGCCGTGGTCAGCCCTGCTCTGGCCCGGGATCTGCAGCCTCCCCCTGCCTTCCTGCCCGGCAGCTGCTGGGGCCCGGCCTGGCCAGACCAAAGCCGATGGGGGGGATGGCGGGCGGCTTGGGGAGGGAGGAAGGGGCCCGGCCTGCGACAGGACCACCATGCTCAGCCTGGCTGAGACAGGGGCGGGGCCCGTCCCCGGGGTCCAGGGCCTGCCACCTCCCCACCGACCGGAAAGTGAGAGGACTAGCGGATTTGTCTTTACAAACAAGCTGTGGGTGTGCTGGTAGATGCAATAAATGGGCAGGAAATCTTTCTCCTTTTAAATGCCTTTATTAAAAAGAATCAGCTCAGGTGGGGAGAAATCAATGGGTCGCACCCACACAGCCGTTGCTCCCAGGAGTGGCACGGAGAAGGAGGGTGATGCAGCTTTGTCTGCTGGTCTGCAGGCAGAGCTGGGGATTCCATCCTCACGAGAGATTAGGAGATTCCCCTTTTCGGTCCAACACCCCGGGTCGTCTCTTTAATCAACATCTTTTCAGGTTAGGGTGAGAAGCAAAAAGGATCCAAGCAGGTACTGGACTACGTTCCCATCCTTAGACGTCACTTAGGTCACTTAGTTCTATGTTGGCTCGTAATTCTTAGGGGTTTCCCTGGAAAACTGCAAAATTCGGGGGGCAATGCATTTCTCATCTGCATACTGGCTCTGATGCCACTCCCATTCTCCTGGTACCTGGAGGGTCCGTCCCAGTGTCCCTCCCTGGCAAGCATCAGGGTGACAATGGTTAATCACCAATCATTAACAGGTAATTGAAGAAGAACTCTTAACAATGAAGCTAACTTAACAGCACTGGACTAACTTTTTTTTAACTCTGCAACCTAAAAAAAAATGGATAACATTTTATTCATAACAGTAGATAAAACTAGCACTGGGAGATAAAAAGAAACAATGGGAAGGATTCCACTGATTGATGAATGGAAAAAGATATTTGCTTTTACTAATAAACTTTAGGTTTGCTGATAAATGAAATTGGACATTGAAAGATGAAAGAAACAATGGGGTAGAAAATTCCCTAAATTCCATAAGAATAAAAAATTTAAAGGGAGGGTTATACATTAGAGGGAAATCTTCGGTATCAGGCATATTGGGAAGTCTGTACCTCTGAAGTACCTCAGCCAACGGGGAAAGAGAGAAGGGAAATTCGGCCAAGAAATTAGGATAAAAAGGAGGCTGCGTCCTCCAAAAATTTGAGAGATCCCAGGGGAATACCCCATGGCCTCTCCCTTTATTCGAATAAAGCCAAAAAGGACTCCTCTGTCGCTTTTTTGGACATAAACCTCTGGCATTTGTGGATTAATTTTCCTAACAAAAGGAAAGAGAGAGTTCCCAGTGTTTTTTGTCTTTAACATGTGTGTTTCACAGAGGCGCGTCCAGCTTCTCAGTAGTTCTACAGACTATCATTTACACAAAAAGCTTTGCATCACTTTCCTGAATTTCTTCCCATTCCAAACCAGGACACCCCTGTAAGTCACGATCTACAAGTTTTCTAAATATAAACCTTTGCTAAAGGTAAGCTTTTCCCCTGTGACCTGTCTTTTCACCTTTTTCCCCAGAGACATGCACATGCGTATGAAAAAGTGCAAGACCATCACTCCCCTCCCATTCAACTGCTCAGGTGGAAGTTTCATTCAAGCCCAGCTGAACTACCACCACACACTCCAAATTGAAGGAACAAAGTGCTACAGAAGACTGAAAGGAAAACAAGGACTTCATAGCAACCCAAGGAAATGCATGGGGAAAATAACAGAGAGCAAGATACCACCACATTCTCTACCTGATCCACCTCTGTGTTACCTCCCAGATCATGCACAAAAGACATATGTCCCATTCCCCCTACCATCAGTTAAATAGCCAAATTAACAATAAACCACCCGCCAACATCCCCATCCCCTTCACATTTACCAACTTACACCCAGGCACACGTCCACAATTCAGGCGCATGCACACACAGCACCACACCCCACCACCACCACTGCCCTGCACAGCACAACCAGCTGCTTCTCACAGCTACCACTAGCTGCCACCTGTCTACCTTACCTGCAGTCCCCTAACCCCTTTCTCTTTATATCCAGGTGGAAGAATTTCCAGAGCATGAAAAGGGCCAAAAAATAGCTGCTATTTTCAATCCAAACAACTCTGTCTGATGGGTTTTCTCCTTGAGCCAGGCCCTATGAGCTCTCAGAGAACCTATCACACTGGAGATAGCCCAGCTACCTCGAATGGCATAAAATAAGCAGGATGGCTTCTGAGGTAGTGTTGGAAACAGAAAAGTTTTAATAAAAGGCAAATAACAAGGCTGTTACAGAGAAAAACGAAGCCAGGGGCAAGAGGTTCTTGCTCCTGCTAAAACACTGCACAAAAGCGATTATTTTCTTTGTTCTCTTCTTTCTCTAGTGAATTATTTAGGCAAGACCTTTTGGCCTCTGTCCAACTGGGTAGCCCTAGGTTTGAGATGAAGTCCCAAAGGTCCTATGAGCTGTCTTTTTACCAAATTGAGGAGAGAAACTCCTGGGCTTTTTTCCTTTTTTAGGAGACAAAGGATAATTTGGTCACTCCAGCAACAGGGGGCACATTCCTACATCTGTCTCCAGTTTGTTCTAATCCCTCCACCCCCCCCCCCCCCCCAGCTGCCTCACCAGGACCCAGAAACAGTCATCATAGCCATGACCCACTCAGTGCAGAAGAGTCCATATGAATAAAAGAAAGTATCTAAATCCATGGGGATACGAAAACATTAGCCAATCACAGAACCTCATCCACTGACCTATGGTGCCCTAAAACACATGATCAGTCAATCAGTAATGTTACCAGTTATTACTGGTACACCCTGGGGAGTGTATTACCTGCACCTTCTTATCTTCCTCTTTGTTTGCAGGAAGAAAGTTCATGAATATCTCCTTTCAGTTCAGTTATTAACTGCACCCTATTACATTGGAGGTCCTTGTGCAAGGCAACAACTTTTAATGTAGGTGCAGGGAACTTTGGGTAGGCTGAGTCTCCAGAGCCCAAGGGAGCATGTCAACAGCCAGAGAAGGTCAGGCCTGCACAGAACATGAGACCTTCCTTGGTAATCAGAAGTGCTGCTTAAATCTGCCCTTCCTAGAGTTGTTACCAAAAATTGCTAAAAATAAAGACTCTTTAACACCAGCGTAGCATTAAGAAGCAGGCATTCTTTATTCAGGTGGATGCACGGGGGGATATTGTCACTATTGAGTAAGGAACAGCACAGACTCACCAGAGGGCTGGTTTGCGCAGCACATTTTTACTTCGGATCCTCTTTTATACATTGTTCTGATACAGATAGACCTGATTGGTCAATTAATCAATACATTTCACTTGATTGTTTAATTAATAAAATGCCTTTCTTATAAACAATCTTTGAGAAAAACAAGAAAACAGAGAGTAGGAAAACAACACCTGCAGGTTGCTTATAATAATAACCTATCATTGTTTATCTTCAACTCCCTAAAGTCTCATAAGCCAATTCTGGGAAAACTTATCTAGTTTTCTCGCTCTCTGACCAGGCTGTCACATCCACAGGATATCTCCTCTGAAATATCATGCATGCTGAGTACAGAAAAAGCTCCTGTTTATATGCTATATTTTATATACATATTCATTGATTTTCCCAGAATAAACATATATATGATAATCATTTCCCCAAATTCATTAACATATTTTCCCTCCCCTTTACACATGCATTCTTCTGTCCTGGGAGGTCTCTTTGCTGGTCCCTAGTGGTTGGTGACCTCAAAGTCATACCTGACCACTTGGTGAACTAGTAAAAGTTGGCACAACTGGGCTGGTTGCTTTCCAGTTCTTCTTCCTACAGAATAAGCTATGTGCTGTTCCATAGGCCAGTGGTTTTTCAAGAACAAGCATTGTATTTAACCTACCAGGCGCAAACAATTTTTCGCCTGGCAACATCCCCCCCCCCCCCCTTTGAGGCTTGTGAAGCTTGTCTTTCCTCCAAGCCTTCATAAGCCTCACTTTTCTTTTTTACTAACATCATAGAAGTTCCTTGTGTTGCATTATTAATCATGGTTTTTATACACCTTAAAGCAAGGATCATGATCACAATTATACTTTGCAGAAATGAGGCCATCCAACTGTGGCATTCACATTCTCTGAAAAAATCCCTTTGCCCAGGATTTTTCTCCTGGGAAGCTGAGAAGCCTCATAGAAAAAGGAAAACAATTCTTATCTCATTTGCTTCTCCTCTGTTTTGCTCATGTGGAATGTGTTTGGAGATTGTTTACCCACAGATGATTGTTTCATTGGATTCTGGTGTGAGTTGTTTTGTCTCATTGGCCAATCAGTGCCAAGCTGTGTTGAGACTCTGGAAAGAGTCACAAGTTTTCATTATTATCTTTTTAGCATTCAGTAAGTATCCTTTCTGTATTCTTTAGTATAGTTCTGTATTCTTTAATATAATATAGTATTATAAAGTAATAAATTAGCCTTCTGAGAACATGGAGTCAGATTCATCATTCCTTCCTTCATTGTGGCACCCCACGAATACAATATCCAACCAGTCAGAGAAAATCCAAGTCCTTTAAATATTCTATTCAACCAGTTACTTTCTAATCCCGCTCTTAATTCTCTGCTAGATGTGGCAACCAATTTTATCCTCTCCATCTGATCATCCAATTTAGCAGTCACATTTGGGATGTACTCAGAACAAGTATTGTTTAAATTTGAGTGACCACATACTCCATGTTCATGTAACAGCAATAGGTCTAATGCCAACCTGTTTTGTAAAACCATTTTAGTCATAGCTTGCAACTGTTCATTTATTTCAGTAAACCCCAATTGAGTTTCATTTGCTAAAGTTTCCATTTCGTATGGCCAGTCTGTTCCCAAAGGTAGATATTTGGGGAGTAAAAAAGTATTCTAAAACCCATCCCACTATAGTTCCCATACTGGGGTATTTCCAAGTTTCATCATGTTTAACTTTCCCCATAGTTGGGTCCCAGTGGTGACTCCTTCCACAAGGGACATAACTTTAATACTCCCAGTGTTCCTTGTACTCTTGATTCTCTTAAGGGCAAATGTGTGGTCCAGATGCTTTCTGGGAAGCCATGTCTTTTCAAGGCCTAAGATGGTGTTCTGGATACTAGTGTGAGGCACAGATGTCCAGTGATTGCTTCCACCACTGTAAACATGTAGTGCTTACCTTGGTGTGTTTGTGAGAGTCTGATGTAATTGATCTGCCAGGCCTCCCCATATTTGTATTTTTACCACTGTCCAATGTACCACAGAGGCTTTACTTGTTTGGCCTGCTTGATTGCAGCACATGTTTCACAGTTATAGATGTACATACTTTCCAACCAGGAGATATGGTGGGGATCCGAACCTGGAATTTTGGACCAATCCAGGAGAACATAACAAGTCCTCCTAGTAACCTACACTGCACTCAAGGTAGAAGGAATCAAGCACTGGGTTCATCATACACAGGTAAAACCAGCAATCACATATTGTGAACTGGTGGATAGTCTTTTGCACATGAAAATATGAAGGAAACAAGACTAACTAACACCGTGAAGTTTTCTATTCAATTTCTCGTGGAGGGAACTTGTACTAATTTATATTTTTTTTTGCTTAGAGTTTCTGTGACAGCTTGCTTATCAATACCAACCTCAGAAGAAAATCCAGTTCCATGGGGAGTCTTAGTTCACAATTTGAGAAAAATGTGGGAACACATAGGGAAGGAAACAGTAGCCATGCCAATTGGACAGGGATAGTAGAGGAATATTCCTTATGGTAGACACATAAGAAAAATACTGTTGAAAATTGCAATATTTCAAAACCAGATCTGGAAATAACCTCAGAAAATATCAATCAGCTGACAGATTACACTAATACCCCTTGGGGATGCCAAATACCAGAAATATGGAATAGCCCTCAAACGAGACAATGGGAATAAATCCAGACAGTTCAGTGATGTCTAGACTGAGGAAGGGAGTCCAGGCCTGACCTTCTCTTGCTGTTGACATGCTCCCTTGGGCTCTAGAGACTCAGCCCACCCAAAGTTCCCTGCACCTACATTAAAAGTTGTTGCCTTGCCCAAGGACCTCCAATGTAATAGAGTGCAGCTAATAACTCTGCCTCGTACAACTGGTTCCCGAACGACGAGAGATAAGATTACAGTGAGGAGGAGAACTGTGGCCGACAACAAAGCCCCATGTACCGAGAACACCCGTATACCAGATTGCAATGAAGAGATGGACTGCAACTCAGCAAGGCAGACCCTTACAACCGTCAGACTGCAAGCAGAAAGCAGAACTCAGACACTGCTACAACAACAGGGGACTTTCTTTGTGAACCACAATCCGACAGAGAGCAAAATGCCTTTAAGGTTAGGTTAGTGGTGTTTGCTGGATGAAGAACCAAGTGACTGTGAATATCCTGGAACTGGGGAGGTGTCCCAGTAGCATCAGTGCAGCTTAAAGATATAACAGCACATTCTCCACATTGGAGCAACTTTTGTTATGAGTTAAAGAGCCCTGTAACTCTTTCCTAAATGAGAGAGGCCTTGATGTTAAAAACTCCTGTGTGCAGCTGCAGCAAGGAGTGCTAGAAAAGATACTGATAAGGAACCCGGGCATAGATCCCAGGCACGGATCCAGGGAATGGATCCACGGAATGGATCCAGTGAATGGATCAGTCCTCAATTTAGTGCATGATGTTATGGGCATTAATGAAGCCCCCCCAGAGCTCCCCCTGGGAGCGAGAGGCTCCCTCCAGAGCAGGCCACTCCCCCACTACTGCTGCTCTACAGACTGCTCTGCAGAGTGCCTCCCATGCAAATGGCTTCTCGGCTGCCAGTTCCCCCCACAGCGGCTCCCTCACCAGCTGCTGTTGCAGTTTGTTTTGGGGGGGGGCACCCCGGAGTGTTCCCAGAGGGCCCCCTAGGCAGTGAGTTGGCTGGCAGCAGCAGGCAGGCAAGAAGACTCCACACGGCTTCTGAGGGTGCTAATTAGATGAGAGTTTATTTGGGGTCCCATCCCCAGGAACAGCATGGTTACTGAGGGAGAAGGGGGGAAGGAGGGGGAGAGGGAGAGGGCCTAGGGGATGGAAGGGCCAAGAGGGGAAGAAGGCTAAGAGAGCGACTGGTCTCGCTCACACGGTTTAAGAGGGAGAATGAAAATGGGCGCAGAATCAGACTTGTGCCAATGGGATTACAGATACATGACGGTTCATGGCAGGACCACAGGCTTGGGATATACCATACATTTTGGAGGGGTGAGACAGAGCATACCATTTAAATAAAATGCAATACTGCAATCTGCCGCCCCTGCAGCTGCTCTGTTAGTGGCAGCCCCCTCGGCCTCAGCTGGACCCCTGGGCACAGTCGCCTCCTTGGACCCTACGGGTCTCCTACACCCTCTGGGGCCCCCTGCTGAACCACCAGCTCTTGGCATACCAGCTGACCCCGTTAGTTGTTAGCTTATGATATCTACCCTGGCTTGGCCTATCCTCCTGAACCCAGAACCATAAATCACGGCTCATCGTGGATTCATAGTGATATAGGGAACTTATAACTAAGCTTATGAGACAATAGTTTGCTATGTAATCAAGTGTGTTAAGAACAGATAATCCTTTGCTATGTAACAACAGGATTTCGCCTATAGTTTAAGACTGATAAAGCAGGAACTAGTGCTCTAAAAACCGATAAAAACTGGATCTTTAGTTTGGACTGTGGCTAGAGGCCTTGAAGGACGACCAGACACCAAGAGAGCCTGCACAAGGACAAGGTTCATCCAGAGGACACCATGGGGATGACTACTTACTTCGTCCAGCGACCCCTGCCCAAGACCACCAGAAGACAGTGCGCAATCGAAGAACAATGAAAGGCTGGTTAACATACAAAGTGAGAGTAGGCAAGGATAGGTCATGAATATGTATAGGTGATGTTGAAACTTTGGTAAATATGTATGATCTTAAGTGTATATAAACAGAGTGTCTGCTCTGTTTGGTTCGCATGTTTGTGGTGGAGCTATCCTCCCATGTGTCCAACGCTGAATAAACATACCTACTTCACAAACCGGATGGTTGTGGAGTCTCTATTCCGTGTGTCAGTAGCCTACACCGAATGCTGATGCTACGGCACATCGCTGTCAGAATGCCAAGAGGATGCATTGAAACATGGACATCTTAGGCTATTCTATTATCAGAGAATTGCGGAGATTGATATGGGAGAGTTTGTCTTTCAGTTAACAGGTGACGCTGCATACTCAAACCCCAGAATGCAGAAGGGTATCCTTGTGATATTTGTGACATCATTATTTGAACTCTGTCAAAACTAACCTTGTATTTTCAATGAGCTTTGGATTTTGACAGGACTATTTATTAGAGAGATTCCAGGCTGTCTGTGTGAATGTAGTGTCTTCCTGCATACCGGTAACATAGCAAGGTCTAAATCCTTTGACAGAAATGCTGATATATTACATGATTGGTAGAACTTGCCATGTGGGATGTATACTTCCTTTTCAGGAATTTTGATTTAAAATTCTGATTACACTGAATTAATACCGATTCTTTGCTCAGTTATAATGATGTTAGCTGCTACCACAAAAATTAGAAACTTGTATACCAGGAAAAGTATTTGCAAGTCAGTACCCTCAGAGCACAATTTATCCCTATGTGGATAATGTTTTAGTTTGTGGACAGGAAGATTCATATTTGTAAGATACGGTGCCCCCTTAGAAAATTCGGGACATCAATCCTTGGAAATATTTTTGGTGGCTATTAATGGAACAGCAATTTACTTTCAAGCCCGATTTCAAAACATTGCATGATTTACCTGTATGGAGCAATTAGCTAGGGGAGGCCTATGCCACTCATAAATCAGGCATTCCTTTGCTCACTTGAAGGCAAACCCTGAGCTTTACCTGCAGCAGCTATTTGAGAATTAGAATTAGCTGATGATTCTCCATTGCAAAAGCAGACAGAATTGTGCCAGCTTTACCACTTTGCTTGCTTTTTATCCCACAGCTTTAATAAGGTAATTTTATTGTGAATCTTTCTTCATGAAGAAACATGTGACATCATTTCAAATAGGTACAGCTATTTAGTGATTCAAGTGTAGTTATTCTTCCTTGCCACATATAAATTGAAATTGGACTTGATATCAAAACAGTGTAAGTATATTGATGGACCACAAGTGCAGTAAACAGTAGCTCATTCCATAAGAATAATCTGAAACCATGACTTTGTAGCAGTTTATATACAAGTGCCATGTCGTTGTCGAGGTGGTCATGACACAAAGCAGAGACCACAAGCAGTCTCAGATGGCAACACTTTATTATCAAACATGGCTGACCTTTTATACACTTTTTAATTGTTTATGCTTCTTCTACTCTAACTATTGGACACAATAAATCAACATAACACCATTGGTGAAAAGTTACAGTGACTTAACTAACTTTCTAAATATACTTTGTGCAGCTGTGAAGTTCTCTTCTTATCTTTCTTCAATTCCTCAGTTCTCTTAGTCTCCTTAGTTACAACCTTGGAGAGAGCTCCTTATCAGCTTCTTCTTTCTTCTCAGCTTCTTCTTGCTCCTTTAGCTAACAGGCCCGCTGTTAGCCCTTTCCACAATGCCAGTCTTACACACCCACTGACCTAAGTGAGTTACATGTGCAAAACTCATGGCAGTATTATATAACTAGGTCCTTGATGTTTTAGCCTTAAATATTTATATCCCATTACCTTTAATAGTCCAAGCTCAAATCAATTGTATAGGCAATCTTGAAAAGCTGTTTTACCATCTGCGAACTGAGCAGGTTTGAAGTGCAATTTGCCAAGATATACACAGTTGTCATTTTTCTGAGTAAAGCTGCACTTTAAAATACCCTGGCAAAGTTATTCTTACACCAGAAAAGTCCTGACTATGAATGGGTATTTTCAATGCTGTTTGCAGTGACCATGAGCTATTCTTAAACTTAAATTATATAAAATCAAAACGTATTTGCCACACCCTTATAATCTCTCCAGTAAATCCATGCTGCTGCTATTTCAGTCACAAATCAGTTGTTTGCTTGCATATTGTTCATTGATGTTTAACTGTTGTATGACAAATTTTCAGTAGCTTTCTTGTAATCATGGAGTCAAGATTAGTTAAATTCTGTTGTATCTGAAACTTTTAAAGGAACACTCTCAACTCTGACTTTAGTTTTGTTAAATTTAAGTGATGTTAATTTTCAGTTCTGTTATGTTTCAATTCTGTACAGTTTAAGTGATGTTAAGGTTCAGTTCTGTTAAGTCTAACTGATGTTAGGTTTAAGTTCTGTTACTTTGAAGTTCTGTTAAGTTTAATTTCTGTCAAGTTTAAGTGAGGTTAAGTTTAGGTTCTGTTGAAATATGCTTGCTTAAATTGCAAGAAAATTCTTTTGTTATAGAGATGAGTGATGTTAAGTTTGAATGAAGTTAAGTTCTGTTGAAATCTGATCATTTAAGTTACAAGATACAGTTCTTTTGTTATAGAGATAAGATGGAACTGACTGAAATAATTAAGATGAAAAATTGGTAAGCAACTATTTAAGAAGATAATGAGTTGTGTAAAATAGGTGAAGATGCGATTTATTAGATCCTTAATTTTATCGAAGATTCTGTGGGTACACATGTTCTGCATTGGTCAATTAACATAATTATTCATAACCATCTTTGCTGTTTTATCTTCCACAGGTAGCACAGAATCACAGAATAATGAGGTTGGAAGAGACCTCTAAGATCATCAAGTCCAACCTATGCCCTAACATCTCAACTAGACTATAGCACCAAGTGCCATGTCCAGTCTTTTTTTAAACACATCCAGAGATGGTGATTCCACCACCTCCCTGGGAAGACAATTCCAGTGCTTTATTATTCTTTCAGTGAAAATTTTTTTCCTAATATCTAACCTATACCTTCTCTGACGTAGCTTGAGACTGTGTCCCCTTGTTCTGTCAGTTGCTGCCCGGTGGAAGAGACCGACCCCCACCTGTCTACAACCTCCCTTCAGGAAGTTGTAGAGAGCAATAAGGTCACCTCTAAGCCTCCTCTTCTCCAGGCTAAACAACCCCAGTTCCTTCAAACGTTCCGCGTAGGGCTTGTTTTCCAAGCCCCTCACCAGCCTCGTTGCTCTCCTCTGGACACCCTCAAGCATCTCAATATCCTTCCTAAATTGAGGGGCCCAGAACAGGACACAGTACTCAAGATGTGGCCTCACCAGTGCCGAGTACAGGGGGAGAATGACCTCCCTGCTCCTGCTGGTCACACAATTCCTAATGCAGGCCAGGATGCCGTTGGCCTTCTTGGCCACCAAGGCACATTGCTGGCTCATATCCAATCGGCTGTCAACCAGCACCCCCAGGTCCCTTTCTGCCTGAACACTGTCCAGCCACACCGTCCCCAGCCTGTAACGCTGTAGGGGATTTTTGTGGCCAAAATGCAGAACTCGGCACTTAGACTTATTAAACTTCATACTGTTGGACTCTGCCCATCCATCCAACCGATCTAAGTCTCTCTGCAGAGCCCTCCTTCCTTCCAATAGATCAACACAAGCTCCCAGCTTAGTGTCGCCTGCAAATTTACTAATAAAGGACTCGATGCCCTCATCCATGTCATCTATAAAAATATTAAATAGAACTGGTCCCAGTACAGACCCCTGAGGGACACCACTGGTAACTGGCCACCAGCTGGATGCAGCACCATTCACAACCACTCTCTGGGCCCGGCCATCCAGCCAGTTCCTAACCCAGCGAAGAGTGCTCCTATCCAAGCCACGGGCTGCCAGGTTTTCCAGGAGTGTGCTGTGGGAGACAGTATCAAAGGCCTTGCTGAAGTCTAAATAGACAACATCCACAGCCTTTCCTGCATCCATCAGACGAGTTACCTGGTCATAGAAGGAGACCAGGTTGGTCAAACATGACCTACCCTTCATAAACCCATGCTGACTTGGTCTGATACCCCGGCCATCTTGTAAGTGCTGTGTGATAGCGCTTAGTATGAACCGTTCCATTATCTTACCAGGTACTGAGGTCAGGCTAACTGGCCTGTAATTACCAGGATCCTCCTTGCCACCTTTTTTGTAAACAGGTGTCACATTGGCCAGTTTCCAATCATCTGGAACCTCACCAGTGAGCCACGACTCCTGGTAAATGATGGAGAGCGGCTTGGCAACCTCATCTGCCAGCTCCCTCATCACCCTAGGGTGGATCCCATCTGGTCCCATTGATTTATAAATATCCAAGTGTCCCAGCAGTTCTCTGACTGCCTCCTCTTGGATAATAAGAGGACCATTCTGATCCCTGGCACCACCTACCAACCCTTGAGGACAGTTGTCATGAGGATAAGCTGTCTTACCACTAAAGACTGAGGTGAAGAAAACATTAAGCACTTCCGCCTTTTCCGCATCTTTAGTAACTAGTTTGCCTGCTCCATCCAATAAGGAACCGAGGTTGGTTATACCCTTCCTTTTACCATTAATATATTTGTGAAAACTTTTTTTATTATTTTTAACAGAAGTTGCCAAGTTGAGTTCAAACTGAGCTTTGGCCTCCCTAATTTTTTTTCTACATGCCCTGGCAGCACCCTTAAATAATTCCTCAGAAATCACTCCCTCCTTAAAAAGATGATACATCTTTTTCTTATTTCTAAGTTCCTTCAAAACCTCATTACTCATCCAGACTGGACGTTTGCCTCGTCTACTCATCTTTCGGCACACGGGGACAGTCTGTTCTTGTGCCCTCAAGATCTCTGCTTTGAAGCACACCCATCTCTCCTGGACTCCTTTGTTTCTAAAGGCTGTTTCCCAAGGAATTCTCTGGATAAGTCTTTTAAATAGGCCAAAATCTGCCCTCCGGAAGTCCAGTGTAGAGATCTTATTGATATTCCTCCTTATTTCACCAATTATTGAGAATTTTATAGTTTCATGATCACTATGCCCCAAGCGGCCTACAACCTCCACATCACCTACCAGTCCATCTCTATTTGTAAACAATAGGTCTAACATAGCCCCTCCCCTGGTGGGTTTGCCCACCAGTTGTGACAAAAAGTTATCCTCCACACATTCTAAAAACCTTCTAGATTGCTGTTTGTTTGCTGTATTGAGTTCCCAGCAGATGTCTGGTAGGTTGAAGTCACCTACAAGAACAAGGGCTGATGATCCTGAGACTTTGTTCAGTTGTTTATAGAATAAGTTGTCCACCTGGACGATAGCAGACTCCCAGTAGGATGTCAGCCTTGTTGGCCTTCCCCTTAATTTTTACCCATAGGGACTCAACTTCATCATCATTAGTCTCAATACCTGTGACATCCAAAACCTCCCTAATATAAAGGGCCACCCCTCCACCTCTTCTCCCTTTTCTGTCTTTTCTGAAGAGCTTGTAGCCATCCAGTGCAGTGCTCCAACTATGTGAGTCATCCCACCACGTTTCTGTGATGGCAACTACATCATAGTCCTGCTGATGCACCATGGCCTCCAGCTCTTCTTGTTTGTTACCCATGCTGCGTGCATTGGTATACATGCATCTCAGCTGGGCTGCTGATTTCTCCCCTAACACAGTCTTACCACCCCTGGGCCTGCTTCCAAACAGCCCAGCTGCATCCCCTTCCCCCTTCAAACCTAGTTTAAAGCCCTCTCAATAAGGTCTGCCAGTTCATGAGCTAAAAACCTCCTACCCTTAACAGAGAGATGTACCCCATCTGATTCCAATAGAGCAGGTGCCATAAAGGTTGCTCCATGATCAAAGAATCCAAAATTTTGCCAATAACACCAACCCTTGAGCCATTTGTTAATGATATGAGTTTTCCTATTCCTTTCATTATTTTTCTCTGCCACCAAAGGGACTGAGCAGAACACTACCTGTGCACCTGTCCTATCAACCACTTGACCCAGTGCCCTAAACTCCCTTTTAATCACCTTGACACTCCTCTTTTCAATCTCATCACTGCCAGCTTGGAGTATCAGCAGTGGGTAATAATCAGAGGACTGAATCAGCCTAGGAAGTTTCTCAGTGATGTTTCGTACCTGGGCCCCAGGGAGGCAGCAGACCTCCCTGTGGGATGGGTCAGGTTGACATACGGGGCCCTCTGTCCCCCTCAGAAGGGAATCACCCACCACGATTACCCTTCTTTTTTTCTTGACATTAGAGGTGGTAATCCTTTTTTTAGGCAAGTCATAATTGGGAGGCTCACTGGGTAGATGATTTTCCTCTAAATCATTTCTCTGGCTGTCTAGATCCAGTGCCTCATACCTATTCTGAAGTGGCACCTGGCTAGGGGATGGGGGGCAGGAGGGATTTTTGTTATTACCACCCCGAGCAGGGACCCATTTCCACTCCCCTTCATCTACCAGGTGCCCCTCTATTGCCTGAGAGTGAAAGACATATGAGCCCTCTGACTCCTGGTGGGCCTCCCTTAAAGATGTAAGGGCTGAACTCCACCAGTCTATTTCCTTTTCACTATCCCTGATACTCCTTAACCTTTCAACTTCTTCCCTAAGCTCAGCCACTAGCGAAAGGAGGTCATTCACTTGTTCACACCTCAGGCAGGCCTTCTCCATAACATCCCCTGAAGCCACTGATAAGCTCAAACATTCCGGGCAGGAATGGGTCTGTACGGACACATCCTTTTTGGAGGGCTCTACTTGGTCATGTACACTTGTACCAACCACGGATTTTGACCGGGTTAAAACCATTGCTTAGGAGAAAGCCCAAGATCAATCAACCAATAAAACAATACTTCACCAAACTAGCTAGAACCTGCAGCCCTGCCTGCTTGCCCTGCCTGCACAAACTGCTGTGACCCTGTTTGCCTGCTCCTGTTCGCCACGCTCCCCAGAGGTCTCTTATAATGGGTCACTCCAGAACAAGGAAGCTCCACCTCCTGCTCCTGAGTGGCTCACAAGCAAAGCCCCACACCTGTTCAGTATTACCTATAATGGGTCACTCCGGAACAAGGAAGCTCCACCTCCTGCTCCTGAGTGGCTCACAAAGCAAAAGCTATGAGAAGAATGAGTAACAATTCCAAATTATGGCTGTTATTAATTGTAAGCTGTTTAGTGCTTTCTTTCTTGCTTTTATTTTGATTTATTGTCATATATGCATAGATGTGTGGAAAAATATGATTTCAACTTCTCAGGACAGTTACTGTTGATGTTTTAATGATTCTGAATATGTTGTTAATGTCATAGAATGCATTCACTGACTTTTTATAAGGGGCATTATCCATAAGATATTATTTGAGGTTACACGTATACATTCCTTTGGTTGTTTGCAGTTTGTTCATGGTACCATTGACTACTTAGTTAAAGATAAATGACAAAGCCAGCTGCTTTACAAACTTTCCCATACCATTTTGTAGCTATCTGCAAGACATGTATAATTTTAAGAAACTTTCCCAACCGCTATTACTAGAGGCTTGTTTGTAGGATATGTTAGAGAGACCTTTCCAGTTAAAGCCTTGGCTCTGGCCAAGTCCTGGCCTGCCGGGGTTGGCTGTTACTCGTCTCTGCCCCAACACGGGAAAAGGTGGTTCTGGGCAGGCCGCGCTCTCGAAGAAGGAGTCTGGACTCTTGCTTTTCAGTCTTCAGTTGAGTTTATTGTTCCTTATCTACAAAGTTTTTCTGTCTGTCCAGCCGAGGTCTGATCAGCAAGACAGCCAAGGGCACTCTCTCCCGGTTGTCTCTTTTATAGTGAAAACTACATATTAGATATTTACCTTCAATTTCCAATACTTTTCACCCTTGTTGGCAAGTGCACATTCTCTATGGACCAATCTACACATGCCAACATCATCCTGAACACGGATGCCAAGGAGAAGAAAGAAGAAGGACAGGGCATGCCCAAATCCCTCCATCTTAGAACCCCTGACCCCCATGTACAGAATTTCAAACCCCCCTGTACAACATACAAAACCCCCCTGTACAGTGCTCCAAAATTTTTCCCTTCACCCTGTGATTGCTACTACTATGCTACTTAAACTTTTGTGGCCTGTAATTCTTCATATCAGGTTGGCAATTTGCTCTATGAATTAAGGCCAAATTTCCAGGTGTCTTTGGCTTCCTGCCAGGGTCTCTGAGCCCCTGCCAGGGCTTTGAGACATCCAGGGCATCCAGAGAGATGTCCTGGGTTCCGACACTGGCCCTACCTGGTCAGAAGTATGCCAACAGACCCAGGTGTTTCTGCACTAAAAATGTAATCAGGTCACTTTGACTTGCTGATTTGGGCTCATAACAGCTGGGCCCCCTTTTGAGGTAAACTTGGAAACCTTTCCCAGGAATGGTTCTCCAGGTCCTCATTGTGAAACAGGGCTTGCCAGCTATTGCAGACTCTGGGTGATGGTGCAGTATTTAGGGAATTCATGATGTATCCTTCTAAATCACCATCCTATCTCTCATGTGCTAGTGATTACATGTATTACCTTGCTGATTTTTGCTCGGTGTGAGTTTATTGTTTTACCACATGTATTGCTCTACTTTTATGTTACCTTGATGTTCATAGTGAGAAACGCATGTTGTCAAAAAAAAAAAAAAAAAAAAAAAACAAAAAAAAAAAAACAAAGAAGGGGGAATACAGCTCTGCAAGAACATTTATATAATGTAATATTTAGACTAGAATTTTTGAAAGCAGATCATCAAATTTGATCCCCAGCAGAGCGATACTGCTCTGAAGATTTGCGTGCACGGAACCAATTTCTGAAAGTTTTATGTAAGGATCCACAATTGGGTGTGCAATGGCAAGGCCTAGCTGATTTACTAACCTAGGAGAGAAGGTACACATGTGTTTCATCATCAACAGGTCTAAGGTGGTTACCTGCTTGTCTGGACAAACATTGATCGCCTCCAAGGAGACAAGGCCCAGTGAGAGGAAAAATGACCTAATCACCATCCAGCCCTCCTGGCCAAGGCAGGAGCAGGGGTAGGACTGCCAGGAACATGGCTGTGTCTGGAGGCTTTCAGAGGAAGTCTGTCAACAGAGGCCTTGTGTGCCACTGCACCCACCATCATGTTGTTGTGTTCCTGCTGACCTTCTTCAGCTCTTCTCTGTTCCATGCTTCCAGAAAGACAGTAATGTCAAAGTCAGCATTTCTAGCTAATGGACTTCCTCCTGCCTAAACAGCATGGCCCCTGAGCTCCAGCCATATGAGCTTTGGAACAGTAGCCATTTACTTCCACTGCTTGGGAACACTGAACACCATCTTTTTTTGTTTTCCTATGCTGTGGGTCTCTTTGTCAGTGGCATGGTTGTATCTGATGGGTTTTTATTGATTGCGATCTGTATTCCATGTATCTTATCCTGAGTCCAGCAGATGGTCAGTAACAGTCTTAATAAGATAATGGCCTTACAGGTGCAGACTGTTTTGGCATCAGGGTACATGAACCCTTCGTACAAAAAAAAACAAAGGGGAAGATATTGCATATAGGTAAAACCTTATAAAATAAGGGCCTTGTTACTCTTGTAAAATCATGGCTCAGGCCTGCTACTTTGGCTAAGTAGAAGAGGATTATGGGAAAGTGACTCAGCTGAATTGGAGGTAGAAAAGCAATTATATAACGATTCACATCATGGTGTATGGTGGTTGGTTGAATTATGTTTGTTATACTTAAATGAAATGTGACCGATAGTGGGCTAACTCCTTACAAAGGCCTGGTTTTTACAATAAAGCAGCTCTCCTTTGCATCTCCCTGGGGACTGTACGTCACTCTGCTTCGTACAAACAGTTGTATTTAATGTTTTAAAATAGAAAAAAGCCAATTATATGATCACTAGTGATTATTTTTATAACCCAAATATCACACTGATTTTTTACAGTTATATCACCACTTTTATAACCCTATTATATTATAGAGCTCAGTTTCTGCAGGGACTTTCCACTGCTGCTTATGGATAGATATACCTGCCATACCCTGAGCAATACCTTAATAAAATCCCTGGGGTCTTGCCCTGAACTCACTGGATCAGGGGATTTGAGGATCTCCCTGAAAAACCTTGGTTGCGTGCTAGACCCCCCCCTCTCAATCCCATGAATTTATGGGGGGTCAGAAGCAGAATCTCACCTGGGTTGCCAAAAATTGTTGCCAGAAGTGCTGGTATAAATCAAACTCTCTAACACAATTTTTAAGTATTAGAAAGTAGGCATTACTTTATTCCAGTGCTGGGGTGCACTGGGATAGCTCCACCTAGATGGACATGACTTTCAAAACTTTTCACTTATTTATACATTTTTAGCAAACATGGAAACTAATGTTCATTGGTTCTAAATTACATAATTCTCTCCATTATTTAGTCTTCTATCTTCTATTGGTTATCAATTTATTGCTTATCATGCTAATTAGTTCACATTTTCAGTCTTTTTGCTACCTTTTTCCCAGATAGGGAGTTTAGAGAACTCATGCTGAAATGCCTTTTTTAGTCTCTTCTTTATTTTTTGTTTTCTGCAAGATGTCCTTGAAGGGCTATAAATTCTACATTCCAGGTGGGAAAAATGCATATTATATGATTGGCTCTTCACAAAAATTAAAATGAATACTATATGTGTAATGTTGGAAAGTTCTGTTGTATTAATTTTTGTAGTGCTGTATTAATCCTTTTAAGTAGTGTGGTAAATATAGTTTTAGGCTATAACATAATATTCAAATAGAAACTATGTGATGTAAGATACTTTTTGTAACGAGCTCAAGGAATGGATAAGATAATCAAGAAATTCTTCACATAGAGATAACAGCAACAAGACACCAAGATCCCAAGAGAAGAATTATTGCCTCCTTATCGGGAAAAGCCAGACTTCCAGGGGACCAAGGCGATTGATTTACAAGATGAGGGGGGGAAGTTGACAATAAACAGAAAAATCCCTAGTTTGAAAGGAATGTTTGCATCTTGCATGAGATATATGAATATGCAACAGGCTATTGCTTTTAAGAGTTAATCCTTCATGAGCGACCCATGCTTTCAAGAGGAGAGCATCCGAACGTTCATAATTCTTTGCTTTTTTATTGTCCTAACTCTGATTTCCAAATTCGTATTGCTCTAATTTGTATTGCTATTTTTATAACCATTTTATTACTATTAAACTTTTAAAATTTTAAAACAAGTGATTGGCGTTTTTCACATGATTAATACACTGCTTATGATTAATTAAAACAATTAAGAAAAAAGTTAATTAAAACCATTAATTAGAAAAAATAATTAGGAAAGTTATATAATTTCCAACAGCAGGATAATGAGAAGTAAAATAAATCTTAAAAACACCTTCCCCTCCCTCCTTCCCAGCTCTACCTTCTCCCCCCCAGTGGCACAGGGAGACAGGTGATAGAGGTTACAGTCAGTTCATCACATGTTGTTCCTTATGCTACTCAGGGAGAGGAGTCCATCCCCTGCTCCAGCATGGGGTCTCTCCCATGGGGGACAGTCTTGCATGAACTTCTCCAGCATGAGTCCATCCCGTGGGCAACAGTTCTCCAATATGAGTCACTTCTCCACGGGGTGCAGTCCTTCAAGAACAGGGTGCTACAGCATGGGTCCCCCACAGGCTCACAAGTTCTACCGGGAAACCTGCTCTAGCAGGGCTCCTCTCTCCACAAGTCTGCAGATCCCTGCCAGGACCCTTCTCTAGCACAGATTTCCCACAGCTTCACAGCTCTCTTTTGGGCATCTGCCTGCTCTGGCATGGGTCTCCTCCATGGGCTGCAGGTGGATCTCTGCACCCCCATTAACCTCCATGTTCTGCAGGGGGACAGCTGTTTCACCTTGTACTGCAGAAGGACAGCTGTTTCACCATGATTTCAGCTCCAGGACCTGGAGCACCTCCTCCTGCTCCTTCTGCCCCGACCTTGGTGTCTGCAGAGTTGTTACTTTCATATATTCTCACTCGTCTCTGTGGCAGGACTTCCCCCCTACCAAAGAAGAGCTTATCTGTTCTGTCCATCAGCTAGTGCAATAGCTCTGGGCATTCTCCCTCTCACATGAATTGGTGAGATAACCCAGGCCAGACGTGTGTCCGGTAAGGAGTTCTCACTGACATCAGAGAGATGGGATATGAAACAGGGGGTTGGAAATTTAACTCGGGATAGAAACCAATTTCAGATTTTTTTTTTTTTTTTTTTTTTTTTTTAGTCTTTTAACTTGTGTGCTCACAAAAAGGCCTGCAGAGAGAACAAAGGAGACGCAAGGTTACTTAGAAAGGAATGCAACCATCCATGTGGCAGCAGCTCTCTGGCCACAGAGAACAGGCACAGACTTTCCCAGAAAATCCTGGGAAGCTGTGTAGAAGCTGTGGGAAACTTAGAGGAAAAGAATTCAAACAATTATTATCTTTCTGTACCCATTGTTTAGAGATATGGTTCTCTAAAGTGTGCTATTGATAGCCACCAATAGTGTGTGAGAGGTTTCCACTTTGAGACCAATCAGGTCTTAGGTCCATCATTGTTACTATAAGAACTGTAGATTTCTAATAATAAAGTGTCTTTCTTGCCTTCTGGATCATGGAGCCAATGCCAATTATTACCTGGCTGAGGGCCTGCTACCACACATCCAAGCTGAAGAGAGATAAGAAGAGGCCCCCCCAATGACCTTGAGACTGAAGCAGACAGAAAAACTGAATCTGGGTTATAAACACCACATTACAACTACATGACTGAAAAACTGCACAGGTTCATAAAATTGATAAGACAGTTTGATGCATATGCATGTCTTTTATACATATGCAACAGGTTAGGGGGTAAAGTAGACTTGGAAATTTTCGGGGGTGTGCATGTCCTTGGGGAGTGTGAAAAATGACAATCACTTGGTTTTAAGATTTTAAAAGTTTAATAGTAACAAAATGGTTATAAAAATAGTAATATAATTAGAGTAATAAAAATTTGGACAATTTGGATTAGGACAATATGAGACAATGAAAAACAAAGAGTTAAGGACGTCCGGGTACCTTTTTCTGGGCAAAATAAGCCCAAAAAAGGACACCCATTAACAGAGGATTAACCCTTAAAAATGATAGCCTGTTGCATATTCATACACCTCATACATGATGCATAAATTCCATTCAAACAAAGGATTCTGTCTGGTCATCGTCAACTTCTTCCTCTTAATCCTAATGGCGTCTTCCTGGCTGAGCAAGGCGAGAAGAAGTTAGTTTATTCTGATAATGGGGCAATAAATTGTCTTTGTCTGAAAGATTTAGGTGTCCTGTGGCTGCTATCTCCCTGTGAGTCCTCTCTTAAAAAAAAAAATCTTACATAGCATAGTTTCTATTTTAACATTATGTTATAACCTGTTATGAATAGAAAGTTGTATTTTTTTTAAGTTTCAGAGTTAAAAAAACCAAGTCAGACCGGGTCAGACTCCTTTGGTTTCGCTGCCGAAGAAAAGCTCTTCGAATACCTGTTAATGGCCGGTGATTAACTGATTGTTTCCCTGATGCTGGCCACTTGCCAGGACAGACCGCTCCGAGGTAAAGAAAATAGGAGTGACATCGGAGCCAGTATGCAAATAAGAAATGCAGTGCACCTTGGGTTTTTACAGTTTTACAGTTTTTATAAGAAAAACCCCTAAAATCACGAGCCAACAAGTGACTTAAAGTGACGTCTAAGGATGGGAGCATAGTCCCGTACCTGCTTGGACCTTTTTATTTCTCACCCTAACCTGAAAAGATACTGATTAAAGAGACACCCCGGAGTGTTAAACAAACAAGCCAAGGACTCCACAACTCTCCCGTGAGGACAGAGTCCCCAGTTCTGCCTGCAGACCAGTGGACAAAACTGCATCATCCTCCTCCTTCGTGCCACGCCTGGGAGCAATGGCGGCGAGGGCGCAACCCGTCGATTTCTCCTCACCTGAGCTGATTCTTCTTAATAAAGGCATTAAAAAGGAGAAAGATCTCCTGCCCATTTATTTCATAACCTAAAACTATATTTAACACACTACTTAAAAAAATTAATACAGCATAACTTTCTAACATAACACATACAATATTAATTTTAATATTTTCAAAAAGCCAACCATAAAATATGCATTTTTCACAGGGACCATGCGTCCAGCACTGAAATAAATCATATTGGCTTTACAACTTTTACAAGTTGTGGAGGTTTTTTCTGCAAATCATTTGTGGTGACAGCCAACCAGGAGATCGTCTCTGTACCCCACAGCGGCAGAGCGGGGAGGCAGACCTCCCTGGCCCGCCCCAGGGGACTTTCCTTGGAGGGGCTCCGTGCCTCGGCTTGCCTCCTGTGGGAATGGACAACAACCTGCTGGTGTGCGGATCAAACGGTATGTATCCTTTAGAAGGACCTTGGGGGGGGTGGGGGGGTGGGAAGGAATTGGGCTGCTCAGAGATGTCTGACTGCACGGCCTCGTCGCCATGTAAGTAAAGGTTTGAAGTTTTCCAGCAGCCATCGGCCAAGTGTGGCCAGTGGCAGAGGGGTCCCCTGGTTGATAGGGCCACTGAGGAGGGGTTCACTGTTCAATTGAATGACCGCTAGCGGCTCTGGGGATGAGCCGAGTGAATCTGGACCTAATTGCTATTATTCCACCTACTGCTATTGTGTGCTTGTTATATCTGGACATTGCTAGTGTGCTAGTGTGTTTGCGATTGTGTGAGTGAGGTACCTGGTGGCCTCAGTTATATGAAGGGGGGAGCGAGTGAGTGAGTGAACCCCCAGTGGGCGATGGGAGAGTTCTACCCTCGTCTGAGGCACCTGAGAGGTGCCGGCCGGGGTGGCTGTGGGGCCGGATTGTGCCCCATGGGGAGGTGGCAGGGGAGAAGTGGAGAAGTGTGGGTGAGGACACGTATTGTGTTCAGATGTGGTGATTTGTACTTTGAATTGTGGCTAGACAAACTGAGGGAGTTCCTCTGCCCCAGTGGTTTGGGCTTGATCCCTGGGAGTCTGTGAGTCCTGTGAATCATTGGATAGACAGAGGAGGTGAATGAGTTTATTTAGAGGGGCTTTATTGGACTTCAGCTGGTAATATAGTAAGTCTGGACTGGGAACAACCAGCTGCAGAGGATTTAGAAACCCCCAATAGGATAAATGGAATAGCCTGCCTCTGCGTGCAATTCTCGGGAGCCTTTGGCACATCAAGAGGCTGGCTCTCTGTGTGGGTACTATTGCAGTGTGGAGTTTGCGGAAGGCACTGGTATTGTTGTTCTTGTAGGCGGTGGGGCATATGCCCCAAGGGCAGGCAGAGTTTTCCTAATTGAGTCGATCTTGAACCTCAGATTTTAAATCTTGTGTGTGGAAAAACCACATCTGGTACCCATGATCTGGGGTTGCATGTGGGAGGAGGATTGGGAAAGGACTGTGAAGCTCTGTGAAGAGAGGTTTGGGTGGAAACGAAATAGGACAAGAAGAAGGAGATAATGGGAACTAACCAGAGCAAAGAAGTTCCCCGAGCTAGCCCCTTGGGGTGTATTTTGGCCCACTGGAAGGAAGTCGCCAGCAGGGGGGGGCTCTGAGAATAAAAATTACTTAATCTAATATTCCAAGCCATGATGGCCTTTATACAGGTTAGAAGATGGAGCAAAGTGGCCACATGCTGGAACTTTAGATTATAACACCTTATTACAGTTAATGCTGTTTTTAAGGCAGGAAGGGAAATGGGATGAGGTCTCATAAGCTGATATGTTTTTCGCCTTACGAAATCACCCAGAATGGCAGAGGGACTGCTAGGTTCTTTTTCTCAGGCCAGGTCTTATGAACCCTCAAAAGGGAACCTAACACACCCAAGGATAGCTTAGCTATTACCTTTGGAGGCAAATAATGAGCAGGATGGCTTCTGCTGCAGTGTTAGAAACAAAAAGCTTTAATAAAAGGCAAAATAACAAACAGAAAAACTCGAGCCAGGTACAGAGGTCTGCCCCGGTATAAACACCTCACAAAAGCCTCTTAGTTCTTTTGTTCTCCTCTTTTCTACCTGATGGGTCAGGCGGGACTTTTTGGCTTCTATCCAATTAGATGACCCCGAGTTTTTGGTGAAGTCTCTGAGGTCCTATGAAGTGGCTTTTCACCTAATCATTGAGAGAAACTTCTGGGCTTCTTTCCTTTTTTTGGGGGACAAAGGTTAGCTATGCCACTCTGTCATTAGGGGGCACTCCTACACTCCTACAAGGGATTGTGGGCTCAGGGCTCCCTCTGACCCGCTGGTGTTAGATCTTGAAAAGGAAAACAAAGCAAAGAGAGGGCAAATTAAACTATGTTATTTAACATGCAGTATAGGACAGTGATGTATGAGATCAGACATGGTTTATCATGCTGTGGCTCAAGAACAAGATACATTAGATTTGTTGAAAGTTCCTCCTAGGGGACATGAGGATGAGGGCAAAGATGAAGATGAGGATGAAGAGGACTTTCCTAAAAGAGAGGAGGACTTTCCTAAAAGAGAAGGGGACGCAGGCTCAGAGGGCACATCCACTCAAACCCATCCCCATCCTGGCAGTCCAATTTCATCCAGAACCAGGAGACAAGAAGTGTTGCAGGCTCCTCTGTGAGAGGCAGTGGGACCTGAAGGAGGGAAATTAATAATTAAAGTACCATTTTCCACTCTTGATTTATAGGCATTGGAAAGGATTGCTAGAAATTATTGCATCAATCCAATACTTACTGCCAAACATCTACAATATGTTATCAAACAACACAACCCAGATTGGCGGGTCATCCAGTTATGACTGGATGCTTTCACTGAAACAGAAAAACAGCTGATCTTAAAGACAGCAGGGACTCAGGCAGAGGATCACTGCAAGAGCCAATGGCTAGATGTCAAAGAATATTTCCCCCTCCAAGACCCAAAATGGGATCAAAATAGATCAGCAGAATTAAAGAAACTAGCAGACCATCAAGAGTGGATAGCAACGGGAGTGGAAAGAGCTATCCTGAAGACCATAAATTGGTCTGCCCTATATTCTATTAATCAAGGGCCTTCTGAGACTCTGTCCGAGTTTTTAGAGTGTTTAAGGGATGACATGCATTGCCATACATCATTAGACCCATGGTCTGGGATAGGAATGAATCAGTTAGTTAATTCATTTTTGGGACAGTCTGCTGGGGATATTAGGCGTAAACTTCAGAAAATCCAGGGACTGGAAGGGAGAAATCTTTAAGTCGTGCTAGAGACGATGTGGAGAGTATTTAGTAACTGGGAAGAAGGATATAAACAGGGAATGAAGAAGCTGGTGGCAGTGGTACAGGAGGAAAGACAAGAGAAACGCAAGCAGGGACCACCCAGACAGAGTTGGGCAGAGACCAGTGTGCAATTTGTAGAAGAACTGGTCACTGGAAAAATCAATGCCCAGAGCGGAGACGAGGTGACCAACAGGGAATCACACATTTGAAAGACGACTGAGGAGGACTGGGGGATTCCACCCCAGCAGATCCACTGGTTATAACAATGAGGCTAGGGGAAGGGGGGAAAATGTGTAATTTTTAGTCGATACAGGGGCCACATATTCTGTTTTAAACAAAGTTTTAGTAGCTGTGGGGAATGATTATGTTGTAGTGTGTGGGGCAACTGGCCAGTCTGAGAAGGCATATTTTTGCAAACCTTTAAAGTATAGGCTTGGGAAAAATGGGGTATTCACAAGTTTCTGTATATGCCCAATTGGCCAAAGGCACTTTTAGGGAGGGACCTACTGGAGCAGTTACAAGTGACCATTACATTTAAAAATGGGGAAGTTACTCTGGAGGTAAATTATCAAAAGTACATAGAGGTGTTGAGTTTAATATTAATGGCCATTGAACCTAAAGAGGAAATTAGCAAAGAGATATTGAGTCAAGTGTCTCCAGAGGTATGGGCCTCTGATGTACCGGGGAAGGCAAGAAATGCCCCTCTCATAGTAATCAAACTTAAGGAAGGAACACAACCAGTGAGAATTAAACAGTACCCCCTGAAAAAAGAAGATAGGGAAGGAATTGGACCAATAATTGAGAATTTTGTGCACTTAGGGTTGTTGAAGGAATGCCAATCTTATTTCAATACTCCCATCTTATGTGTTCGGAAACCTGATGGGTCATTTTGGATAGTGCATTATTTCAGGTTTGTCAATAAGCTAACAGAAGATTTATATCCTGTGGTAGCAAATCCATATACTTTGCTAACTTGCTTAACACCTGAGCTAACCTGGTTTACTGTTTTAGATCCAAAAGACGCTTACTTTTGCCTCCCTACCCACGAAGCCAGACAGAAAATTTTTGTATTCAAATGGGAAAGCCCTAAAAGTGGGCGCAAAACCCACCTCACATGGACAGTGTTGCCGCAAGGCTTCAAAAATTCCCCCACTCTGTTTGGGGAACAACTTGCAAAAGACCTAGCGTCCTGGGAAGCTCCACCAGAAGAAGAAAGGCTATTGAAATACATAGGTGATCTTCTAGTAGCGACTCAGACAAGAGAAGCGTGTGTGGCCTGGATGGTAAGCCTTTTAAATTTCCTAGAACTCCAAGGGTATATAGTATCGAAGAAGAAGGCACAAGTAGTAAAACAGAAGGTAATCTACCTGGAGTATGAGGTTAGTGCTGGACAACGGACTTTAGGGCAGGCTTGCAAGGAAGCAGTATACCAGACCCCAAAACCCCAGACAATAAAGAAACTCCGCACCTTCTTGAGCATGGCAGAGTGGTGCCGGCTGTGGGTCTATAACTATGGGCTGCTCGTCAGACCCCTCTATGCTCTTATTGCCAATGGAAATAGAGATCTCCAGTGGACAAAAGAGGCCACACAGGCTTTTCACCAGTTAAAAGAGTGCCCTCATGTCAGCTCCAGCTTTGGGACTTCCAGATGTAAGTAAACCAGTTTTTCTATTTTCCCATGAAAAGCAGGGGATTGCCTTGGGAATACTGGCCCAAGACTTGGGTCCATATAGGAGGGCAGTTGTTTACTTCTCCAAGCAACTAGATGCAATGTCCAAAGGATGACCAGGTTGCCTCAGAGCTGTAGCAGCAGTTGTGCTGAGTGTCCAAGAAGCACGCAAGTTTACCCTGGGACAGAAAATGACTGTACTACTGTCCCACACAGTGTCTGCAGTACTGGAAGTAAAGCGCAGGCACTGGCTTTCACCACAGAAGTTCTTGAAATACCAGTCCATCATGGTAGAACAGGATGATGTAGAGATAGTGGTAACTAATATCATCAATCCAGCTTCTTTTCTCAGTGGAAATCAACGAGAAGCAGTACATCACGATTGCCTATCAAAGCAATTTACTCCAGCCACCCTGACTTAAAGAACACTCCTTTGGACAATGCTGAGACCTGGTTCATGCATGGGAGTAGCTATGTTGCCAGTGGAAAACAACATGCTGGATATGCAGTCACTACCTGCAGAGAGGTAATAGCTTCTGGACCCTTGTCAACGGGTATCTCTGCACATAAGGCTGAGATAATTGCACTGACCCGTGCCTTGGAAATGGCAAAAGGAAAGAGAATAAACATCTATACAGACTCAAGGTATGCATTTGGAGTTGTGCAGGCACATGGAGCCATCTGGAGGGAGAGGGGGCTGTTGACCTCACAAGGAAAGAACACCAAACATACACAGGAGATAATCCGGCTGCTGGAAGCAGTTCAGCTGTCTGAAAAGGTAGCGATTATTCATATAAAGGCACACCAGAGAGTGAGCTCGGAATTGGAGGAAAGAAATGAGCTGGTGGATAGAGAGGCAAAGGAAGCAGCAAAAGGTAAGATTACCATTGAAGGAGCTCTAATTCCAGATGGCCAGATTTCCCTTGAATATAATATTCCCCAGAATATAATAAGAAAGATAGAAAACTAATCAAAGATTAAAAAGGGACATGCAACCAAGAGGGGTGGGCTACTATTGAAGGGAAGCTGGTAATTGCTTCCCATGTATTGTGGTCACTAGTAAGGGAGGAGCATCAGAAAACACACGGGGAAGTTGATACCCTGAACATCTATTCCATTGAAAGAATTGTTGCCAGGTATTTATATGCCACTATTACTCAAGTGACCTGACAGTGTAATCTTTGCCTCCAGACTAACCCCAAGAATACCCCC
This sequence comes from Passer domesticus, assembly GCF_036417665.1. NCBI lineage: Eukaryota > Metazoa > Chordata > Aves > Passeriformes > Passeridae > Passer > Passer domesticus. The sequence continues at coordinate 9,161,609 of NC_087511.1, read as the reverse complement.
AGGCCAAAACTTGGTCACATTGGGAGGGGCCATGGACTGGGAGAGCCGTGGCAAATTGACTTTTCAGAACTCCCAAGAAAAGGAGGGTATTGGTATTTATTGGTATTGACAGATACATTTCCAGGGTAGCCAGAAGCATTCCCCACCAGGACTGTTAAAGTTTGGGAGGTGACCAGGGTATTATTACAAGAAATAATACAACATTTCGGAGTCCCAGCCACGATGTCTTCAGATAGAGGTTCACATTTCAT